>NC_139042.1:53233880-53656380 GCF_965140915.1 Aythya marila | reverse complement strand
GCGGAGGATGGAGCCAGAGAAATGACAAGTTATCTAAGGCAGCTCTCGCTCAGGTGCCGAGCGATGTGAATTCACACTCCAGGCCTGAGCAGCGAGGCGGCTTTCGAGCACATCCCAGGCTTTGACTCGAGGAATTTGACTCGCCCTCTTTTCGCTCAGGGGCTGAAGCCGGGCTCGGCGCGTTTGCGAGGAGCTGCTTTCCCAGCAGCAGGCTCGGAGACCGAATTAGTCCCCGCGTATTTGTCTAGGGCACCCAGACATAGCCAAAAAAAAAAAAAAAAAAAAAAAAAGCAGGGTCCGTGCTCGCCCTCGGAGACGGACGTCCCCGGGCTGTGCAGGGCCCCCCTGCAGCTCCTTGGGTCTGGGCGAGCGCAGCAGGCAGCAGCCGAGCCCTGGGTTTCGGCAGGGGCTGCTCGTCTCTTTCGGGCTCAGGAAGAGCTTACCTATCCGGGAAAAGAGGGTGTCTCTCCACTGTTTTATTTTAACGCGTCTTAATAACCCGAATTGTCTCTATAGCATAGAGCTCGGGAGTAAGAAGCATTAAATCTGGTCGTGTTTTAAGAGGGATCAGCCTGAACAGAAATCAATTAGCACCGCAGACAAAACCAAGCCTTTCTAAAGACAAGTGACACCGCATTTTCAGCATACTTCGGTGGTTAATCGTGAGATGCTTCAGCAGTGCCGGCCGGAGGTGCCCGCCGGCCGGCTCCGCTCCCCACGAAGCCCCTGGGCTACGGCTCCGTGCCTGCAGTTCGCGTGGGCAAAACCAAGCCAAACCCAACCAAACCACCACCAAACGAACAAACCCAATCCCTGGGATTAGGAGGGTGTCGGACCTAGAGGCACCCGGGAGCCAAAATTAGGCAACCCCGACGCTTGCCCCATTGCCTGTGCGGCTGTGCTCCCACCTGGCAGGTGGGGAGCTAGGTCCTTGCCGGAAAGGATCCACGGGGATCCGCTCCCTGAGTGGTTTGCTCACACCTCCCACATTAGGCACTTTCAGGATAAATAAAACACGGACCCAGCTCGGCGTGCATTGGCACCTCTTTGCCCTTGCACATCCCAGTGCGGGCATCCAGCGTGCGCAGTGCTCGGGGCACGCAGACAGCCTCGCCGGCCCTGTGGGGCTCCACGACCAGATTTAGCCCCCTGGCTTCCGTGTGTGGCTGCGACAGTTTCTTGAATGCGTGCTTCTCGGATGTCGGGCGATGACATTTCATTAAAACCTGCCGTAATTGCCCAAGTCCGGCCGGCGGTTGGGGTATGGTCATTCCTTCCTTGCCCAGCCTTTCTTGACCTTGTTAACGTAATTACGGAAGAATAAAGGTATGTCTGAAATTTGTTTTCACAGCCTGAATGTTCTGCCTACAGGATAAATAGTACTTTTCATCATCTAAATTTAATAATTAGCAACCCGGCATTCAAGTAGCCCAGGAACCGGTGTTGCTGGCCAATATTTACCAAAACATTTCGTGTAAACGATGCCCATTCGTATGTACCTGCACAAAACAAACGATATTGTCACATCCATATTCTTTCATTAAAAATTTGTAACACTAACATTGATATTTTATTACATTTTGAACAAAATCTCAGCAATTTAAATAGAAAAAGCATCCAATGTACAAGGAATAAGAAAGCAATTGCAGCAGGTTTGTCTTGGTCACAGATAAAAAATACTGGGGAAAATCCAGACCACAGTAAAGAGAACGACATAGCTAACAAGGATTTCACTAGGACCAGGCTTTTACCCAACATTTTTTTTTTCGTTGATGCTTTGCAATAAATTAATTAGAGTCTGGGCTCCAAACTCTTCAGAGAGTCATAAATCCTGGTGAAAACATGCTCCCTCTTGAAGTTGCACCTGGATCACTGGTAGGAACATTTTTTTTAATTCATGTAAAAGTTCCTTTCTTCATAATAAAGTGAGAAGTTGAAGAGGATAGCGGATTACAAGAAAATTTGGAGTTTAATTTGCATCTCATAAGTATACTTAAGAATGTCCTTTTTCTGACATGAGCTAATGGCAAACTTGGCTCCCGGATGACCGACTAGGACACATTATTTAAGGATTGCTAATTAAAACAATTGCTGAAGGCGTATTTCCAGGTTTACTAATTTTTTTTTTTCTCTCAAATTTTCAATAGTCATTCTTACTACAACACAGAAGACATACCCAAGGCTCGCTCCCTCCAAACGGGTAGAATATTTTACCTCAAACTTGTGACAAGGGAAATGATCTCTTACTTCTGAAGGATTTAGGTATAAGATTGCAAGGTTTTAGGGAAAGTGAACTCTTTACAAGGCACTGTTTTTGTTGGTGGTGATTGATTTAGTTTCCATACAAATGCTTAAGTTTTTGCCAGCCTCCAAACCCCACACTTAAAAGAGAACACCAGTTCTATCTCATGGTCTCTTTCTATAAATTGGAAGGAGGGGAGTTAAGTCCTATTGAACTATTGGTTTATGATCAGCTGTGGAGAAGTAATGACAGCTTCAGAGCAGGTCCACGCAAGCAAGTCTGTCCCTTGTGAGCTCACCAACACAGCTCCGATACAGCTGAACATCTCGCAGCAAAATCATGCTACTTGCAGTTGCGAGGTGAGCTGATATCCCATCTCCATGAGCATTTCCTCTCCATGGCAGAAGATACTCCCTTGGCCATGCCACCCATGCTTGCTCTTTTGGAGTTTTTCCATCCAATTCTTTCATGCTCTGGCCAGCCATCACAGCCCATGGTTTGTTCTCATCCTCTTCATGCTCACAACTGCCCTTGAGACCTGAAGTTATGCACTTCAGTATATATATATATAAAATATATATATATATTTTTTTTGAGACTGTCTTTTCCAGATCAATTTCCTCTCACTTAGGGATGTGACAACTTCCTCATGCAGCTCACACAGTCCTTTAACCACATCCAAAAGACCTCCCTCTTTCACCCTCTTGTTCCCTTACTTCTTCCTCCCTGGTGGCTGTAGAGAAGAAGATGGTTTAATCTGCCACCTTCACCTTGGCAACACAGAATATCCTTCTTTGCTCACATTCTGTCTTTGTAGGTCTTTTCAAACTGCCTTATCTTTGTGATTTTTAACATACCAGAATTAATTCAGCATAGCTCAGAGCAAACTCCTAGTTTCTCAGGCTTTATGCATTTTCTCACTCTCCTCCCTTACTTAATATTCCTATCAACATCTCTGAGCCTTGTCCTTTCTTCTGGTCCTTCCAACCAAACTCTAGTCTAGTCTTACGTCATTTGGGTTTGTGTAAGTTCCATTGAAAAATGTCTTTCTGTCCACCTTCCCTATGTTCTTTCATAATAGTGTGTGGGTCTCCTTCACCTGTGTGACCACCTCCTGATGTGTTTTCCTCCTCTGTGCCCCTTGTCTCCATGCAGTTTTAAGGATTTTCAACACAACTGTTGTGCTAGCAACTGCATGCCGTATTCCATCTTATTCCCTAACTACACTATCTATTCATGTACTTCTGCCTTTGTTGTGATTTTGATATCACCTTCATGGCCCATTGATTTAACTTCCTCCTCAAACATCTCCAGCTTTTCCCAGAATATCAATTTTGTGTTTAAGAAGCTTCCTATGTGGTGCGTTGCATAGTGTCCTCCTCCTAATCTCTCCTTAAAGAGATTGCACTAGCAAACACTCAACAAAAGCAAGGCAGCTGGAGGGCTGCTTATGAGTGATGATTTTACCCTTTCCTCATCCTGTTTGCATGTTGGATTATCTGTTGTCTTGTCTCACACACTAGGATTGTTCACTCTCCAGTCCCAGGATGTATCTTAAGCTGCATGCACAGCACAGCTGGCTGAGGAGCACAGTTTTCATTTGTCAGGAGAAAAAATATACACACACACGCACATGCACATGGTTTATTTTATATGTATTTATACATACCTTTCATTTCAGTCAAAAACGTTTTGCCACAGTCTGGACATTTTGTAGAAAAATAGATTGCTTTTAAAGCACCAAAATGCAAAGTTTCCAAATAAGACATGCACTTTGCAGCTTGCATTTGATGAGGCAACTGCTCTTCTGTCATGGGTCTTCTGCAATGTGCATCTGTGGAAGCTCCCACAACACATGCCGGTGAGACACCTCCAGCACCCAAACTGGCCCAGGGCATTGTTGGACCCCAAGACATTGCCCAGAGTCTGGGCTCTAAATCCCAGCCCTGTAGTGGGTTCATGAGGGTTTTATATGGAGTATGATTTCAGCCAGGCCTCGCAGGTGTGCTGGGCTCCCTGTGGCACATGAATTAGGGGTGTTGAAACCTGCTAGAGCTGGGACCCCGAGGGCCTGGGGATCCCAGTACCATGAGTGACAGTCTGGAGGCTCTTACTTTGCTGGTTGCTTGGAACCAGCAATCACAAAATCTCAAGTTTTGGCCCTTGGGCAGTTCACCTTGATTAGCTCAGAGGCGACGGGACTGCAGTCTTGTAGCTGGGGTGATATTTAAGCCCTGTCGGTGGCTCTAAGGCAGATTCACCTGTAGCATATCTCAGTCAATGGACCTTCAGGTGCTCAGCTCAAGAACAGACCTACTAAGTGGTCTGTCCCAGGGATGGGAGGTCAGTATTTTCACGGCTGAGTTCCAGGGAAGGTCCACCAGGGGTATCTTTCAAGGTGGGGACAAGGATCCAGCATCCAGGATGCTGCATAAGCTCTGTTGAGCAAATATTTATGTTCTGTGCTTGTAGCCTCTTTAGCACAAGTGGTCCACAGATGAGGTGCTGGCATGCAGGATTGGCCACAGACCAAGAGAAGTACATTCCCATTACCAGGAGTAACAGGTGTCAGCTCCTTCCCAATCTGAGTTAAGCACAAGTGGTTTCAAGGTATTCTGACCATGGACCTCAGTGTAAGCTCAAACGATAGGTGTTATTTATTTATTTATTTATTTATTTATTTATTTATTTATTTCATCCAACTGCTTGGAAGTGGAAGCTGAGATCAAGCATGGACTTCAGGCAAATTTGAGAAAGCGGTGAGTCAGAAAGTTGAGGACATATGAGATTCTTCAGATGGACCAATGCACAAGTGGAATAGACTCAGCTCTAATCTGAATGGGAAGACAAAACTATGATTTTATCACATGGTTTGAGGATATGTACAGCATCAACAGATGCTGGAGGGGTAGAGGAGATAAAGCTCCCTTCACCCCTTTAAGAAATCAATACTCACATAAGCTAATATCCTATGACGTTGATGTTTTAATTTTACTTGCTTCCCCTGGTTTATCACAGCTTACACCTTGGCAGTTCTGCAGGATATACCCACTTTATACCTGTATGTTTTTGACAAATACAAACAAAGACTCCCTCGATACTTACAGTCACAGCAGTGAGCTCTTGGAGTCGTGCTGCTTCTGGAGGGAACAGCATTTCCACGGAAAGCAGGGACCTCTGAGGAAACATGCATGCTGCATACGAATGTCAGACTTACGTATGTAGCTACATGTGTAAATGATTTTCATTAATTTGTTGATATAAGCAGCAATACCCGGCTAGGAACTCTTCATCTCATGGATAACTCTAGGGGACGTTCGATTATAACAGCAGCACAAAACAAAATACAAAAGCATCAGCATAGCCTAAATATCTGCAGGTTGAGCAAACTGTGTTGCTTTATTTTGTATGCTTTACCCCTCTCCATCTGTTTGTTAATACTTTATCCCTCTTATTGGCACTGTTACTGTTTTTAACATCATTGATCTCAGCATGGGCAGGAATGGCATATGCAGGTGGAAAGCGACCCAAATTCACGGTGCTCACCTCTGGGCCCTGTATCAGAGGCAGTGTCCGTGTGCTCTGCCCACGTGTCCAACTGCTCACCAAGCAGTTCCAGAGGAAGCAAGCACGTCCATGGAGTTACGGATTAGGGTTGGAAATAGGTCGTATGCTTGGTATCGCCTTCAAGATCTGTCAGAAACTTTTCCTTGGGTTGGGACCCTGAAAATTTCTGTACCTGATGGATAGGGTTGAACTTGGAAAGACCCTAGGGCTGGAGCCTTTCCCTGTGGAGGCACCAGATGGGGTTTCTCCCCAATGCCCAGCTGTCCATTTGCACACTGAGCAGCTGCAAGTCCACCTTCCCCCAGCCAGATTTACCCGTACCTGGCCCACGAGACCAGCACTTTCCAGGAGGGGACCACCAGCGAGCATGCTGCCTGTTGGCACAACCTTTTTCCCCATTGGGAAACCATCCTAAAAATCACTGTGCGTGTCCGTGGGGTGAAAAACCCACCGGGGGATGGGAAGGGGAAGCACTCTGAGCTGTCCATCAGCAGTGACCTGCCCGAGCCTGAGCCCCTTTGGCAATTATTAGGGCCGGGCTGGGGGCAAGCCTCGGGGCAGCCTGGGCTAGCGAGGAGCCCTCGCAGCTCGCCGGGGGCGCGCTCCCGGAGCTCCCCCCCCATCCCCATCCGCGCGGGGGCGCGCAGCGGGGGCGCGCAGGGAGGAAGGCGCCGGGGCAGAGGGGGCTCGGAGCGCGACGAGCAGCCTTATCGCCGCCGGTATCTTTACAACCGCTCAGATGAGTTTTTAATTGTGGCTTAATGCGTTTAATTATGACAACTCTCGCCCATTTTCAAGTATGATGTATTAATATTACAGATCATTAACGCTGCTAAATTGCTGTAATGACACAGAGTCCTCGGTGTCCCAGTTAGACGGAGAAAAGACCCGCTTTTCTCATTTGGCGCTTTTGTTACTCGCCTTATAGGAAATTCATGCACGATCCTCGAGTCTTTAAAGCATGTAGGAGAGGCTGCTGCTGCTGCAGCCTCCTTATTAAATTATTGATAGAGAAAATCCCCCATGTAAAACTTCCCGAGCCTGAGACGGCACAGGAGCTAATATTGTCTTTCTAATATCCACTTCATCAATATAAAAGTTAGAAAGCCTCGGCTCTCGAGCGGGTCCCCCCATCCCCTCGTTCATAATTAGAGCAGACCGCATTTAACATCTGCAAAATAGTCATGCTTATAAGGAATGAGAAATGCGAGATGTTCCATTCTGTTTGCAATGGTTAGACCGTTTTAATCTCTTAACTTCAATATATGTCCTCTAGCAGGCTATACTTCTTGGATTTCATTTTTAGATCCTTAAGGCTGCATATATCTGTCAAACAGCCATAATGAATTTAAAGTGCTAATGCCTAGAAGACCAGGAAAAAAAAAAAAAAAAACACATTGAAATATATCCTCGCTTGATTAAATTACCACCTCTAGCTACTTTACCTCCTTATGTCCGACCAGATTTCCCTTTTTACTTACCAAGTACCGGATCTGGAAGATGTGGAAGATGTAATTTCATGGTTAAAAGAAACACACTCACACACACACACACACACACACACACACACGTCCCCAGAGCCCCCCCCCCCTTTCAGACGTGTGCCCGGACCAGGGGGCTTGCCGGCGGCTCGTCCTCGCACCCAGCCCGGGGGTGGGCCGGGGTCCCCCCGGGGGACAGGGGCCGGGGTTTGTCGCCCCTCGGGACGGGACGGAGAGCCACGATCCCTCCGACGGTGCCGGCGGTGGCTGGGAGCCGCGGCGCCGGGAGGACAGCACGGTAAAGGGGGGGTGGTGGAGAGGTGGGGGGGGGGGGAAGGAGAGATACATCGCTGGATAAGCGGCTTCTCTAGGTAAAAAAAAAAAAAAAAAAAAAAAAAGTGAATGGCCCGCAAAAAAAAAAAAAAAAAAAAAGGATGAATGCGGCGACACAAAGGGAGGGGGGGTGGGGAAAGGAAACGGGTCTGTGGCGGTGGGAGAGAAAGGTAAAAGTGAACAGAGGAGAGAAAAGGAGAGGAAAGAAAAAAAATGTAAATGAGTGAGACAAAAAAGCAAAGAGAAAAAGAAAAGAGAACAAGAGGGGGAAAGAAGTAATATTTTCCTTGATAAAAATGCACAAAAGGGAAGATGAACTTTGTTCTTTTTCTCTTTCTACTCTCCTCTCTCTTTCTGCTTTTCGCCTCGCAGCACGCCAGCCTAAGCTGAGAGCTGTAATGTCATTAAATTGCAAATGCTTTTTCATTTCCGACACACACTGTTTACTTATCTGGCAAAAACATATGTTGGAAGGAATCCGTTAAATTCTGCCCATTGCCTTGGGTAAAAGTGCAATGGAAACGGACCCACTGAGCTTCTTCTTTCTTCTTCTTTTAGCACTTCCCTTATCTACAAGACTGCTTCGCAGAAAACTGGCTAGTTCAATGAAAAATGAAGATACAGCAGGAGATTAGAGAAGAACACTGAGCAAAAAATTCCTGGAGAGAGGGTCACTCCATTGCAAATGATTTCACTCCTCTAGATCTGCATAAATTACTATTTTTAAGGCATCTCCAAAGTCTGTATATTTTTCTCACTCTGTCAAACATTTAATTTCACGCCCCGTGTTCTGAATATGCTAAAATGCATATCTCTGATGCACCTTTAAGCCAGAAAAACGAATGCAAAATTGAAGATAAAATGATGTGATTTGCACTACAAGCCTATTACTTGAGGTATTTACATATAGTTTACCTCTGCAGTTCTGAGAATGATTTATTAAAAAAAAATCTGGATTAAGCTCATATAAATATGTATAAATCTTTGTTTAGAAAATAGATTTTGCAGCTGTTGTGTCAAAAAAAAAAAAGTTCTTTAAGATTCTGTGAAGAATTTTCCTTTTAGCGCGCTTGAAAAAAGAGGGGGAAAGGACAGCATTTGACATCCTGCTTTGGCAGGAAAACACACACGCACACACGTTCGGGATTTTTTTTTTTTTCCTAAAGACTCCTTTTATTTCACACTTTTTTTTTTTTTTTTTTTTTTCGGTGAAGTTCCCCGGCCCCCTGCCTCTCCCTCCCCTCATTCGCCGGGCAGGAGCCGTGCCCTGCCTTCTGCCGGGCGCGGAGCGGAGCGGGGCTCAGGTGTAGTAAAACAATTGCGGGCTGGGGATGAAAAAAAAAAAAAATAATAATAATAAAAAAAGAGCCACAGCTCAGCCCAAAGCGATGCTCGCCCAGGTGCCGGTGCCCGCGGCACGGGCGGAGCGGCCGCCCCCGGCCCGTCCTTGCCTCCCCTCCCGGAGCCCCCCGGCAGCGAGCAAGGCACGGGAAGATGCCCAAATGTCCCCCCCCCGGCTGTATTAAGGTGAGTGGTGGCGGTGCCGGGCGCAGGGCTGCAGCCACTTGAGCAGCCACAGCCGGGGTCTTTGCTTTGGCCGGACACAGAGCGGGGGTCGGGGTGTCCCCCCAGCCGGGCGCGGTCACCCCCGGTGGCAGCAGCTGGTCCTCGCCCCGCTGCTCCTCCCTCTGCCCTCCCCTTCCCGGCTAACGGGGAGCATCGCTGAGAGAAGGGGGAGACAGCCGAGGAGCCCGCGGGGGGCTCAGAGGGGTCCCCTCCTCTTCTTCTTCCTCCTGCTCCTCTTCCTCTTCCTCCATCCCCCGGCAGAGGCCAGGCTCGCAGCACACGGGACTCCCTGGCTTAATTAAGGGCAGGGGAAGCAGACGGGGTCACCAGCCCAAATCCCTGTGCGCAGGCCTTCCGGAGCCCCATAGGGTTACGGCCGTGCTCCATGAGGTTAACCCAAGCGAGCCTCCGAAACGCTTCTTCAGGCACTGCTCCAATTCCCGTTCTGCGATGCATGGCCCAGGCAACAGCGGCTGTTTTGGGGCTGTTTGGGTAAGTGGGAAGCTTTTTGGGATAACCACATACCCGCCTAGGACTTTAGGTAACTTCTAGACCAATCGAAGACTCATTGGTGAAATCTGGACTTTGCGTGATGCATGAATTGCAGCTCCCGTAGGGATGCGGTGCCCAGGCAGGGATTTTCTCCCTCAGTCCTATCATCCTACTCTCACCTCCAGAACACAAGAGCTTTCCACCACCCCTCACAAAACAGATGCCATTGCCTGATGTGACAACCTCACTGCCAGTGAGAGCCACCTATATGTGCTCCTGCCCCCTTTGGTCTCTGGGAACAGACCTAGGAGATAGGGGATTGAAACTCACAGACTCGTAGCACACGCACTGGTAGCTACAAAGCTGGTAGCTAACAGCTAGGAGATTTTGAGATTTTAGCTCCTCTCCTGCTGCTGGGTGACAGCCTGATGCCTTGTCCATCCATAAGTCCCAGAGCGCCTGGGACCACTGGCAGCACTGACACAGACCAGAGCTGGCTCCCTCGCTCCCACACAGGTGGGAAGGTGGGGAAAATAAGGGTATGCAGGTCTCGAGGGGAAGCAGCAGTGGTCCTTGTGTACTGATGGCTTCAGTGACAAAGTCCCACGTGGCAGCGGAGACTCCTGAAGGCCATCGCTTCGCGTTTCAATACAAGAAAAATGAAAACATGAAGGAAAAGCAAAGACAGTCTTGAGATGAGCTTTATTTTGGACAGAAAAGGTACATCTCATGCTTCCCAGCAATAGCTCTGCCAACCAGCAGGCTTGCAGTAGCTGAAAATAGTTACCTGTAAGAGGTGGCAGGAGGAAACCTGAGGGCAAAGCGCAGCCTCATGTGCCACACTGGCTCCTAACAGATTTTGAGGGGGACGAGGCAGGCCCTCCCTGCCATGCAAGCAGAGCATTTGCCACCACACTGCAAGTTGTGTGCTACTGAGGCAGCGATCCCTCTTCAGCCAGGGCCAGCTCGCTGCAACCCCACGGGCTCTGCAGCCAAGCGAGTCACCCATCGCCGCTCCTCTCTGCTTCTTCCAAAGGCATTTATTCATTTCTAACAACGACCTGGCATATTCTGCTCTTTCGGTGTCAGGACTCCGGGTCTGCACCATCACGGCTACACCGAAATGAGTATTTAGAGAGGCTTAATCCCCGTTCAAACCAACCAGCAAAGCTGCAGTTCGCCAGGGCAGGGATGGACCGAGGTAAGGTTTCTGACACGCGAAGCTGCTGTGACTTCGCTGTAATTAACCACCAAGAAAGCTGGCTCTGTGCTGAAGGCATGGGCACACGCTGCAGCACTGCGTGCAGAGGGGACAGCTGCACACGCATGTAAGGAAAATCTCTCCAGGACCAAAATCGCCCTGTGGAAAAGGGCAGGGAAGTGACCAGATAATGGCACTGAGTGCACATCTCCAGAACGGAGACCTGAAAACAACAAATAGAGCCCCAGGCACCCCAAGGGGACAAGGCGGTGAGTGAGGAGCGGATGCTCTCTCTCCCCCTGTCACTTCACTAATGAAAACAGGGTGACAGGAACACCAGCAGACCCTGCTGCTTCTCAGGTTAAACTATAGCACTGCCCCGTCCCTCACCACTTCGAGGAGCAATGCAAACAGACTGCAGGGAGCTTGTCACCATTTGCTTGTCTTCTAGGGGTCAGCAGAGGCTACAAATAGAGGGGCTGGAGGCACAAGTGCACGGGAATCGAGCAACGAGGAAGGCACAGAGATCAGACACCCACAGCTCCAGATGAGGAAATATCTTTAAAGTGTTTGTTGGTACTGCTCACCTTTGCGCCTTGCACAATACCCTCCCCCATTGCCTTTCTATGAAAAAGGAGCAATGCAGCCCCGCCATCCTGAACTTGCTGGGTTCTCCAAACCAAGCCCGGCGCTCTGCATGACTTTGACGCAGCATCATCCGAATGCACGGATTAAAACCGCCCTGACCCCCCTGGAGCTGATGCAGCTCGTGTAGTCTGTCGCAGGACCGCGCATCTGAGCTGCGGGTAGCGTTGCCATATGCAGTGTAAGGAACCTTCCATATGGTTTCTGAAAAGTGGTTACAGCACACGTGCACCAGGCACTTTTCAAAGTAAAACAGATCTGTTCATTTTTATTTTCAAAATACCAAAGCAGTAAAATCATGTAATTGAGTAATCACTTGCCAAATTTCCTTTTTTAATCTAATCTATTTTGAGTTACATCAGAGCCAAAATGCAAATTAAACTGGTAATGTTCCAAGATTTTTTTTTTTCCCTTTCAGAAAACACAATTTAAGGTACTCATAAGTAAGGAAATTTTAAAAACCATTTGTTTTGTATGCTGTAAACTCTGGAAAACAAGTTCCAGCCTGAAGTAAATTTTCATAGGTAATAGGTTAAATAGAAGGCTTATGTAAATTTTGATCTCATCCTAACAGCTCCATTTTACAAAATTTGATCTGAAAATAATTCCACGGTTTAAAGGGAGCCTCGCATGGTCAGAAAGGAGGCAAAAAGTACCCACTCTAACAGCACAGATGTACGTTCTTTCAGCTCTGACCGCTGTATTGAAGAAGAGATTCCTGAGATTGCTCATTTGTAGCCTCCCTCGGTCATTTTTCTTGCTGTTGCAGCATTAAAAGCCAAACTAACTAACCAGCCCAGGTGCATGCTTCAGTACTTGACTGCAAGGTAAGAAAGATCCTCTCCATCCTATCGGAGCCGCATGAAGAGCTGCATCTCAGCAGATGGATGGATAGAAGTAGCCTTCAAGAGTACCTGGTGCTGCAAACCACGGCTCTTTGGGTTGCAGTTGCTCAGATGAAGTTTCTCCCTACGTGCAGGCAGACCTCGTGGAAAGCTGTGTGATCTTCATGGTTACCTTCCACCCCAATGCTGCCACCTGTTGAAAAGACTGGCAGCCACTCAAGTGGTGGCTGTTTTCATGTTGCTTGCCTCTTCTTCCCTCAAAACTGCTTCAAACCGGGGGCTGCTTGTGACACCTCCTGGCCCCTTTTGTAGGGCTGCAGAGACCCTGCTCATCTGAAAGTACTGTAAAGCAGCAGAACTGTTCTCCCATTACTGAAAAAAAAAAAGCCAGAAAAACAAAAAACAACCCATCCCCAAAACAACCCGACACTACTCTTGAAGAGGCTTTAAGGAAAGAAGAGGCCAGTTCTTAGCACGCAGAACCTAGCAGAAGACGTGCACGAGATAGAGTTGGGAGTCACTAGGCTATGGTTTGCAGAAGACTGACCGACCTTGCAGCTGCCCTTCCAAAGGGGATCGTGCCCCTCTTCAACCTGCCCGCTCTACCCCATCCCCTGCAGTGCTGCTGGTGCTCAAAAAATCCCAGTGAGCTGGTTCAGTGTGCTAAAACCACGGAGAACGAATCTGATTTTTCTTCCTGCTGCTGCTACAGGCTGAGTTTTCTATCAGTTTAACTCCTTGACTCCAACTCCCTTAAGCTGGGAGGTGACAGCCAGTGCCACTGCAAGGGAAGCAACAGCAGCACGCAGCCAGGGGACAGGGACACTCTTTTTGGCAGCAAACAGCCCAAATTAGCTGCAATGTCAAACCACACCCTCAGGTCTCTGATGGCTAGGGAGACCAAAGGCATGGTGGAGAGGGCAAAGGAGAGACAGGAAAAGCGTGAAATCAAAACAGACCAAGGATAAAGAGAATACGCATACTAGATGCAAAGTAGGGGCTGGACTGTGAGTGTTGATCGTGGGAACAGATGGAGAGATAGAGAGAGAAATGACACCCATTACGCTCAAAATCATATGTGTGAGAGAGGGGGGAAAGGGGAGGAACAGAGAGTGTGCGGTGGGAGAGGTGGGATTCTGACAGACAGCGACAGGACCTGTAGGAAAGAATGGTTTAAGAAAAATTAGAATCAAAACTTACTGCTCAAAATCACAGCCTAGTGGCGTTTCAGTGTGGTTAAAGAACGATCCTTTGAAAAACAGCTTAATATTTTCTTTTAATGTTTGACATTTGCAAGGATCACCTGCCCCTTGTACATTGCATAGTCACACAAAAAGAGTTCCAAGGTACAACATAATCATCGGTTTTAGCCAGCCCAGCCAACATTTATAGCAATCTGTAAAAAGTGTCTAGTAGAGGCATGGCATCATACAGAATAAACCAGAACCAAACTGGATCAAACAGTCTTCCAGTTCTGTAGAGGACGGAGATGCAAACAAAAAGATTTTGATACCTCTGTGGCTCTCCATTAGCACTGGAACCAGAAAGGAATATTTATTAGGTCTGACTATAAATGTTTGTCTTGTGTGGGAGGTCTTAGTATAGTAATATGTATTAGAAACTTGATATTTTTCCAATCAAGCCTTTCCACTTCCATTTACATATATTTAATTGTAAATATTCATTTTTCCTACCTGAAGCACTTTAAATAAAAGCACAATCAACATACCCTACACGGAATGGGAGCGAATAGCTTAGGGGATGAGCTGGAGCATTGTTCCAACCTCTACATCACTGGTTCCAATCCAGCCTGGGTCGGGAGCCATGCAAGATTACCACTCCTCACAGTGTGTGGGGGGTCTCGGAGGCTGAATTGCTGATCTCACTCTCATTCCTCCTGAACAACGATCCTCCCCCCCAACCAATAAATCAGAATTGACACTAACTGGCATCTGTGCCAGTAGAAAAGGCAATGACTGGCAAGGAAACGTCCTCTCATGCACTGAAGTGAGTTTCTTCAGAGTGCAAACAACTTCGGTTTGCAATCTTGTCCATGTATACTTATCTTTTCCAAGCACCGAAACTCACAATGGAATTAGTATACCCTCTCTCTGCAACTTTATTTAAAACAGAACCACGCGACGCACAAAAACTAACAAGTACGAAGCTGCCATTCAGCCCCAGCTAAATAGTTGTGCTCAGCACGGCTGGCCAGCAGCTGGTAGCGCTGCCTTTGCACGCAGCGTGTTTCTCTCTCTTTGCAGCGGGCGAGGTGGCAGGGAGTCTGCAAGCTGGCTACAGCCCTCCTGCTGAGAGCTCCCCGGGTCCATGACTGCTTTCAGCTGGCACAAAACCATGCCATTTATGCGCTGGGGCTACGGGCATGCTGAAGGAGTGCTTTTGTCCACTGCTGTCATCTGGTGTGTAGCTGAGGTGGGTGCATCATGAGTTGCTCAGATCAGCCAGAGCTACAGTTTGGCGACGCAAAACTTTTTTTTTTTTTTTTTGGGGGTGTGCGTGTGTGATGGAAAGCACGTTTGAGAAAAAAGAGAAAGCTTTTCTGGCAGGATGCACTGACTGAAGACAACTAAAAGAAGCCTGGAAGCTATTCTCCTAAGATGAGGTTACGAAACCAAAACGGTTAAATGGGTCAATATGTGAATAAGCATGAAAAAAAACAAGGTTTTATCAATTGGTCTTGTTAAAAATGTAAGTTAGGAAGCAGGGAGAATTTCACATATTCAAACCTTTCTTCAGGCAGTGAACTTCAAGCCAGAGTTTAGGTAGGCAAGAAGTTTTGTAAATAGGTCATATTTGAAGACTCCAGCCACCCCACACCCATGGGTATCATGTACCGAATTAACTGACATCTTGAGTATTAGCGCAGTCATCCTGACCCACTGCTACAGCATGCGTTAGTGATTTAATAACAGAACACCGGTGGATGTTGGTTATGAAGGAACGCTAACAGACCTGAGCAGAAACGCATGTCCGTGGTACAGCTTACCATGAGAAAGTGATACTTAATTGCTACAGTTACATTAATAGTAAAATCAAAATTTTATTTTCAAATCATTGGATTCAATGCCAGACTAAGAGGATAGTGTTACCTGTTGACTTACGGGGCAATGTGGAAAAGATTAAGAGACAACATCTGATGCTTTGTATTTATACCCAGATGAACTATGAATTCTGAATTCATTTTATGAATTGTTGTAGGGTATACTTAAAAGGTGAAATTAAGATATCATTTACCTTAACACTGGCAGACTGAAGTCAGAGGGACTACAGGAAGTAAGAAAGTACTTCTGGAGAATGAAATAAATAGAGTGCCTATTCTGAAAGTCACATGCAATTTTTCTGCATAGGTTAAAACTTTTATCATGACAGATCATAAACTATAAAGTAGCTCTTGTGTCTATCAGAAAATTCTATTTTGTGTGTGAATTTCATGTCTTATACATGAGGACAGATAGAACTCTTTTACTGCATTATTGGAGACTTATCAAAAACAGGATGCTTTTTTCTTGAGAAGATGAAAAGTACAGAGATAAGCAGGGAAATAAAGACTGAAGTTTTAACCAATAATATTTTTGTGTGGTTATCAGAGGAATGTAATAATTAATCTTTTAATCACTCTGAAGATTGTGTGAAATCATAATATCTCATCTTTTCCAGCCTCAACCTGCCATTCTTGATCTGAATTACAAACAATAAGAAAGGAGATGATTTAATGAGCAACTTTGTCATGTTGCCATTTTGCCTTAGTCAAAGGCAAATGTCTACTTTCACCTCTAAACTGAAATGGAATAGACTTATGTTTCAGCTATGCTCACAGCTGAGGCAAACACGCATGGAAAAGTTAGGGTTATTTTAAAGCTAGAACCCTGGTGTCTTCACATTTTCAAAAAGGCATAATTAAATACATACTATTAAGAAGAAACAAACATTTGTTTACTAGGAAATAAAATCGGCGTCGTGAAGAAACACACTTGTATGGCGAGAAATATGAAAAATAATAAAGTAAATCCCAAGAGAACGATTGCAGTCACAATGGTAATAGGTATGCTCTTATTGCGAAGGAAAAAATGTCAGCACGATTTCATCATACTCAATAAATAGGCACTTCAATAAAGTATATATTTACACTGGCTTTCTGAATGCTAGGGCATCACAAAGTAGTATGGCTTTATTACAATGGATGGAAGATGGCAACTACTTAGAACCCAGTGCCAACATGGATTATAACAAATCCAGTGAGTATTTTGTTTTTCAATTATTCATAGAAAATTTAATCCTGATTAAGTATCCTTGGGCAGGAATTCATGGGTAGTTGATGACTGAAACCAACATTTATTTGAAATGCTTCTGTTAATTTAATCTGTGTATATGGCTTAATTATGATTGAATCCTCAGTGTAAGAGAAATGAATTATATCAGGATTAAAATTCTAGTACCACATCACCCATTCCATTTTCTTTGCCTTTTTTTTTGCGAGCCTGCTGTTTTAATTACCTTTATGTTACTATATCTTCTAAGCCTCAAATATTGTTTAGAACTTTACTGGGTGAGATTTTTAGTTACATTTATTTCAAAAAAAGGAAAATATAAACTCTATTTCCATTCCCATTAAAATTCTAACCAATATGAACAGTAATTGCAAAAAATGCTTTTCTTTTACACCAATACGAAAGAAAAATTTCCCACGGTTAGTTGTAAACATTTATATACGTTCTTAGTGGACTCTCCCTCTTTTGTTTCCCCTTTTATCCCTATACATAAAATGTATTTTTTTCTAAAGCACAAAAATAAAAGAACTTGTATTCGTCGTTATGCATCACACCAATTTCACAACTGGCCTATTTCAGACTTGTTGGAGCTTGTCGACATTTTAAGAACTGCATTTTATAAGACCTTCAAACTTAGTATTGATACAAAGCAGGAATATTTTTTGTGGCTGTGAATGGGAGAGAAAAGAATTATTGTACTTTTCTGTGACATGGCTCAGCACCATGTGCTACCCACATACCATCTTCAGGAAATGATTCAAATTATGGATTTTTCCCACTCAGCAATACTTGAAACAGATTAATCTAAGGACTGTGTCAGACCAAAGGTCCGTGAAGTGCTCTGATACCACCAACCGGTTTTCCAGTGAAACCGATGTATCACATACCTGTGACATAAATACCTGCATGTTTGGGTCATTATTGCACATTTATTACATAACGTATTCTTCCTAAACATCTCAGAAGTGATGTCGATTTTTATGTCCAGAGGATACTGTTAGTGGCAATGTCACTGATGATAATGAAGACACTTCCCAATATAGACTATGAGAGAGAAAAAGTCTGTAGAGGATAACCATGGAGATGCTCTGACAGAGGATAACACCTATGGTAATAATCTAAAGAAAAAAAAAAAAACAAAGAAGGGAAAAAGTAAGTGAAAAACAAACCCAAGTACATTTTTACCAGCACATTATATAAGTGCTTGAAGTTTAACTTTAAACCTTTTAATGCTGCTGCAGTTACAAAAGATTTGAATGTGAACCTCAGGTCCAGGATTCATGCTCTCACACCTGGATGTTTTTGAATCTGTAGATAGCCCTGGGCAAGTCACATAACCCCTTCTGGCAGTCTCTGTTCTGGGGAATTTCAGGCTTGCAATTCACCACCCATGCAGTTCCACAAGCAGAGGTGATGTTTAGATATTCTATTCTTACAACAAACAGAGATGAATAAAAAAAAAAAAAAAGCCTGAAAACACTTTGCACTAGCACAGTCATGGAGCTCTGATGGTAGTCATTTATCAGTCTCACTTAGACCTCTTTTCAGACCAAGCCTCTTGATCTGTAGAAGATGTATAACGCAGTTCTTAACAAACCCATAAAGGTAACTACTGTTTCTGAGCAAGCAGAAGTCTGAATTGAGGTACAGAGGGTCTTTTCAAATATGCATTTTTCTTCCCCAAATATGGTATTCATTGATCATGTATTCCTTTATTATATTTAAGTGCATTTAAATAAGGAAAAACACAGCTAAATTGTCATAAGGTAGGAACTGGAGCTGCACACAGTGGTTAAACTTTCTCAAAGTTCAAGAGCAGAGCAACTGTAACCTCCCTTCAGTAAACTCAAACTCTCAAAATATTGCAAAATTTCCTGTACTGGTCCCAATTCTAAAGATTGCCCATCCTACCCCAATGATATTTTCACCAAGAAACTACTAACAAAGAGACTTTTGGTTGATCTAAAGGAGTTCTTTTTTTCCTCCCAAGTTTAATTCTTTACACAAAAAAAATCAAACACAGTATTTCAGGTACTATATTTTTTAGTAGAATGTTTTCCCCCCTCATATATTCCCTGCACAAATAAAAGCTTATTTTTTTTTTTTCTGAAAATATTTGCATACAAATGCACAGATGGTTATAACCATAAAGAAAAGCAGCAAACTCTACCCTGGAATGAAGTAGTCAATCACCCGAGAATAGACGTGCACTTTATCTGAACATGGCAGGCTCCACACACTAGTTCTCCAGTTTCCAATACGTTTAAGCAACCGAGAAACCCAATGAGTCCACTTTTGTTTTTAACTGTTTAGAGCTTACAAACCAAACTACACATTTGGATAGATCTCTTAATCTAAAGAATACAGTTCAGCTACAGGTTCCCTGACCTATTTAGCCACATAAAGCTTTTAAATGCTGAAGACTAAAAAGCAAACAAAAAAAAATCCACTGATTTATCTTTCTACTAGCTTTGTTAAAAGAATCCCCAAGGTGTTTTTAATTAAAAAGCAAACAAGCAAACAATAAAACAAAACACCCCCTCCACATTTTCCTTTGACTTAACCATCTCCCCACCCCCCCTTAGTCTAGAAACGATTACCCTTAGATGATTCAAACCCAGTATGTCTTTGTAAAATATGACTCACATTAGCATCAATAAGAGCTGTGTGACTAAGACTTTTCAAGTTGCTTTGGGGTCATAAGATTAACAGCCTAAGAGCATGAGTTTGCTAACAAACAGTGAACATGAAGAACAACTACTATTCAAATTCCATCTCTTTTATCTTGCCTGTACATACCTTTTCTCTTTGATATTCTCTGAATATTACAGAAACGGTTGCAAGACATGGGTGGCACAAAAACCAGAGAATGCAGGCCTGAAAGAGAAGAAGAGTATAAGTTATAAAATAACTATACGCCAACTAAGAAGAAAGAGATGACAGTTAGAGGAACTGCATTTACATTTCTGTCTTTTTTATGAATCCATTGTTTAATTTTCAATCAACAGAGTGAAAACCACACAATGAAAGGTGGGATTTCTGTTTAAAAAAGCTCTATACTCCTTGTCAAATTAAAATGACTGCTCAGAGCATGATGACAGAGTGCAATTTAATCAAATCAGACACTTAAATATTAACTTTCATATGGAGGAAAACAGTTTAGTGCTTCAGTCGACTGCGTGCCACAATTACTTTTACAGCAAAAGGGATCAACTTCTATGATGTAACCCATACTTTGGCAAAGGTGATATAGAACTCCCTTTTCAGTGTGCTTCTCTCCACTGTGATGATCTGGTAAAGACCCGCAGCCAACGACAAGGCTAGGCAAACTCTGAGGCCAATAAGCAGTCCACTTGCTAAGCCATGGTGTGAATGGTAGCTGTGGTGATTAGTATCTTCAAACTGTTCCCAAATTAATAAAAGGCTCTGGAAAAGAACAACAGCAATGTACATTTAGAAAAAACGAGGTTACATTAAATGCCGATTACCCTTCCCATGACAGATCAAATTATCAGCACAACTGGCCATGTTACAGAAAATAACCCACAACCTAGGCTGAGTTGCTGCTTTGGCACTACCTATTACTCCAAATGTGACTGGCAGGAACAGGGTTTCATTTGTTGCATTCGGTAACTTTTAGAAAGTTTGACAAGTTAAAGTTTCCTCTCATTTGGGTAGAAGGAATGCAGCATTTTAGCATAAGTTCCAAAATAGTCATGTAGTTAAACAGGCAGCCTACTCAGCAGGAAGCCCACTGAAACGATTCCACTGAGCTACAGGGAGGTGTCTCCTTCCACTTGGGATCCACAACCTGTAAAGCTTGTTTCAAAGGCAGGCGACTACGCCTTTTCTTTCAAAATCCTAACAGGATTCACTTTTCCTTTTAAAGATGGGGAAGTAAGAGGGTGGTGCTGCTGCCCCTTTTATACAATAGCCCGAGGGCTAAAGCATTCACCCAGGTTGAACTTAGATCTCCCACAATTCCCGTCTTTGCCTAAAGGATATCCAACTCACATCTCCCACCTCCTTGGAGAGAGCCCTAGCTGCCAGGCTATAGGCTGTTCTTGGGTGGGCCACTCTCCACCTCTTCTATTGAAGCCGTGCCATCGTGGAGAAAAGAATTCAGAATCAGCTAGGTCAGAAACCGTGAGCGAGCTTGACTCTGCAAGCAACTGGCTTGGAAACCTCCTAGGGACTACGAAAGGCAGCGTCACAGGTTCCAAATGCTGTTGCAACACCTGGACAAGCACTCCAGCCAACAGATAATACACAGAAGATCGTAATCCTCCTTAACTCCCAGAAAAATTGCATCGTCTTCCTTGCTGTAGAACTCAGTGCTGCAGGAGGACTGTGAGAAAGAGTATTGACAAATTTTCTAAAGAAAAACAGACTAAGAGATGCCTATTTTCCGAATCTTAGTTGAATAGAAAGCAGGCGCCTACTTGTAGAGTTGGGTCTTGCCGAATAAAACCTTTTCAAGAGTAACATTACAAATTAGAATACTCATAAAGTTTAGACTCCCAGAAGCATGTAGCAGATGAGTGGCATTTGAAGAACTGAATATACACTGGAATCCAGTCCACCTACTGCAGACATCTAACTTGCACTTAGGTTTCAGGTGTCTAATAAAGCAGGCTTTCTGAAGAAAGGTAGTCAAATTTGATTTATATGAGCAAAGTAGCGCTAAAGGCCTTCAGAAGGAGACATTGTATGCCTCAATTTAGAAATCTAAATTAGTCAGATTCCTTTCTGAGCAAATTCAAAGGCTCTCTAATTACATTAATATCATAAAGACAGAAAGGTTACTGATATAAACTTTTTTTTTTTTTAATGTGTAATCCACCTGTGCATTCCAAAGGTGGGTGTCCTTGAGTCTCATCAGTTGAGACTAGATTTTTTTCACTTGGAATATCCTTTGAGAGTACTCTCTCCTTTTTTCCTTCCCTTACTCGAGCCATGACACTGTGAGCATGACTGCTGCCACTTCAGTTACTTCTCAACCACCTGGATAGAAAATGAAAGGATGGGAAAGAGAGAGAAGTGTGAAGCACACATCCTGAATGTCATGGATTAGTAGTAAACCATCCAGCCAACTTCTTCAAACACTGCCACTATAATGCTCTGTTTCTGGGTAGCTCCAAGCAAACACCTTACAATGATCAAATTATTCGACTGAGAATCCTCTCAAGGACTATGACTGAAATAAGACTAAACTACTTCTGAAACCTTGAGATAGAACACAGTGTTTGGTGGAGTTGTGGCTAAAGCACTAGTTTTGGTCTGAAAGTGATGAATTCTCAATGCAGAAGCTATTTCAGTTCAGGTAGAATGTACCCAGGCAACAACAAGGGTTTTACCAGTTGGAAAATCACTGCATTCTCCTACAGAGTATTTTGGTTTTTTGTAATTTAGGCATGGGAAGAGGCAGTCTTTAACATTCCTGGACTGGACATACACTCTCTGAGAATATTAAAAAGCAACAACAACAAAAAACCATAATCTCAGGAATCTTCCTGAGACTACCATGCAGCTGGGGCTGAAGAGATACAGACTGACAGATGAAGGTATGATAACACTTAAAGAAGAAATTTTAGGTAGACACAGAGCTACCTCAACCTTAAAGAACAGAGCTCATGAGGGTTTGAATTTTTCTTAACCTACCACCAAAAGTAACAGCAAGGAAGGAAGCCACTTTCATGAGAAGATGACAAAGAGCTGGAGTAAAGGAGTCATGAGAACAAAGTCCAAATCCTAATGGGAAAACAGCGTCTGAAAGCATGGTATGCTCTGGATGAGCCCTTTAAAGAATGTAAATCGTGCAGACAACACAGAAATCAGTTGAATAAAGACTGTAGTGACAACAACGTAAGATCACATAAGTCCAGCTTCCTTCAGCTTCACTAGGTTACTACAAGAAGCAGAAGGCAGAAGCATCAGAGGCAGAAATGGACCTGTCAGTGCAACACATGAGAAACCTGGAGAAGGTGAACATGTGTCACTGCTCTTCCTGTGAGCTGGAACTGTTCTCACTCACTGGAGAGAAGCAGTATTCTATAAAAAAGAAATCTGTGCTGTGGAGTGTTTCTAGGTTACAACAGATGAGGCAATATGCTCTCAGTGAAGGGAGAGCTCTCAATGACAAACTTGTTCTTGAAGTCAAAATCTCACTGGTTGGCCATGCCTGAGGAATTAAGGTCAATGAGCCCTGACGTCCCTCACCTTATCCACAGAAAGACACATATCTACTCACTTAGCTGTGATATCAGGAGTAAGCTGAAAGAACACCCAGACACCAACAAGCTCAAGCTGAAACTGGACGCATTTTTTTGTTACCATTGAGCAGAACTACGTTTCAGCTCTGGGAAGAAATCAGGGTGAATATCCTACTTGTTATCCAGCAGAACAACTGTTGCTCAGGCTGTCTACGAAAGAACTGGATGAGCTGGGTAGGTGCACAGCTGAAGAGCTGACTCACACTAGCTATGTCCAACATTAAAGTCCAACTGCTTCTCCATTAAATAAAGGTGAATGACCATCTCCTTGTTTACATCATGCACTGTTTGAAATGCCTGACAGCACCTGTACATAGTTCTGACTTATCTTGGTTCTCCAGTGGACACCACTGCCCAGTCCTGGTCTCCCTCAAGCTGCTGGGAAAACTTTGCTCCGGTCATCATCTCGATGTTCCAGTTATACAAGTCGGACCTCCACATCTGCACAATGAAGAACCAGACAGTTGTCTCTTTTGTCAGAAGGAAACAATTACGGTAGAACCCCTTCTCCTCCTTGCTATGCCAACACTGACTGTATGGCAAGATAACATATCAATCTCCAGCAAGAGCAGGTTCACATGGGACTGATCATCACAGAGAGATAAGGGGAACGGGGAAGCAAAAGGGAAATGAGAAGTGGCAGCAAGGCAAGGCAGATCAACCAGCTGCTTCAAACTGTATCTAGTACTTGGGTATCCGGTGTCATGAACTTCAGCACAGCAAAACATGCTTCAGATCTGAGGTCAGAGGCAGAGTTCATTCAGAGCACACCTTTTGGGACATAGCGAAGAACCTCTGTGAAGCACGGCTTCTCACGCATTAAGATTCAGTATGCATTTTGATCACAGCCCTGAAAGCTGAAACTGTTCAGATCTATGTGATAGGAAAGGCTTGTCGTCACTAAAAAGTTTTGAACAAGGTTTGTGCCTCAGCAGCAAAGACTGGAATCTTTAATGAATGCGGAGTGGCCAGGAATCTTTTGTTCTGAGGATGAACAAACACACACCCACACAAAAAAAAGAACAAGTTAACCCAAGGGGAGATGATAAATGGTAGGCTTGTCCCTCCCTTTGAGATGCTACCTCTTCATAGCCACAATGACCACAAGAGATTTGCTGGCTAGGTGGCAATGTCCACCCTACACCGATGGCAACCTGTAAGCACAGCCCAGGAAATTGCTGGTGTTTGCGAAAGAACAAAAGGCAAGAATTAATACCGTCAGTACAAATAGGAACTACAACAAAAAAAAGGCAAGCAATGCTGAGTAATTTGAACTAACTGCAGAAAAGCAGAGACAGATAGTTTGCCAGTCAAAAATGCTTATAAATTCAGGAATAAAATGGTTTCTCAGGCTGTCTGCTTGCTTGACCTCCCTGGTGATGAGATGAGAGCAGGTAGTGTAGAATGTCAATAAAACTAACGCGGTTCAATCTCTATCTGCTGCTTTAAGGTAACACAGGTGGTTTCCAGTACCCTCTACAACAATCCTGAGAACACCTCTGATGACCCACGTAAGTCTGTCCAGTCTCTGAAAGGGGAGAAGCTAGCTCTCCTATAAGACATTTTGGGAAAGAGCAGGTTGGAAAGGATGTTATTCTAGGTTTTTTATCATAAAAGTGATCATGTTACAGCAGGTATGATGCCCACATCAATCTAGACCAATGAACAATAAACTAATCCAGAGAATGAAATCTTGAGGCCACCACCTTTGATGTGGCCCGGGATCTGCTCCCCTGAGCTCAACAACCACATTTGCTATTAAGGGGAGGAAAACTAGCAGAAATTTCTATGTACTGAATTGTGTGATGAAAAACACCCTCTCTAGAAAGGCCAAGGGTACTTTTGGTGCCAGGGAAACTTTGCTGGAGACAGCAGACAGTGAGATGGACTGCAGAACCACCCAGGCAACGACATACTCTGACATCCATACTCTGTTCCTACAAGGCTCCTCCCAAACATATTCCCAATGGTACTGAGAAGGGAGATGTGGTAGAGATGTACCTTCACGGTGACAAGTAAGACAGCCAACTTTGTACTAATCCTCCAGTGGTGCTCAAATAGCCAATGTAAATATATCATGGACCAGTACTGAAAGCAGAATATATATATGATGCCTGCCCCATTTTTTTTTACCACAGCTAAAAAAAGATGAAGCTGATGATACTGAGTGCCCTTTCTATGTATAGTAAAAAGGAAACAACAACAACAAAACTTTCCAGTCTCAAGTGACAGAGCACTAACACACCCATATGCATGTACCAGTGGAGAAGCATGAATAAAATTAAATACTTTAGAAGTCTTCTTTACTACCAGCATGTAAAATTTCTGGTGCTAGACGGGTGTCAAAGTACGGTGGAATGAAACTATCTTTAAATTTCAACAGTCCCATTGACCTTAATAGGCTTTGGTTTATATTCTTAATTAGCAAGAATACTGTCAGCTCCCAGCTACTCTTAATGTTTTAGCAGTCCACTTATTTAGTTTGGAAGCAACACTAATTACAGACATTACTCAAATGGCACAAAATCTTTAGTATAATCTCTTCCTCATTACTGTCTCCAGTTTCTCCCTGTTCTTCTCATTCTCAGTGGCTTTCAAATCCTCTTGTCTTTATGCTGTGATTTAAAAACATTTGTTTACAAAAGACACCACCAGGGTTGGATGATCTCCATTACAATTTACTTTTAAGTTACTGGTTTACTTGACTTTCTAATTTATATTAATAGAAAATATTTGAATGAAATTATGTGTCAGACCATTTGTTTATTTGCAAGAACAATTCTGCAGCACATGAACCTTTCAAGAATTGCCTTTTATTGACTGAAAAGACTCTTACACATTCTGTTTGAGTGGTTCTAAGAAAAGGACGGAGTCTCAACTTTTTTTGGTGACAGGAAGATTGCTGTAAGAATTTCTCTCTCATCCTTCTTCCCATGCTGCTTGTCGTCAACCCCAATGTTGTAGTTCACAAACTCCTACTTGTACTGATTACAGCTATTTATAGGATGACACTACAAATCAGATTGGTAAAATGATTGTGCTGAAATCTCCTTTTTATTTTATTTTTCTCCCATTCAATCTAGATCATTCCATTGATCTTGTTTACAGTGTAATACTATGAACAATTGGCACAACCTGGAGTTTGAAAAACTGTGGGAACTTCTTAAGTGGTTTTACTGCTGAACAAAAATATACTGTGGAGCTACACCTTAGATTGTTAAAGTAAAGAGGAGGTGTTGTTACCTATTAGACATACTGGGTGCACATTATGCTGTGGGTTTTGTTTTTTTTTTTCCCCAGTCTTGATACTCCCTCCCTCATAAAATATTGAAATTAGTTGGTTCACAGTTCTGTCATACTTAATAGCAGCTGTATATTTCAGTATAAGAATGAATATAAATACAAACCTGTGTAACAACAACTACTACAGCAATGCCAGTAGATGCTGGAGTGGAATCCCATTGAAGAGGTCTGCTATGAGATTTCTTCATTCTGCCTATTGTCCAACCCATGCACAGACTCAACAATAAATACAGCATTTGTATCTGAGAGACTATGTCACACACTATTGAAAACAAAAGGAAAATATGTAGGGTCACAACAACTACAACAACAACAAAGTATTTTTTTTTTCTACAGCAAAGAGAAACATTCCATATATCTGCAAATAAAGAACAGATATTTATGCCTTGGTATCACCTTTATTCATGATCTTCACAGTTTGACTAGCTGATGTCGCTTTGCTAGAAAATCTGGATTTTTTGGCCATTTTTAAATGACTAAAACTTTCCTCTCCTTATGTTGCAATTCTGCAATGACATGGGCAGTGCGCCACATCCTTCCAAATCCCACTCCTGTTGTGTCCAAGAAGTCTAGGCTCAGGAGTCCACCTGCATAAATAGACTTATAAATGCCACATGACTAAAGTCATATGTATGTTAATCACACTGCAAATATGAAACATGATGAAATGAACTCCTTTCTTCATTCCACAAAACTTTTATTCAAAAATCAGACAGTGGCATTGTACTTTAAATTAACTGCGTTTTGTCTTAAGGATAGAGTAGCTTGCAGTAGAAAGCACATTTAGGACAAATTCCACACTCAGATACTTAAAGGGGAAAACATAATGACTAACCCTAGCACAAACTTCATTTGGAGCAATAATCTGTCTGTATTTCATTTCATTAAACGCAAACTCCCTTTGCCTCGTTTCACTGTGTCCATTCTTTTGGCTCTGTTTGGGAACAATTAACACGTACTCCATGAAGTTACATTCTTAATCAGCGTCTCGAACTTGTGTTTGAAGCTGTATCCGAATAAAGAATACTTTAAGCTAGAATATATTAAAATCTTTATTTTTCAACCCTGCTGAAATACTACTGACATTAGAAAGAACTGAACACTTCTTCTGGGGTGTTGTTAGCTTTAGAGTCAAGTTTCTGACTGAAGCTTATTGAAAGATTTTAAAGTTAGTGCACGGACTTGAGTGTACAGTGAGTACAGGCTCACTTTCCTAATGCAGCAGAGATGTATAAGCAGCTTGAGAAATCAGTTCTTACATTATGTAAATTTCAAATTTGTTACAGAAATTAGAGATGGGCACTACACACTTTTTTTGTTCACTTGATTAATATTTTAGTTCATTTAAATTTGTTCTGTATTTGATGTTTCCACTAATATTATCAGATATAAGATAAATATTTCTATATCACAAAAGTAAAACTTCTACTTTTATGAAACAACTGGAATGTATTAACAAATAAATATACTTTCACATTTACTAGAAATACTGCAATACAAAATGCTGCTCCTGTACAGAAATTAATATACACACAAGGGATGTGTGTCAAATGAAGATCAGCTACTGTATTTCCCTGATGGTCAGCAGTACTAGCAAAATATGGATATAAAACAGATTTAAACATATTACTCATGGGATACATTTGGTATTCTCATGCTTTATATAGTTACACCTAACATATTCAGGCACCTTTGTCATTTAGGAAATGTCAAGAGCTTTTAGTAAATACAAACTTTAATAAAATGAACTGGCATGGTTCTGTGACAAAATGATCTTGGAATTATTTTACAATGCTAGCTACGGAGACATAGAACTCCGTGGAAAAAAAACACAAAACTGTTCTGCGAGCTCAAGGCATGCCAAACCAGCATCACAAATTCAAGCTACAGAAGTGACTGAACGAATCTGGATACTCTAGAGAGCATTCAATCATTCATTTTATTTTCTGTCACTCCTTAAGATAACCTCCCTGTAAGTTATAGCCAGACGTCATCTCTCAGTCACATCTTGGATACAGACATTGCTCTGCTTAAGCGTGGCAACAAAGTAAGTGGATTCCCAGACAAAACGGTGTAACACAAATTTTCAGCACTGTTTTTAGTGTTTGTTACCACTTACATCTTGCTTGAAAGCAAGAAGAGGCTTTACGGTTGAGCAAAATTTTGAAAATGACAATTGTATGATATCCAGGATCGATATAAGGCCACATGCTACTGAACTGATTTTACCATATATATATATATATATATATATATACACACACTTATAAAGCACCTATCACCACATTGATAAACATTCTTTGGAACCACTCGGATGGCAGGGGCTGAATAGGGGTTGGCCTGAACATCTTTTTCAGCTGTTCAGCAGATATATTACTTGACTTTTCATGTTTCGATCTTATCGAAAGTTAAAGCATCACTATTTGAGATGTTTTAGTATTCCAGAACTATTCATGTGATTTATGTGATTGTATGATTGACTTAGGTGATAAATTCGACTTTGTGTCAGGTTTTCATACATGGAAAAGACAAAATAATGGTAGAAAAAGAATAATTGCTCAATGTAGTATCTGGACAGGTTTCCAGAACAAATTCTGGCCCCACTGAAGTTAATGAAAATTTTATAATTTACCTAGGATTTCTGATCCTATGCAGGAAAAATGGTAGCAGTTTCCACTTCCATACTATACTTGCTATCAGCTGTCCTTCAGAGCTGTAATTGACACTGAAGCTTTCCACATTTCCTTCTGCTTTCTTGCTGTTTAGGGAACCACAGATTTTAAAAACAGTGGGAAACTCTTTTAGCTGAATCACTCAAATTCAGATAGTGATTCGAAAATACTAATTTATTCTTAGTAACCTCTGTTTTAAGCAAATAATAGTGTGGTTTTCACCACAATACGTGCACAGAAAATCTAAGATGCAGCTATTTTCTCTGAAGTTCTGGTTGTGCAGTTAACACTGGATTTCTCAGCAGGGAGGAGTTATGACTACCTCCATGTTCTCCACTTAATTTCATTTCAGAAGATCAGAAGACAAGAGGGAAAATTTATTAACACAGTTGCTGGAAAGGCTGCAAAGACTCGCTAACTCAAATGCTTAAAACAAGGAGGAGTGTCAATTACTGTGGTGCCAAGTGCCATCAAGAGGCTGTTAATTCCAACTGCAAGTTTCTGAACTAACTCTATGAAGGGAAATATTTTTCTATGTAGGTTGCTACTCTATAATGCTATTGCACTATCATAGTACTACTTTCTTGAAGTGCTTCAAAAGCCCAATCAAAAAGGCAATGTATTAGCTTAGAAAAGATCATCCATTGCCTCAAATGTAAATTACGTGGAAAAAAAAAAAGCAACAAAGCAACATTAGATCCTGAAGAATCCAGTAAGAATAAACTAGTGCATTTTGGCATTTTACGTATGGGTGTTATAAGAATTCCGTTCCAACGAGAGCTAAGAATATCCATTCAGAGTGGAGAAGAATGCTTTGGTAACATCAATTTTTAACATAATAATTTTTGCATCACTCTAATCTTATCACTTGTGCTGTAAAATACTTTTTTCATTATAGTCCACATTAAATTTGCTAATAAAATGACACACTCCTTAAAATTTGATTAAGTTTTCCAAAATGCTTCAGCACTCTAGATCATTCTAAGTCCACAAAACTCTTTGACATATTCAAACTTTTACTCACTTGATAGGTATGTATTTAAGTACTTGTAGGATGGAATGTTAAAACAATAAAATCTTTTTAAAAATCCTAAACAACGTTACAGTTATAGAGCTTTAAATACAGTTACTTTAAGCATCCGGATTAAATCCTGTTTTTCAGAATAGCAACTTATAGTACTTCATGTTAAAAATACAGTGACATGGTACAAGATAATACAGTCCAACAAGATCATTCATTAGTGCATTACACAGATTAACGTGTAAGAGTATATAAAAACAGCAGAGAGGCATACTCACATTCTGCCAGAGTTCCCATAAAAGGTGCTCCTATTCCATCCTTAGAATAACTGACAAAAGAATAGAAGATGATCTTTTTAAGTGAGTCTTAAATTTGTGTTTTTCCTGATAAGTACATTTAGGCAATGATGGAGTTCTAAAAAGTTAGTCATACGCTTTGCCACAATCAGCACATGAAAGACCATGTACTGATCTTTAAAATAGCATGTTCTTCTAGTCTTAAGGTTGAAAGCAAATATAAGCAGAGATACCTTGAGAAATGGAGGTAGTTGGCAAAAGCTGAACCAGCCTGCAACAATAATGCAGTTGACAGCACCTTTAATACAGTATGCATAGGTCCACGCTTCTTAATTGTTTGCCATAGGGACTGTGCATATATGCAAGCAGTTAAGAAGTATGCTAGAACAAGCAGGAAAAAAAATTCATGTAATCCTGTGGGATAAAAAAATAAAAAATAAAGTTAGTTTTTACAAAGAAAGTCTATTACTAGCAGTAAATAACTAAAAGCAAGATATATTATTTATATAATCACTAGGGATTACTACGCAATCATCAAGCAAAAGTGATAGTAAAGAGAAAATATAGCCTATTTTATCCAAGAGAGTCAGTGACTTCTTCAGACAGCTGACTATCATTAGACCTGACAAAGAATTTTTTATTCAACAATACCTTTTCTGAGTGTAGGAGAGATTCTGTTCAAATACAGGTTGACATACTGTTTCTTGATAAACAGAAAATAATTGTAGCCCATCTGATCTGACACATTTATTAAATGACTCATTTTTAGCTATGTTTTTTTTGCTTTACTTTTTGAAGTCACAATCTGAGATTAGAGAAACCCAGGACTGTTCTATCTACTTAACCACTGGGTGTCACTCTTCCTCCACATAAAACAGCTATTCCAAGAAACACAGTTGACCAAGATTGACAACTTAGAAAAACAGCACAGGGAAAATGGACTTTTTTTTGCACCAATCTAAAAAAATGTGCAAAGTTTTTGATATTTACAAAACAAAAGTAGTCTGATTTTCAGTCTAGCAGGATTTTGCTAAGATGCTTCCCTGAAAACCTGGACCCTGATTGTTTTTTTTTTTTCTGTTGTCTTGAAACAGAAAAGCTACCAGAGGGTCAAAAAGCAAAAATCACTGAAAACTTCTGTTTTCCTTCTCCAGTCTTCTTTGAAGATACGTGGTGCTCACAGAATCAAACTTTGTTTCTGGCAAAACAACTCTGCTAAAAACTTTCAATCAGATCTAAAGCTGAAAGCAAAAGAGAAACTGTGGATGATTGGCTTGACAGCAAAAGGATTTGAGAGAAACCTGCACTGAAATATAACTAAAAAAAAAAAAAATTTTTTTTTTTTTTTAAATAGTTTCCTGACTTCTAAATCACCTAGAGTTGGGGAGAGACTCTTGGGGACATGAGCATGTTTTATTGGAGGGTTTGGTTAATTACTTCTGGAGTAAGACATTTTCTTCAGAAAAGTTAACAAAGTTAAAAAAAAAAAAAAAAAAAAAAAAAAAAAAAGAAACGTAACTGCAAAAATGATTATATCGGTAGCGTATTGGACATTGTCTTCGATACCTCTGCTTTTTACGTTTTTTTTAGATTCCAGGGTAGATTTAGATTAGACATCAGGAAGACATTCTTCACTATGGTTGTGGTGAGGCCCTGGCACAGGCTGCCCAGAGAAGCTGTGGGTGCCCCATCCTTGGAGGTGTTCAGGGCCAGGCTGGATGGGGCTGTGGGCAGCCTGGTCTGGTGGGAGGTATCCCTGCCCATGGCGGTGGGGTTGGAACTAGATCTTTAAGGTTCAACCCAAACGATTCTGGGATTCTATGACATAGAAAATAAAACATATGTATGTTAATTTCAAGTACCTAACTTTGAAATTCTGTTTACCTGGCCAGCTGCCTTTAGAAATGCTATGTCTTATGTAAATGCTATGTCTTATGTAAAAAACCCTACTATATAAAACAATAAAACACTACCTGCTAGGGACTGGAAACCAGGCCTCCTTCACTCTCAAGGCAAAGATCCTAATCAGAAGGTTACAGTTTCAAGGTCTTTACTACACTTTCCTTGTAGTCCACTTCATTTTTGAGAACTCTTCGTGGCAGGGGCACAACTTTACTAACTTAAGTGAAAGGTGACCTACTGGAACCATCTGCAATTACGCAGTTTTTAGTCCCCTAAAGGAAAACCAAACCAAACCAAACCAAACCACAACAAAAAAACAAAACCAAAACAAAACAAAAAAAAACAAAACAAAAAAAAAAAACAAAAAAAAAAAACAAAAAACAAACAAACAAACAAAAAAAAAAACAGAACAAAACAAAATCCACCAAGAAATGAACCTGGATCTTTTCTCTGACATGCTACTGTTCTAAGCTGCATACTTTAAGGGGAAAAAGGACAAAAATTATTCCCTAGAGATGCATAAGAGAGAGAGAGAGAGAGAGAGAGAGAAGAAATCCTTCTCAGTTCTTTGAAAAGTAGACATAGGCAAGTCTTTTCAGGATTCATAACAGTGTGGCTGGTTTTCATTCTGAATTAACAAAGGTATTCATTTGCAACCATGAAAGACATGGCATGTACATCTCAACTTATTTCCTTCACGGTGGCTCTAAATACCTGCACCCAACTCATTTCCACAGGATCACAGAATGGCTGAGGCTGGAAAGGACCTCTGGAGATCCTTTGGTCTAACCCCCTGCCAAGCAGGGTCACCAACAGCACATTGCACAGGATGGCATCCAGGTGGGTTTTGAATATCTCCAGAGGAAACTTCTAGAAGATTGACATCTCCTTGCTCAGCATGCAAGCTTTTCAGAGTTCTGCTTTACAGTGCTCAGAAACTTCATAAAAATATAGTGCAGAACTGCGATGGAGGTCTGTACACCACTTAAAGGCCACATGATATCATGGTATCTTATAGTCTGTTGTCTTTCAATTTAGACAAGAAGTGCTACTGGTACTATTGAGAGTAAGCGAATTAACTTTGAATGCACATCTGGATACAAAATTCACTAAACAAAAACCACAAACCATGTTTGCAGAGTAAGAAGCCAATTAAGAAGTTAAAGAGCCTGATCAATACGTAAGTCTAGAAAAACAGGCAATTAACAGTGCTACTTCCTTACAGATTGCTCTAAATGTTTCAGCGTGAAGATTTTCCTCCCTTCCGAAAGGAAGCTGCCATTGTTCCCTCTACATTCTCCTGAGACTGACAACAGAGTATACAATTTTTAGCACTACAGTTAGGCTAGATCTGGGTACGTTGGCTACATCTGTATATGAAGGCAGACTAAGCATATTCTTCCCATTCAACAGACTAAGTCAGTGTCATATGGCATAGGCCTCCCAGAGCAGCGAAGCTATGCACTGTGATGAAGCACACACTGGGTTGATTTGAATGACCAAATTTTCATAAAAATTGATATATGCATTTCTTCAGCTGCTGTCTTGAGTCACTTCTAGAAGTTTTTCTTTTCTTTGCAGGTGTAGAGATTTGAATTTGCATTTTTTTCAATAAAAAAATGTGGACTGCCAATCATCTCATCCAGTCTGCAGCCCGTGCATAACGTACTTGGAAAGACCCAGACAGTGAACTGAAGTTGTACTGGCAAAATGTTTATGTCATGCATGAACTCATTGCACAGAATCAAATTTTACAAATTTCAGCTAAGGAATTCCACAAATTAAACAAATTCATTAAAATCTATTTACAACCAAGTGGAAGCTTACAATTTCAACAGGGAAAAAGACACTATCAAAGATATGAACACAATCTTTCCTTGTTTACTACATTTGCAATTAGACAAGTTTTGGCAAGTCACTCTAGAGAAAGGGAAGGATTTATCTGTAATGCCAGGAGATGAATCAAAGTTTACTCTTCTTTGAGAAAGTCAAATTCAAAGTAAGAGTAAGTATTCATCCCCCAGTGTCATGTTTTTGCAAGCACAGTAGGTACTGATTGGCTTGGCTGATCAGACCTTAACTTATTAATCTAATTTTAAGAAAAAAAATCTTACCAGATTCCCCTGCGCTAAAGTGATCTAATGGATTCCCTTCTGCATCTGGATTTAGTAAGACCATTTCAAACTGAATATCCTCGGTTTCAGAATAATTCTCTTCGCAGGTAAACTTGTCTACATAAAACACATACCATGTTTCCGGATAAGGAATCTGGGACACTGTCAGATTTTGCTCTGTGTGGTTCACAGTCACTTTGGAAGAAAACAAACAAACAAAATGAGTAGATAACTTGTTTAACTTGTTTTTAGAAGCCCCATCTTCAAATAAAGATAAGATTTAAATATACATCATCATTTACAGATTATAAACTACAAACAGTATAAAACAGTCTTTGTTTTGAAAGCAAACCACAACACCCGAGAGCAGACTTCCATCCTCAACTGAGGTTTCAAGTAGGTGCAGCCAGGCGTTGGTGAGGATGCGCACCATATTCCTTTTCTCAGCTTTTGGGTTTGGTTTGCTGGGACGGCTCCATTCCACCAGAAGCCACTAACTGCAAATAGTGCACGCCATGTTTAATGTACTTCCACCCTCTTGCACAGTATCACTGGGACTCTAGCTATTGTGTTTTGCCAACAGACACTCATTCAGTATGAAAATTACATTTGAAAATTGAATAGAGTAAATTTCACTAAGACATTTAGAGCATAGAACAGGTACAGCCACATGCAAAATTTGCCAAATTGGCGTGCATGCCTTCCAGGCACATATTTTACAGCATCTTCCCCAAACTGACATAGACAATTTCAATTGACACTCAAGTACTGAGACCATTGTCTGGAAAAAAAAAAGAAAAGTATATTTCAAATCAATGATGTTTAAAACCAGCTACGTAGGACTGAAAAGTTTCATCTTATTTCTGATATTACCACTATTTTTCCTAAGGGCAACTGTTAACCAATACACAATCTTTCCAAAGTAAACATTTGCTGCAAATGAAGTTTGTGGCTCTATACATCAAGAACTGTACACTGATTACTGAATTAATTAATCAGTGTAACAGTGATCATTGCTAATCAGCTTAACCATAAATGAAAGCCATTTCTGTAGAAGAAATAATAAAATAATTACTGGACTGCTGATGAATTCATTTGAATAGTTTATAAGATGACAGTGGCTAAGGACAAGGAAAGAGAAAAAGTTTGTAAGGATTCTTCAAAACAAGTTGCTTTTATGCAAAGTTTTTTCTGTAAGAAAAAGCTGCAAACATACACACAAAACAATCCTTAGCAAACTCATTATCCTTAAACCTTTTTTGACAAAATTTAGAACTAATTTCTAACTTGAAGCCTACCTGTGAAAAACATTCATGCAATTTAAGTAAACTTGTTTCGAGTTCAAGGAGTTATTTTCTATTCTTTGAAAGCGTGAACTCATGATCAACAGTTGGATCCAGCAAGAAACATACGACATGTCCCTCTGCAGCAACTGTCACAAAATACTGATTTGGAAAACACATGAAGCAGACCAGAAAAAAAACATTCTGAAAAAAGCAGTTGCTTTGTGGAACACATGCTTAACATCAGGTACATTTCAGATCTGTGTATCTTATTAAGCAAATATACAAAGTGAAGCAGCTCCCTTCAAAAATACAACCTTTGTAAAAAGGCAAATTAAGGATTTCATACGCTGCTTAATTAAAAAGCAAGTTAGATGGCAGTTTACAAGGGGGGCTCTACTCTCCAGCTGTACTCTCAGCTGAGATCTGGTATAGCCTTATTTGCATCATGACTAGAGATTACACAGCACGTTTAATCAGTTTTCCATCAAATCTGCAAGCTAACTCACGGGATATGAAGTAAGCCAAAATGGAAATGTAATTGATTTTGCCCAAGATCAGCAAACAGATCCAACTCACCCTGTGGTCATGTGATTCCTACACACAGTAGAAAACAGCGAATACATTGCTGGGACAGACAGGAGTGAAGGACCAAATGCTGGTCTTTTCATCAGCACTTCATGCTTAGCTCAGCTCAAGTGTAAGGGAACTACATCCTTAGAAGTGACATCTGTATAAGATTTCGTAATGGCAATGCTCCAGGACATCAATTAGTTACTCTAGGGATTCTGGCTGCACAGAGGAAATATATTTAAAAGAGAAGCTGCATTCACTTAAGGTTATTAAATTTTATTTCTCAAAGGAAAAATCATGCTTTAAATTGGCTTTGTAATATTAGGATCAACAAATGGTGCAAAAATTGTTTTTGTATGTTTGTTCTCCAGTTACATAAAGGAAAACTTCAGTGTTTCACTTTCTTGTACATTCATGTCCTCAAATTAAGCATTATCCTGATTAGCACATATTTAGTACTAAAATGTGTCTAACGTTTTGTACATCAAAGTTTGAGAGTTTGTGCTATCACATAAATGAAAATACTTTGTTTTCTTGACTTTGAAAATCCTAATTTTCCATGGAATTGAGAACAGTAGCCTCCTGACAAAGAAGAGGTGTTCCTCAATAAAAAAAGACAAGAGGCTAATCTACACACTCTGTACTGGTATAATTATAAATCCCAGTATTTTTAACATCTAAATGGGAGAATCAGCGATGAACGTCAAATTACAAAATTGAAGAGTGAAAGAACATTAAATGATGATATAGGCAAGTTGTAAAATTAGGCAGCATTACTCAGACAAACAAATTTCTCAAGATGACCTTACAGACAGAAATGAAATCAAAAGTAATGATCATGATGTTGTGCAAGGGGAAGAAGAAAAAAAGAAAAGAGGGAAAAGGTTTTACTCTTTTACTGTGTATTTGGGATACATACTCCCATCTTACAAGAATTCACTTCAGAGTTTTAGCAGGCTTCACTGGTTTGCCTTTAAGTTGTTTTTTTTGTTTTTTTTTTTTTTCATTCTACTGCAAGGAAAGTGATAATTCTATCTGCATATCTGACTGTCTCAACAATTTACATATTCTAACTACTTCAGTTTCATCTTACTACAGTATTCTTTGCACATTTTTAACAATCTTTTTCAAGGAAAAGCTTGAGGTTTATAAAAAAAGAAAAAAAAGACTTTTACTCCAAGTGGAATTATAGGAAGTCTCTGTATTGAATGAGTAAATGAAAACTTCAACCGAAGGTGGATCTTTGAGTTGTGTGTAAATGGGAGCACTAGACTAGAACTTGGAAGTTCAGGTGTTTGCACTGAAGTCACTGTCAAGGACTGTTCGTTTTCAACTGATATACTAAATCACAACTTGCAAGCAAAGTCTTCTGAAGTGATGCAAACAAAGCAATTGCATTCCTTGTATCCATTTTTAATTACAGGAGGTTGAAGTCCTGCTTTTGCTTAAGTTGATGCAAAGTCCAAATTCACTGAAACACTGGGGTTCTAAATACACACAACTTAATTCATAAGGAGAGGAAAGCAGTAACTCACTTGTCAGTTGAGCTTTAGAGAATTTCTCTGTACAGCTGTGATCTTGGATACTGTTCTGCAGCTTCAGCCATTCCTGTGCTTGAAACAGGTGAAGTCTAGCTTCTTTTGTCACAGCTACTGCTACGTTGTTGATTCTGACACACAGAACAGCATGGTCACCTTGATATTTAAAAAATAAAATCAACTACTCTGCCTTGATGACAGTTACGCAAACAAAAAGCTAACACAGCAGAGATTTTTAAAAAGTAACACCTCTTTAAAAAGCTTCACTTTATTTCTAAAACTTTTACCACTACTTTCTATAAACATCTGTATACTTTCACAAACGAACTCTAGTAATCTCAGTAGTACAATATTGCATGCACAATTCTCTAGTATGGTACCTACACAAGCTTTCAACACAACCCAGATATCATTAACCTCCACTTCAAACAGCCTCCCCCCACTTTTCCTTTTTTTTTTTTTTTGATTTCCAGATAATCTTTTTTTTTTTTTTTTCCTTCATCCCATCTCTATTTTTATACACTTCCATGGCACTATTACAACCATCATGGAGTAGCTCTCAAGTCTTATACCTGAAGAACTGGACTAAGTGGATCTTCATGTTATTGACTGATTAGAGCTAAAACACTTGATTATCAGACAAATTGATAGAAACATACTCACAAAGAAAACCAGACTTCAAGAGTGCTCTCTACTGTGTCAGTCTACCTGTAGTCTGCATCTTGGCATAGTGAAATAATTTAGCCATTTTAGAACTAGCCCATTTGCTGTAACTTATTTTGTCTGTCAGTTCTATGATCCTCAAAATCATTGAGAAATTCTTTCATTATATAGTGCTATGGACTTCTTTAACATTACAGTATTCAAAATAAAAATACAGGACTTAACAGAGAAGAAAAAAAATCAGCACTGCAAGAGTCTAAATTTACTTCAATTTAAGCAAGTTTGGTATGTCTTTTAAACTGTCAGAGCAACCTTCTTTCCCACCTAACCTAGGCAGCAGCTGGATGTGCAGCTTCAAATAAGCTCTGCCAGGAAGGTTTGCCTATTAAGAGCAAACAGCAGTTCTACAATAAATCCCCCCAAAAGGTTATCTCCTGAGATCTGTAAAATGTTACATGGCTAACAGTTTACCTCAGTTGCTAATAAAAGACTCTGAAAAACAGCAGGTTCTATAAAATCCCCCATGGCTTCACTGAGATCTCCCAAAAGGTATAGTTGTAAATATCCATACAGAAGTAGGAATATTTCTAAAGAAGGATGTAACATCAACCTGCATAATAAAGTATAACTGAACACTTAAAGCCCTCATCCTGAATCTTAATTGTCCCCCTCTGCTCTGCCCTTGCGGGGCTCCACCTGGAGTGCTGCGTTCAGGTCTGGGGCCCCCAGTGCAAGAAGGACGTGGGGCTGTTACAGTGGGTTCAGAGGAGGGTTACTGAGATGGTCAGAGGGCTGGAGCACCTCTCCTATGGAGAAAGGCTGAGAGAGCTGGGGATGTTCAGCCTGCAGAAGAGAAGGCTCTTGGGGACCTCATTACAACTCAGTACTTGAAGGCGACTTATAAAAAGGATGGAGAGCAACTATTTACTCAATCAGATATTGACAGGACGAGGGGGAATGGTTTTAAACTAAAAGATGGGAGACTTAGATTTGCGGTTAGGAGGAAAATTTTCACCGTGAGGGTGGTGAGGCCCAGGCACAGGCTGCCCAGAGAAGCTGTGGGTGCCCCATCCCTGGAGGTGCTCAAGGCCAGGCTGGATGGGGCTGTGGGCAGCCTGGGCTGGGGGGAGGTGTCCCTGCCCATGGCAGGGGGGTGGAGCTGGGTGGACTTTAAGGTCCCTTCCAACTGAGACCATTCTGTGATTTTATTATTTTCTCAGATTTAAGCAAGGCGTTTTTTCTTCTGATCTATTTAGAGCACTCCCACATTTATCTCCTGGGACGCTGATAACGAAGCGCTCTCAAGCCGCCCCGCGAGCAGTCCCCACCCCTCCTGCGCCTCTCCCCTCGCTCAGCGTTGAAAGGTCGCGCCGCAGCCCTCCCTCCCCGCCCCTTATTTCCCCTCACCCCAGCGGCTGTCCTCCCCCACAGCCCCTCCGGCCCGGGGGCTGCCCGCAACCCCCACAAATCCCGGCAGCTTCCCGAGCCGCCCCCAAAGCCCCTTCTCCGCGAAGCGACGGGCAGAACAGCGCCCGAAGCCACCACAACGCCCCGCGACGTGGGCCGCCCCGACGGCCCTAACGCTCCTAACGGCCCTAACGGCCGCTCGCCTACCGACGTGGCGCCACCCCCCCCGGGCCCCAACCCAACGCCCTCAGCGGCTCCTACCGTGGAACTGGAAGCGCGCCAGGGGCCGCCAGGGCTGCAGGCGGGCGGCGGCGCTGACGAAGCCGCCCCGCAGCGTCTTGCCCCAGGCGCAGCCCCAGCAGCAAGCGCACAGCGCCCACAGCAGCCGCCACCGCATCGCCACGGCCCCTCACGTCAACTCCCCCCCCCCCACAGCCGCCCCGCCACGCCGCGCCCCCCCTCCCGCTCCTCCTCCGTCCCCGCCCTGCCGCCTACTGGCCGCGCCCCTCCGGGTTCCCCCCGTTTCCTACGTGGCCGTTGCCTGGTTCAGCCGTAAGGCAGCGCAGCGTCGTAAAAAAAAAGTGGCTGCTGTTATAGGGGTGAGCCGTGTCGCGCCGCCGCCGTAAAGCGCGGGCGATGTCGGGGCAGCAGCCGGTGGCGGCGGCGGCGCCGCGCTTCGAGAAGCGGCTGCTGGTGACGGGCGGCGCCGGCTTCATGTGAGGGGGCTGATTACAACAAAATACCACCCAAAACCACTTCTTCGTACGCCCAAGGGCGGTGGCGGCGGGTTGGGAGGGTGGTAGGGGGTTGGGAGTTGGCTTTGTAACTTAGAGAAGTCGAGTAATGAGCTCTGTCTAGTACCAAGGCTGTGTTCTAATATATACGTACATATTTTACATATACATACATACATATATATATATAGCATGTCCCTAATGTATAAACTCAAGTGTATAAAATTCTTCTAGGATGCTAATAGGCTGTAGTGTATAATGCTTCTTTTTTAATAAAAAAAATACCTCTTTTTTTTTTTTCTTGTTACAGCACAAACTTTTAGTCCTGTTTTTATTTATCAGTATGTAGCAACTGAAATAATGACGTTGCCATGTCTTAAAATCCCGCAGTGAGATGCTCTTCCTCCTGTCTGTACAGCTCCTTCTTCCCCCCCATAGCCTTCTGGTCTTGCTAAACTGACTTTTAATGTTGTTTGATTGACAGCACTCGATATTGATTTGTCAATTGGTATTGATTTGTCATCGCTTTGTTGCATTAAGGCCAATAATGTAGTTGTAAAATCCGCTTTTCTTCTTTCATCCTGTAGTGCTTCACATGTAGTCGTGTCCCTCGTCAAGAACTATCCAAATTATCTGATTATAAACCTAGATAAAGTAAGTGGGTTGTCTTCTTTCTTACTAAGGAATACCATTTTAAAAGACTCTTAATGTAAACTACAGTGTGTTGAAATTTACTTGAAAAACTATTATTTGCTAAATTTATGTTTAACTCTCCCTTTGCTCCTGAGCAAAAACAATTTAACCGATGCTCGTTTTTACAGTTCTGTGTCTGCTACAAATAGTTACGTATTGTTTGTAATTTGCGTAAAGAAGAAACTTTTGAAGTTAGGGATATCTGCTTAATAAGTCTTACAATCTAAGGATATCTTTCAGACTTCTGTGTTTTCTTGTATTTCATAATGTTTGCTTGCAGAATAGCTTTTCTTTTGAAAGCAGTTTTTACTTTAATCTTCAGTTTTCTAGTAATTGGGTTGGAGCTGAGTGGGCTTGCTTGCTTTTATGAAGACTATTTGTTGATGTTCTGTGGGTATTTCTTTTCAGCTCGACTACTGTGCAAGTTTGAAGAATCTTGAAACTGTCTCAGAGAAAGAAAACTACAAGTTTATCCAGGTGATAAAGCCTTCTTTTTCTTTCTAGGGAACTTAACTTTGTGTGTGTGTGTGTTTGTATCACAGTAATGTAGTCTCCAGAGCTCCTCAAAACCTAGGGATAAAACCACTGTTTTACCATAAATGAAAATTGAGATTACTTCTACTAATTTTCTGTAGAGAATAAGTCAGTGTTTGGAATATGCCAGTGTGCTTGACGCTTGGCTTGACACAACAGCAGTAACTAGAGTTCAGTACCTTTATTAGTAGAGTCCATGTCTCACCCAGAGAAGTCTGTGACAGTATGCGGCTGTGTGATAGTTTGTTCGGCCTCTTACTTGAAGCAGTCTTTTGAACATTGGTATATTTTATTGTATAATAAAGGTTCAGGGTTGGTAAAAGCCTGAGTATGGAGATAACCGGCTTTAGGAATGACTCATTTACTTCCAAGCCTGCTTTTGATAAATGGTGTGGACAAGATGGCCTTTGATTTGGCTCCTTCATGCTTAGACACTCTCTTAGGTTCTGCACCTTCAAACACTGCAGCTCGTTATATTCCATGGTGTGCATTGTCCTCTTTCTTGTTCTATTTGTGCTAGGAATCAGGCTACATTCTTCCTTTTACTGCTGTTGATGTTGTGTGTACTTTTGTAGTTGTTTTGGAACAGGGTCTAGATTCGAAGTATGTCTTTGCTTTCTAAAATGTTGATGGTTACATCAGTTTATTGCTCCAACAGTTTAGGCTTCAGACAGGAGACAGATTTAGATTTATTGTTCGAATAAATATTCAGACTGCTAGGTTTGTATGCAGAAGTTCTTTTTCTGCCTGTAAGCCAGTGCTGATGCTGGCCTGTTTGTCGAGCTAGGCTGCTTGAAATTGCAGGATATCAGAGAAAAGCCCATAGTTTTAATTTTCTGAAATAGCAGCTATCTACTAAACTGGCATAACTATTTCAGAGGTAAAAAGTGTAAACTCAACTTACTGCTCAGATTCAGGCAAGGTTGGGAAATTAACTTTTCCACATGTCTTGTTACCCCAGTGCCTGTTGTTGTAAACCTCTCTTTATTTTCATAAATATTTATCCCTGAGCTGCTAGATAAAATTTGCTCGAGAGGTAAGAGAATATGTGCTAAGCGAACGTACGCAGTTTCAGGATGCACAAACTGTTCTCTTGTTATTTTTCTTATTGTTTTTGACACCTTTCAGTATATGATGTGATATATACGAATGCTAAATAAACGCCTTGTTACCTGCATATGTACTGGTGCTTGGTTACCAGTGCACGGAGTTCTAGAAGGCATCTTGTAAACCAAGCAGGAGGATGGTAAATGCTGCTTCTGAACAAGAGAGGGAATACATTTTCACAAAACTTACTGTGAGAATAATTCATTCCAGCTATTCCAGTTGGAATTTAGTGTGGTGTTTTCCTCTTTCTTTTGCTTATTTATTTATTTCTTTATTTTGAAAGAAGGTTGGCTAGAACTTAGATGCAGATGGCAAGGTATTTACTCTGACAAGAAAAAATGCACTGAGAAAACACTCCCCAAGGGTCAAGGCCTAAGATTAGAGTTGTGATGCTACTGCTGGCCTTCAGAGAGAGCAGGAAGGATAAATGCTGTAGAAAACTTCTTTGTTTTAGAAGGTAGAGAAGTAAAAGCTTAGAGATCTCCATAAGGGGCAGTATGAAGGGTACTGTAGTACTTCCAACAGTTTTAATTGCAATTTATGTTCTTGCTCAGCACAGTGCCCTTCAATGCATGCTAGAGGAAGACATACTTGTTAAAGGTTGAGGATTATTTCTGTAATTGTACATTTTTTTGACAATGGGGAGGTCTGTGTAAATACAAGTTACTTTTAAAAAGCTTTCTTAAAGTACCTTGAGATTCTTAATCATCTTAATTCTGAGGCAAAGTCTACATCTGACAGTATTTTTAGAAGAAACATATCAATTTGAGTGATCTTATTGAAAGCAATCTTAAAAGAAAAAGGAATATTTAATTTTAAAATTCAGTTAAAAAAAAAAAAAAAAAGGTAACTAATTCTGGCCATATTAATTAAAATTTGGGTCTAATATGGGTCTGAAGTATTTCCTGGAGTGTTTTGTGTTCAGGGATGAGATACAGGAAAATCCGTAGATCTTCCTTCTGTTTCTGACATACAGTACTTCTTTGAGGCTGTTGTTCAGAATCATTGCTTGAGAACTTCTTAAGAGGTAGGTGAATTTGAACTATGTTCAGTTAATTGCCTTGTTCTTGAAAATACATAAGTCTTCCTCCCCGTGCCATAGCTTTTGAAGTACTGTCTTGTTTAAGTTGAGGCAATAGATGATTATCAAAAGCTACTTCTCAGCTTGTATTTACATTTGAAAGTTGCTGTTGATTGTGTGTCGGACTAACAAATGGCTTGTGTGTTGACGCCTGACTCTTTTCCAAATCCATCAATTTTTCTGGTGATAAAAAAAATACCCTTGGAAGACATCCATCTATTTTGACAACAGTGGGGATGAACTTCACCTCTTATAATGCCACTAGGTGTCACTGTCTGCCAGCCAGACTCCAATAACTTTCCTGTTTGCTGTAGGCACTTGTTCTGACCTTAGCTTTCAAGTTACGAGTTATACTTCTGTTGTGTATATTCTGGGGGTGATATTGTTTATATTAAACAGTAATATAAAACCTGAAAGGAGGTACCTGTTGTTGAGGCGGCTGCTCAAAAAGCAATACAGTGTTGGTATTTTGCCCCAAACTCTGTTGGTAGCTGTATTTGTATCTGTGAAAAACTAAAAGAAAGCATCTTATATCTAAAACTCTAGATATTCATATCTTGTTTGCTCTTCAAAGACATAAGTTCCTCTTTTGACTGGACAGTCTTAGTTTTCTGTTACTGCTATTAAAGAAAAAAATTGAGTAATACTGTGGTTCCGATATAAGATAAATGCTTTGGGTTTGCAAGCGTGTACTTACTGCAAAACTTTCGCCTGTGCCTCCTGTATAATGGCTTGTTTATGATGCTTGAATCAAATTACAGCATATTCGTTATTTAAAGAAAAAAAAACAAACTAATTTTTTTTTTTTTTTTTTTTTTTTTTTTTTTTTACTGTTCAGGGGGATATTTGTGAACCTCATTTTATAAAACAGCTTTTTGAAACTGAGAAGATTGACATAGTCCTTCATTTTGCAGCCCAAACTCATGTAGGTGAGTATTGTTGTATGTTTTGGTATTATTTTTGTGTGTATGTTTGTTTGAAATAGTATACTGATAATTTTCATCTTTTTTTCCCCCATTCACTTAAAACAAGGATACAGTTTGATATCTTTACAGAATACATGATTGAAGGCCTGGCGGCCTTTTTGACTTAAGGAGTTCACAGCTTTAAGGCACTTCATTATTTTGATTGTGTATAAATGGAAATGCTTTTTATGTATAAAGATACTTTAAATTCCATCTAGACTTGTGTAACATACACTGTAGTAATGGAGTCATGAAGGTAATTTCACTTGATTGGCTGTAACCTTGCAGGAAACACTAGAAAGTAGAAGTTAAGAGTAAGCATTGCTCCCCATTGGGTCCTGCCAGGGCTCTAAAAAGAGAGAAGATGAATTATACACAGAAGTACCTGGTTTAGATTTATTGCTCTTCTGTAAAATTGTTGATGAGAAGTATTCCTATCATATTCTGTTCATCGTGAGCAAAAGTCCTTGAAGAATTCTCCAGGAAAATGCTTCTCAGAATTATCAAAATTGATATGCCCAAAGTCATTAAGTTGGCGGAACAATCCTAAGAATTAAAACAGGTGGTGGTTTATTAACAGTAATTGGTGTATGTGAATGTATCTTATGACGGTGTTTGAGTGATACTTTCCTGACTGAGCTTGGCACTTCCTAGAGGAGGGAATTAGTTATGCTGCCACTTAAATGAAGCTAACTTATGCTATTTCAAATTGCACCATCTGTAGCTAATAAGCTTTTGTTCCTCATTCTGGCCTCTTTTTTGAAGCAAAGATTTTGTTTTCAAGTATATATAGAAAGTGGCTTAATTTAATGGTGACTGTGCTATCTGACAAAGAACTAGTGATAAAATCCCAGTCTATATCACTGCCCTTAATATTATGGTTCAATAGAAAGCTATGTATTGCCTAAATTTAATCTTTTTTTTGGATGCAGATCTTTCATTTTGGCATGCCTTGGAATTCACCTATGTGAATGTTTATGGCACTAATGTACTGGTTGCTGCTGCACACGAAGCCAATGTGGAGAAGTTTGTCTATGTCAGTACAGATGAAGTATATGGAGGCAGCACCGATCAGGTGAGTTTGAAAGAGCATGAGGTTCTAACTAGTAGAACTTTCCTCAGCCTCTCTAAATGTATGATTTTGAGCTATTTCTGACAATACTTGAACATGTAAGTAGGTACTAATTGCTTCTAGAAAGCCAAGTATCAAAATTGTCCCGAAGTTTTTTTGTTGGTGTTGTTAATAACACGTGAATGCTTCAAAGTGATAGATACTCCTTGTGAATCATAGCAGGGATTCTTAAAGATATATTTTGGGGGTGGGGAAGGAAGGAAGGTTTTCTTTTTCTTTTTTTTTTTTTTTTTTTTTTTTAAAAAAAAAAAAAGTAAATCAGGATCAAGTAATTTCAGAGGCAAAGGCCAGACAAGAACGGTAAGTCTTTTAGTTATGCATGTAGGTGATAGTTGTGAGTGGCACCTTAGCAACTATATAGTCCCTCCTTTGTTTCATTATCGTTTCTCTTTTTTTTTTTTTTTTTTTTCCAAGTGGCAAATAGATAAAACTGGCAGGGTAGCCACGAGGAACGAGACAGAATTGTTGGAGCCTTGTTTCTGAAAGGCTGTGGGCTGAAATTTTATTTTCTTTAGAGAAGAAAGTTTATAGAGAAAGGGGAGTGGACCAATTTTATTTAGGACTGAAAGCTCAATTTACTGGCTGTGGTGTCATGGTGCACTCAGAAGCAATATGAGCTCAAAGAGGATTGAATTTCCTTGTGGCAATGGTTATTATTTTGCAGGGTAAATATCTAAGGATCCGCTACTGTGAGATACTTGGCTGGAAGTATAAAAGTATTATTGCTGATATTCTGGCTGACCCTTGTGTTTGATAAGTATTGTCTTGGGTTATTGGTTGTCTCCTTTCTAAATAGAGGGGTATCTTTCTCAGTCTGGTGTGCCTGAATATTTTAGAGATGTTTATTTCAGTTGCAGCTGTAGCTTTTATAACTGTAAGACGTGCCTGGACAAAAGAAATTGAGTAATGCAAGCTTTCATTTTAGGAATTTGATGAATCCTCACCAAAACGCCCTACAAATCCCTATGCCTCCTCTAAAGCAGCTGCGGAGTGTTTTGTTCAGTCTTATTGGGAAAGGTACCAAGTAAGTTAATGCACGCTTCAAAAACTCTGAAGCTCCTACTTAAATGTATATTATACGTGTGAGAGTGTAAAAGTCAGTAGTAGATGACATGGTGCCACCTCTTTCCTGGTTGCTGGTGTTGTAGTTTGGATAGGTCAGAGTATATCAGCCACTTATTGGTCATGCAAAGGGCTGGAGAGTGGTCAATTATTTTTAGATTCAGAAATAAAAAATCTGAACTGTAATGTCTAAAGTTATTTTTGATAAAATGTTCAAAGATTGGTAAAAATGTAAAAAACAGTTGTAAGCTTGAGGAACGTCCAGATATACATAAGCAGAATATGCAAAATTCAAATTGTTTTAAGACTAATTTTATAGTGAATGAGGGGAAAAAAGATGAAAAGATTATATTTGTTTAAGCAAAGATATTTTGAGTTTTCAATGCTTTTGATATGTTATTCTGCAAAGCTGTTTTTGACATCAGGTTGACTTGAATATGGTAATGACTGAAACACTTCTGTACAGTGAGGAAGTCTGCAGTCAACCAGACACATGTGTAATGTCCTATGGTGGGTCCTTAACAAGACTGAGAGGTTGGGAGCATCTGTCATTATAGGCCTAGAGGCAGATAGCTTAATTAATGTCTGTAAAAGCTTTCAGGTATTTTATTAGGCACTGCAAGTGTCATCATTCATTCTTTAACAAGAAGCCTGCAGTTTTTTTACTAGTGTATATACTTAATCTGTAATGACATGGATATTTCGTGCTTTTAAGTTTCCAGTTGTTATTACGCGAAGCAGTAATGTTTATGGGCCACACCAGTATCCAGAAAAAGTAAGTCAAACTTATGCTTTACTCTTAGCTTTGCTATGCTGTAGTTTAAGGTTTTAGTAACGTTACTTTTTTTCTCATAAGAATGGACAGATTTTTCAAAAAAGCTCTGTCTTGGAAGTATATTAGTCAATGCTTACACATGGTTGTATATTCTGATCTCACACTAAAACATTTTCCCATCAACACAATGTATACAGGTGTTCTGGTTGTCAGTAAAGCATCAGTTCAAGACTTCCAGTTACTTACAAGAGTTTAACTGCAGTGGCTTTGTTCTGTACTTTTCCTAATTTTCAAATAATCAACTGGCAGGCTTCCCCTACAAATTACTTGAATTTACATTTTACCTGCTGTAGCTAAGAATATTAAATAACTGAGGCAACATTTAAAGTAACTTAGGAGAGATGAATCTGGTATAAAGAGACGTTCCAACCTGTATGGGCAATAGAGAAGACAAACCTTTCACCATCAGATATATGGTGAGTAGTAGCACAGACAGACTTGTATTTTTTCTACATAGTTCCATAGTACCTTGCAGGATAGCCATTTAAAATAGTTATTAGTGAGAGGGAGATGCCTTTGTAGGTAATACCACGCTGTGCTAATGAACGGAAATACGCTAGTGGAGTGAATTTATTTGAAATGTAGCTCTATTTTGTGGTTCTAGTGAGATTTTTTTTACTACTTTTGTTTTTAGCCAAATAAGTAATTTGTATTCCCTGTGTTGTTGCAGATAGACAAACAATGTTTTCTAAAACATGTTTTTACTGATCTGTGGCTTGGCAAATATTTGTTTGTGGATTGCCTGATGTTGGGACTATATTCCTGAGATGTATCGCTACTTGATTCCTTTAAACTTGTCAACAAGTATCCACTTTTAGTTATTGTTAAAAACAATACTAGGGTAAAACAGATCTTGGGTTTTAACTAGTATGGCTACTCCTATGTTTAGGGTATGAAGTAAATTAAGAAGTTTAAAAAAAAAAAAAAATTCTGTGTGTTCAATTTGAAAACTTATTAGAGGGACCAACCATTGTGAAGTTTCTGGGCCATGATGCATGTATCTAAGCATATAGCCCAACATAATACAATTGTAAATATTCATGCTGCAAGCTGGTGTCTATCACTTCACTAGTGTTTACTTATCTTTAAATTCTCTATTGGCTCTCTTAAAAATTTAATTATTTTAATGACTGGTACTCTTGCTATAGTTTTACTGCAACTTGCGCTATGGTCAAACTATATTCTGAATAGTTTGCAGTAGTCATAACTGTTAAGACTCTAGTTCATTTCTTTGTGTGAAAAGTAATGGAACCATTCTCATATGTAAAAGCACTAAGTTTATAACTGTTCGTTTGTAATGCATGACCAGAAAGGTGAGAGGCATTTACTCTTAAGTATATATGTATATATGTGTGTATATAATATATATATATAAACAATCAAAAATTGATTTCCTGTGAACTTCAGAAAAGGCAACTGTGGTTTACAAAATACTCTGTTTATACTAGGAAAAAAAAGCTTGCAGTTCCTAGGCTTAATGCATTGCTTGATAAGACTTCAGTTTATTTGAACATTTAAAATTTATTTATTAAAGTATGTAATTATACTTGCTGGTGAAGCACTGTGTTCTTTGCAGAATAACTTCTAAAATAATTTTCTTTTGTTTTCTTGATGTTCAACTGTTTAGGTTATTCCAAAGTTTATATCTTTGTTGCAACAGAACAGAAAATGGTATGTAACTTTTTTTTTTTTTTGTGTGGTATTTTTGCTGTGAAACTGCAATTAGTTGTAAATATTGTACGGTTTGTGAAATGATAATTTAATAATTAAATTATGAATTGCTTATTTCAGTAATAGGATTTCTTTAAAAAGAGTTGTTTGCATGTCAGCTATTTAAATTAAAGTATCTTCAGGTGACTTCTAACAGTAGAACAATTTAAGATGTGTTTTAATTGAGTGCTTCTGTTTAGAAATTAACAAAAATCTTCTACTTCTTCCTGTTTTTTGTTTTTTTTTTTTTTTTAGCTGTATTCATGGTTCTGGACTTCAAAGAAGGAATTTCCTATATGCTACTGATGTTGTAGAAGCATTCCTTACTGTTCTGAAGGAGGGGAAGCCAGGTGAAATTTATAACATTGGAACTAATTTTGAGATGTCCATTGCCCAGCTTGCTAAGGAGTTAATCCACTTAGTGAGTAAAAAGTTACAGTACTTGTCATTGCCCATATAAACAATTCTATAAACCTTTTGCTCTGTGAGGTAGTTTAGTGCTTGCAGCGGATGATAGAAAAACGATGTTGTAACCTTCCTGTGGCAGCTGTGCTATGTGCAGTACAGGCACTGAGTTGGCTATCCTGACTAGGACATAACTGGTGTAGCAATTAGAAACCATTTGATTTTTTTTTTTCCACGTTGACTACTTTATTTTTGGTCTGAAAATGTGAAAGATTAAACTATAACAATTGAGCTATGACTGTTTAACAAGTGCCTGGATGAGCGAGAAGTATTGGAATTGGTTTAAGTAGTTTGACAGCTCAGTTTAGACAAAAGACTGTTTCTATTTGGTTTTTGTTTTTCCATGACAGATTGAAATCTAATTTTAAATGTATGTCAAGATGGTGCAAAATACAAGGGGGTGACTTTTTTTTTTCCTCTTTCCCTTCTTACTAGATAAAGAAGACCAGTTCAGAATCTGAAATGGAGCACTGGATGGATTACGTCAAAGACAGGTAAAATAAAAAAAGTAAAAAATAAAAAATAAATTTAAAAAATGCTAAGCAAGTACAGGAGAGCTCTGTCCTGAAGGCTTCCTGCTCAATGCTTACATATTTATTTGCAAAAGTGTTTCTGGGATAACTTTTCTAGATTTAATTGCAGCTTTGGTTTGTCTCTGTTCTTCTATCTCCGTTTCTTTTTCTGCAGCAACAGTGAGTCTCTGCATAGTTCTTGTATCACTCTTTCTCTGGAGTGCATAGAAATCACGTGATAACTTCTGAGGAAGTGAAGGTTGTTTCGCTTTCTTAATTCTATTTGCTTGTGGACTTGATGTCTACAATCTGTATAGTGTATTTTAAAAAAAAAAAATTATTTTTTAATTACTTGGATTTTTGGAAAGCTTGTACTGCTTTGGAAGTACACTCTAATCTTCAAAGGCTGTCTGCAGACTTTCTTCAGACTTCGCACTGCTGAAGTTTGCTCTGGGAAAAGAACCAGTTTTACACAGTAACTGAATCCTTAAGGATATTTTATTCGCTACTTTGTTGTCAACATCACTTGAGAGGTGAATCCAGCTCTCTCATTTAGCTAAGTGTCTCTCACTTAGCTTTAATATTTTGGTGTTAATGTGACTAGTTTGGATTTGGATGTGCTTTATAGGTTAGACCCACACTCCACAGACAGAAAGACGTACCTAGCTAAATTCCTAGCTTAAGATAAAAATACCTTCTTAAATGTAGATGTAAAACATTAGGGCAGCAGCAAAAACTGATAGCTTCTGTAAGTGTTTTTCCTGTGTGTAATCCTTAACTGCAGGCTTGGTTTGGCTCTGTTCTTTTATCTCCATTTCTTTTCTGCAGCAACAATGACTCTGCATCCTTCAGATATCACTCTTTCTCTGGAGTGATTAGAAATCACATATCTGCAGATAGCAGTTAAGTATTATTGTGGCCTTTAGAATTCTCACTTTCTGTTCGTATTTGGATGGTTTTCTTGGCAACTGAAATGTATTTAAATGTACTAATTTTTCTCTAAAAGGAAGTATTTTTCAGAGTCCTATATAAATGTGTCACGGTACCTGAACAAATTCCCTTTGAGCACATGATGCAAACGTTCAGTAGGTTTCAGTGTAGTTCCAACTGAGATGGTTCTTCATGTGTTTTGTGTCCTGTCTGCTAATGTTTAAAGATAAATGGACTTGGGAGAAAAAACTGCATGGGAATACCTCTTTAAAAGAACGCTAGGACCTTACAAAAGAGTATTAGGATACAGATTGTGGAAGTAAAAATGTGTGCTGTACTTATTGGAAGGAAATGTCTTTCTGTGTTGAATCTTGCAGTTTGGATTCTACATATTTGATAATAAGTTTGTGCAGCTAATGAGGCACTGTAACGGCAATGCTTTAGAAATCTTTGTACTTCAGATATGAAGTGTGTGAATATTTGTGGGCTTTCAGGATGTGAATGCAGTTATTGGAAAACACTGCCTTGCTTAGTGGTTGTCTAAAGAGCTGCAAATGCACCAATTTGCATTGACAGTGATTTGAGATTAGCATTAATTTTTGTGTGAAGACATTAATTCATATTTATTCTAGTCAATTCTAAGTAGTTGACTGTGCAAGCTGAATTGTGTTGTAGCTGCTCTCAGTTGTCACTTTTTTTGGAAGGCAGTGTAATCTGTTCAAGTTGAAGGGGATTTTCAAAACTGAAGCATACCTAATGATGGCTTGAAGACAGTGTGAAGTGCTGTGTATCTAATTAATGGAAGAAGTCTAACCAAATTGTTTTCCCTGTGCATTTTGTTTGTCAACAGACCTGCCAATGACATGAGATACCCAATGAGTTCAGAAAAAATGCACAAGTTAGGATGGAGACCTAAAGTGCCTTGGAAAGAAGGAATAAAGAAAACAAGTATGTCTGATGCCATTTACACAAATAGATTTGGAAGTGATGGGAGGAGAGAAAGGGAGAGGGGAGTAAAATTCAGTCTATAGGTTAATTAATGATGAGCTAAAGGGAATGAATTTGTAGTTTTAATTTTACATAAAATTAGCTCCTTTTTATAAATTATAATTTATAAATTATATATTTATATTTATAAATATAAAAAGCTTATAATTAAAAAAAGTAGCATAAGGTACTGGAAGTAATTTTTATTGGTACAACAAATCTTGAATAAAGAATTTGTAAAGGCTAAAACTAGATTTTTTTGAACATTATAGGTTAAATTCTTGCAAAATGAGAATGTTGGTAGTATTTATCTGTATAAATACTTGAGTTTCCCCGTTATCTCTGTTCAATTTGATTTATCAATGCTCTTTATGTGCTAGTTGAATGGTACAAAGAAAACTTTCACAACTGGAAAAATGCAGAGAAAGCTTTGGAGCCTTTTCCTGTGACAGAGCCATTTGCACAGCTTAATGTTCCGTAAGGTGGCAGAACTTGAAGGAATCTATTCTACCTCACACAGTCTTTTCTTTGAAGCCTGCAATCAAGTGACCACAGCAAATTCTAAATGTGTCCAAGATACGTGAACCATGATGAGTACAGATCTATAATATGGCATGACTTAGAAGGGTTCAGCACTTTATAAGTTTAACCTTTTAAGTTTAATTTCAGCTTTTGGTGCAATATTAAATCTTCACTAGGTATAGATTTTTTATTTCTGAAGAGTTTTACAGGGTAAAGAATTTTTATAGTGTTATAAGTTAGTATAACTGATGTCAAATCTGTCTTACTCATCTCGAATGACAGGATTGTGACTACAGTGTTTGGGACTTCCAATGAATGTGTGTATATATGTATTTTTAATTTTGAAATTCTTCATCTGATTTATTGTTTTTACACTGTAATATGTTTTGTCACTTTAAATAGTTGCCTTCTGTTTTAAATCAAGTGGAAAAGATGATGTATTTTCTGGAGAGCATAAATTGATTGATAAAAACTAGATATGGCAGCCATATGGTTCACAGTTCTTTTCTCTATTGTTGCAGTATTACTTTGTGTAGATGACAGTTTAAGCTGTTATCTACTCTAACTTTAAATGCCTCTTTGTAAAGGGGATGGGGAAGGTGTTAAGAAAGTAGCAGATGTTCTTACTGAAATTTCCACAAGCCATTTCTTAAACTTCATTCCCATGTCTTACAAGTCATCTGTTTACTCTATTATGTCCTTTTATGTTTTAATTTCCTTTTTCCTTTTCTAAATTATTATTGTAACAGACTTCAAATACTGTAATGAGATTAACATTCCGGTAATGTAACTTCTTGTGATGTGAAAGCTATGTACGATGAAAAGTTTAAAATACTTCCTTTGGATTGTGGATTGGCACACATTATTTGATGCTGTGTTTGGTGTGTCTGTGTTTTTTTTTGACAAACATTTTAAAGATGAAACAAAATTTGAGTTTTAATATAAAACTTAGAAGGAAACTTCAGTGCTAAAAATGTGTCAATAAATTTTTCAGAATTGATTTATTGATTAAAAATTTACAGTGTAACTGTTTTCTCTTATTTGAGTAAATAAGCTGAGGTAGTATATACCTGTTCAAAAAGTAGATGGTGTGTTTTTTGTTTTTGTTTTGTTTAGGACACAGGAACACTTAATCTTCACTGTTTTGCCTTTGAGGTGACACGTGTAAAAGAAGAAACTTCTTGCTTAGTATAGAAGTATATTGATAAAAGCACAGACCCAAACAGTTCTTTTGCTTCCTCGTAGCTGTGGAAGTGTAGGATTAAGATGCTAGGGTGTGCTTAGAAACACTGTTGGCCTCTGAAGTTGTCTTTTACTGCGTATTTGAATTGCTGTAAGTTCAAGACTCTCAGAAACTAAGTTAACACACTGCAGAAATTCTTCCCCTATCACTGAAGATATATTAGTGGAGTTTGGGGCATCTACCTTTGCACAAGCTAGAGTTATGGTAGTTACTGAACACTTAATAGCATCTGGCTCAGCTGACAGGTATTGCTGCCTTTGGACTTGCAATGCTCCTAATTGCATCACACCTCGTGTGCTGTATGGTGCTGTTGATGGCAAGAATCATCCTAAAAGAAGACTGAGCAGTAAGCTTCTAAACTAGTTTCTGTCCCGGATATATATTCTAAAGCCTGGGAACATGTTTCTTTGACAAGGTGGGATGATAATACTGTACTTGAATTGAATCACACTTTTTTTTTTTCTCATATTTGGTTTAGTAGTCAAAACTTTAATTTGGGAACAAAAATTGCAGGACTTAACATGCGCTAGTCTGTTGGAATATTTGGCATACCATATACTTAACCTTAAGCTTGTACCAGTGAATTGCTTAAATCTCATGGTCAAACACGCATTGCTGGTTGAAACAATTTTACAAATAGATATGGTGTCTTTGAAACACTAAAAAAAAGAAAAATTAACTTCTGATAATATGTTATGAGATGACAAATACACAGAAGAAAAGCTTGTGATTAGTTTATTGAATAGGTCTTTTTAAAGTTGTTTTGAATGTTTAGATGCTGAAGGTTTAATGACATTCTATCTAACCATCCAAATGGTTGCATAGAAGCAATATTATTGGGAGTGGATGAGTCAAAAGGATCTATTAACTGTTAGTCAAAGCCATTCTCTTAGTTTATGTAAATGTTTTGAGAAATCTTCAAAACTGTTTGAGATGGTGAACAGATATTCCTACTTATTTTTTAAATCTATGATTCTTACTTTGTGCTACTTTGCTGTAGATCAGGTTGCCTTAGCAGGTGAGTTTTCTGGTAGGAGCATTTCTTTCCCCACTTTCCCCAGGAATAGTCCGTACTCGTGAAGAAAACAGCTTATTTTGCCATTAACCTTCTGGCTGCTTCTGTAGAAGGAAAACGACAAAAAAAATCAACCAGCAAACTGTTAATGTGGAGATGTGCACTGCTTTTGGTTATGCCTCACTGAGAAGATATGAAGTAGCACTTCAGCAGAAGGCAAAAGTAATGAAGTAAAATACTGTAAGCATAACAATTTTTCAGTCCACTTTCCTCAGGGTTTGTGTCACGGAACAAAGAGGTTAAACCAATAAGAAAATAAACAGAGTAGATGTTTGTATCACTTACACTGGTGAAGCTTTCCTAAAGGAGAGTGGCTGCTCTTTGAAGGAGGATTTCTGTACAGGTTCTGTCACAGATGAGAGGCTCAGACTTGGGAAGTTATTTGGGGACTGCTGTCTGTTCTGCATCTCTGGGGGTTTACTGTTGTGGGATGGATTAGATCTTTAGGAAGCAGCTACTGAAGTCCCATGCACTTCAATTGTGTGCACTGGGAAAGATCAATGTTGCTACTGTCTTGGTTTATGAAGTCTGCAGATCTCCTGCAAGCAGCAGCGAAGGAAATGGGAAGATGGGTGAAGCAGATGGCAGCAGAAATGCTGTCTGGAGTCTGCACTGGGAATTCTGCACTGTGGGGCCTTTGCATGTGTAGCAGATCCCAGTTTGTGTGATGGAGATGATACTTGTACTCTCTGAAGCTTTGTCTATTGACAAAGTATACCTTGGCATCTACTTGTATGTATTCATAAGCTGTTTGTCTTTAAGATCCCACTTGAGGTTGAAGCTGGTTTACATTTTATTACATTGTCATAAAATGATAGATGAAAAAATTACTTTTATTCATCCACCCTGTTCTTTACTAGGTATACGAGAAAGGTTGAGGGTGAAGAAGCTGATGTCTGTGTTTTTTTTTTTTTGTTTTGTTTAAACCCTTGGTTCCCATTCTGAACAAAATAGCACGTGCTATTTTATGTCTTATAAGAAAGTTGTGAATAGCTTCAACTGTATTCAGGATGTTCCATTTTGCTAAAACTGTATTCTTCTACTCTTTAAATAGCTAAGATATTCCTACTTTTCAATACATGGACTTCTCATACAAAAAGCCAACAACAACAAAAAAACCCTTTGGACTGTTTAATAAAATATTTTATATTTGATTCAGAATCATGCTTGTGTTTTTGTTTGATTTTTGCCTTGCTGTTGTTTTTATTTCCACTGTTTGCATTACTCTCTCCTAGCAAAAAGAAAGGATTAAATAAATAATAAAAATTAGAATAAATGGTTGATCCATAGTGCTCTTTTTCCCCTCTCCCCTGTGGTAATGGGTATGAAAAGTCTGGTGTCAATAGTGTTTTCACTTCTGTGTGTGTAATCACACATTTTGAGTTTATCAGCACCAAAGATCATAAGATTGCGTTAGTGGCATCAATAAAAGCCACACTCATTAAGTGATTACATTCATCATTGCTCAGTAAAACAATCATCACCCGTGGCGATGAAAACCATGGGGTGATGAGAATTTGCATCAGAATCTTGTTTGGTTTTATTAGGCTAAGAGGAGGGAGAAGCGGTGCCCGGACATGCAGAGCAGCACGGCAGGGGGTGTAGAGAAGGGATGCTCTCACAGGCAGGTTTTGTTGGGGTGATGGGGTGGGCAAAGAAGCACTTGGAAACTCAAGCCATGAGTGTGTTTGCTGTAGGTACTGTGCATGCTAACATGTGCTCAGGCACATCCCCTGCACTTGTCCTGTAGCCACAGGAGTGAGATAGCGCCTGTCTGTTCAAATAAATGCCTAAATGGCGATAGGGGAATAAAATACTATTTTTTCTTGATAAATATGCTCAGTTAGGTGGTGTGGTTTGTGCAGTCGCAGGGCACCTTCCCTGCAGAAGGTGGGGCTCTTCCTGCCAGGGCTCCAGAGAGCACCCAGAGCTCTGTGTGGGATTTATCAGGCTTCAAAATGCCCGTGTACCCAAAATTTCGTACCCAAATTTTAGGTGTAGTGGCCAGGCGAACTGTGGTTAACAACGGCTTTGAGGTAGCTCTTTCACCTCTAACAAGCATGAGCCGAAATAGCTCAGTTGGGAGAGCGTTAGACTGAAGATCTAAAGGTCCCTGGTTCGATCCCGGGTTTCGGCAGAAAGCTTTTGTCTTTTCCCCCCTCATTCCGCACGCTACTATCGCCTATCGCGGCGCCCCCCAGCCGCTGTCGCCGCACCCGCAGCCCCCTGCGGCCGTCCTGGCCTCTGCCAGCTGGTGGCTGAGCCCCCCTCTGTCCCCCCTAATCCACAGCCCCGGCTCAGCAGCGCCCCAGGCGGCCCCAGGCTCGGCACGGCTCCCTCTGGCTGTCGCGACATGTCGGGCGTGTCGCTCACGACCGCGCGGGTCGAGCCGGCAGCAGCACTCTACCCGTGCGGGCCGGTTTGCCAGCGCCCAACGCTGGGTGGCCCGAAAGTTCCTGTTGTCATCCTCAGTCGGTTAACTCTTTTATGTTATTTTATTATTATTTTACGTCGTTTCGTTTCGTTTTGTTTCGTTTCGCTCCGTTTCGTTTCATTTCAGACGCAGGCGGCGTTTCCAGCGGTGGGACCGGGGGAGCGCGCGCCATGTTCTGTGCCCTGCCGCTACGGTGGCGCCTGGGCTGTGGCATGGATGGTGCCTCTGCGAGGGGCCTCCTCTGTGAGGAAATTGCAGCAGCCCCCTGAAATGGCAAACTTTGGGGTGCTCACGTGTTGTACCCGTGAGGTGTGGATGAAAAAACCACCGCGGGGTGATTTGGGAAGGAGGTGGGTAGGGAGGGAGCCCGAGGGCCTCCAAGGTCTCTGCACCAGCGAGGGCTTCGTGCTGCGGGAGCGGGGAGGAGGACACATGGCAGGACAAGGCTCGAAGCCACAGAAATCCTGTGTGGCAGCTCTCAGGACGAGGAAAGAGTCAGAAACAGAAGATCCAGAGGCTGCTTCTCCCCAGCATCTAGAACTGAGATCAAAATTCCTGAATCTCCCTGTTCTGCTGCTGCCAGCAGATGCTCGTCACTACCTCTGGTTCATGGAAAGGCTAAAGAACAGCCTTAGGGCCAGAAACGTTGGTAATGAATGTCACCCAGTCTTTGCAATTCCTCCTTTCTTTACTTTTTCGTTGGCACCAATCGTTTGGATTTCTCTGAAGCACATTTGTAAGGGCAGCATCTGGTTCTGGTTTGAAGACACAAAGAGGCGAGAAATCCATTAATTCTCTGGATAATCTGTTGCAACTGTTCCATATATATCCCTTACTTTAATTTGGGTCTGTCCTCTGGTAAATTGCTGCCATTAGTGCTGTTAAACCTTTTCTCTGTTAGATTAAAGATCTCTTCAGTTGCTGGCATTTTGAAACAAAGCATCACCCTGCCTTTGTTTTGATAAAGGGAACCAAAGTCTTTAAGACACTTTCTCCTGCTTTCAGAGCTTTTTATTATTTTTTTTTTTTCTGGCCTTTTTAATATACTGAAACCAGAACAATACACAGAAAAAAGTCTCTCAGTACTGGTGTCACCAGTGAAAAATACTGGAGCAAATCAGCTCCTTGCCAATATTTTGCAATCTTTCATCTACTCAGGAAAAGGCATCACAGCTTTATTATTATTATTATTATTATTATTATTATTATTATTATTATTATTATTATTATTATTATTATTATTATATATATATTTTTTTAAATACATTTACTTATTTTTAAATCACAGCATCACATCAAAAATTGTCACTGACTTGCTTGTCCAATCTAAGGAGCATTCACTGCTGATTAATATCCTATTAGTACAAGTGGCATAATTGTTACTTAGACCCTTACAAATAAGGCAGGTAAGAGGTAGTATATATGCTTACATCAAAATTTTTCCTAACGATTTTTAAGCCTTCAAAAGAATATTGAGACTGCACACTCAAGTACTTAGGAACAGAAGGAAAGAAGGAAATTTTAAGATCATGATTGTTTTTGCATCCTTCTCTGTAGGTTTGTGCATGCAATGTCAGTTTTTTTTTTTTTTTTTTTTTTTTTTTTTTTTTTTTTTTTTCCCAAAGACTTTTTATTTACTCAGCAAAAATATTAATGGTGCTTTGGGAATGGATTAATCACTTGTGTCACTCTTGTCCTCTCCAAGCACTTGGTTTTCAATGGGGCACACAGGCAGATGCATATATAGCAGTTGTGTGCTACAGCAGCGCCTAAAATTTCTGTTTTTAAAACAAGGATAATGCTATCTGTAAAAGCAATTCCCTTCTCAGAGGTATTGTGAATTTAAAGAGAAATTTTGTGAATCACTACAACATTAAAGGTGACAGTGATGGGGGCTTAGAGAAGAAAATCTAATTTTTGTTTGCTATGCGATTTGGATAGCATGCACTGAATAAGGCTGCAGGTCTTATGTGGAAGAAGTGGATAAAATTAAGAGATAACCTTAATTCCAGTGTTTTCAAAGTTCTAACTGTTTGATTTTGCAGTTTGGTGCTTCTTCCTAATGTGATTTGGCAGATTCTGAGAAAATAACCCCAAGTGTTGTTGCTTTATTGCTTTTATGTCGCACAATATTCAGGCATTTTTCATTCAGCTTTATCTGCTTTACACCATCTTCTTGTTAGCATTGCTACTTTCCAGGTTTCTTCTTGCCAGTGAACATCTTTATTTCTATTTATTTTTCTATTAGCTTGTCTCCCCTGCTAAGAAGCAGATCCAGGCTACTTTCATGCCTGTCTAATGAAGCCTTCATTTTTTAATCACAACGTTCCTTCTGTGCAACTGGGAAACTTCTCTGCCACTACAGATGTGGCTACATACGTTTTTTAAATGATTGCCAAATACTGAAGATGATACCTCACAGGGAATCTGAGGAAAATCACAATTTACAGTGCCGCTTCACTCTTACTCAGATATTCAAAATCCGATGGATTTGGTTCATGGTTCATTTTTCGTTACCATCCTTGGCTACTGAATCATTGTTTCAGCGAATGAACACTGAAGCAGAAGCAGCAGCTCAGCAAGCAGTGTGTCACATGTGCTAGCTCTGCTGCAAGTGGAAGCACAACAACTTGCAACCACAGAACATGACAAATAGCAAAGAAGCTTAAAGCTTTCCTTTGAAACACCCTCTATTTGTTATTTCCGACAGTGGCAATAATAACTTATTGTGCCTGGCATATTCCATAGGCTTTCTGAGCATTTTAGAAAGCTCAGGTCTTTCTCCTTTCTCTTTCTCCTTCCTCCCCCCAGACTTCTATATCTGCAAATAGAGGAAATCCCTTCCTTGTCCCTGCAGGCAGTTTCTGCACCTTATATTTGTTACTGTTTAGCATGCCTCTCTGTGCTGAATAAATGTTGTTCCTATACATAATAAAATTTCCTTCTCCTTGGACTCAAAACTGGGTTAGTTTGTTAGAAAAGAATTGTTTCTGCCTCTCGACTAAAATATTTCTGACTTTGCCTCCTGTGCTATTTAGACCTCCATTAAATCCCATTTAGATATTCAGTAAGATATTCAGTATGATCAATAAAAGGGGCTTAAAAACATAAAGACTCAGTCTGAGTTTTTATTATAATAATTATTATTATTTTCCCTAATGTCAAATCTTTGTTGTTACTTATTTGTTTACTGCTCCCCCAAAAAAGAGCTAAATTGTTTTGGAATTTTTCTGGGGAAGAAATACATTTAAAAAGGAAAAAAAAGAATCAGCTTACTGTACATTTCTAGAATCTAGCATTCTACATTCAGTCTTCATCTTTTTCTTTTTTCTTTTCTTCCTGTGAGTTAGCAAGTTAGGAAAGCTTTATCTGGTCTGAGTAAGGAAACACATGTAAGAAGGCTTTTTCTGATTCAGTTCCTTGGGAGTTTGGGTGTTTTTGATTTCCTCCTTCCACCTCTACCAATATACCTCAGGGTTCCTGCTTTGTGCTTCTGTAGTAATATAGGATTCATATCCCATAGAAATGTAGGAATACAGAGTTGATGGTATAGTTAGCAAGACAGATTTTTTAGTGAAGTCTTAACTGTCAATTCTGCTATGCTTATCAATGTTATCTTTATTCCTCAGTAAACCTCAGGGTAAACAGTGCATTTTTGTTTGTATGGACATACATGTAATTGCTTAAAGCAAGGGTGCATTCATTCGTTTGGTTGGCAATGTTCTTGAGATTTAGCCCACATGACATGAGGGATGAATATCTTTTGTTCCATTTTTTTATTTCCTGTTGGAATAAGTAGTAGCTTTAGTATCTTGAATAAAAACTGCGAGTATCTTCTAGAACTGTCTCTTGAAGGAGTTAATGTAAGGTCAAGACCTTAGAGGTTTTAGATATTATTTTCAAATACTGTTTTTGTGCTGTCTTTCAAAACTTTCTTTAATGTGGTTTTCAGTTCTCATATTTCTTTCCCCGTGATTGGCACAATTTGTTACACTGCTGAGTGGTAGAGAGCAGGCCCACTGTCCTACCCCTTTCGTGCTGCACATGAGGTTTTTGGCTCACCCCTTCCTGACTGTGTGCTGAGTGACAGGCCACAAAGGCAGCCTGTGTGCTAGCTGGACTGCTGGCTTCTTGCAGGTTTTGCACATGTAGAGCTGCACATGTGCCAAAACTAGGATATTAACTTATATTTCACTTCCCATTTTGCCAACAAGCGTGCATCTGCTCGATCTAAATCAGATTGTCTCCTACCACCGCTGTTTAGGGTGGAATTCGTCCCACTTTACTTTAAACATGTAAAAGTTCAGTGTCTAAGTTTGAGTTAGTCACCCGCACCTCCTCTTCAGATCAAGGCGGGGAACTTAGGCGAGAGATGGGTTTTTTGACCTTTCCATGATGCCTGTCTGAGAAAGGGATGAGTCACCCAACGGAGGCGCTTCTTGCCTTTCTGTGGTGGTTTTACCCAGCTGGGCAGCTGAACTCCACCACAACAATTCTCTCACTCCCCCTCCTCAGAGGGACAGGGGGAGAAAATATGACGGAAAGGGCTCAAGGGTTGAGATAAGGACAGGGAGATCACTCACCAATTACCATCACAGGCAAAATAGACCCAGCATAGGGAGATTAATATAATTTATTGCCTATCACTAGCAGACTAGAACAGTGAGAAACCAAAAGCAAACTAAAAAACACCTTCCCCCCATCCATCCTCCCTTATCTTCTTCCCTTGGGAGGCACAGGGGAACAGGGAATGGGGGCTGCGGTCAGTCCCTAACACTTTGTTAACTTCTGCTCTGGTGCCTGGAGCACCTCCTGCTCCTCCTGCACTGACCTCGGTGTCTGTAGGGCTGTCTCACTCCTCTCTCCCAGGTGCTGTTGCACAGCAGGTTTTTTTCCCTTCCTGAAATCTGCTTTCCCAGATGCGCAACCAATGTCACTGGCTCAGCTCTGGCCAGCGTTGGGTCCCTTTTGGAGCTGTCTGGAGCTGACTCTGATCTGCCATGGGGCAGCTGCTGGGCTTTGCTCACAGAGGCCACCCTGCAGCTCCCCTGCTGCTAAACCCTTGTCTTGTAAACCCAATGCACCTTCATTGACTATTTGGAAACCATCACATTGTAGCTGAGATTTAGCTCTCTACCTCTCAGATGCCTGGGTTCCTTAAACGAATCCTACCTTATATTCTGTGATTGCCTTGATAGTTTGTCCAGGCTAGAATCTGACGAACTAACTCCAAAGAAGTACTTGGACAGACTTCGGACAAATGGTGTCTAGAGCTGTGGTGTAGATGCAGACATAGGGTTGCTCCTAAGTGGTATATCTCTTTGACATTATTTACACATCCTTTGTCAGCTGAAGATGCTGAGATTAGCAGCATTGCTTTCTCAGGATGGTTTTGTCTGGCAGTCAGTGGTGTGTTTACCTAAACTGTAAGTAGCTTAAGCTTTCATCCCAGTTCCTACATCTGATAGACAATGGAAAAAATATGTCAGTTGAGATATAAAGTGACTTGTAACATTGTTAGCTGAATGGTGATACAGCTTCTTGATCTCTGAAGAGGTTCCTTAGATACACTAAACAAGGGAATAAGACAGGGAGACAGAAGAATGATTTTTCAAAGGAAATTAAATGCTCATACATTATCTCTGACAAAAATGAATAGAACTACACTCAAGCAATACCTGACTAAGTTGTATAAAAATGTATCAGCAGTTTCTAAATAGCATTTATTTATGCCTGCGGAAAGATCTAGCTGAGTTGGCAGAGACATCTGCTGTACTAAAGCAGTGCGTGATTTTAGGACCTTTCTGAGGAAGCTGTATAAAGACATGCTTCAGCTAGCACATGTCCTTGAATAGGTGGGAAGCAACGTGTCATCAGACTAGGAACTTTCACAGTGGATGTCTTTAGGTAGTAGGGCTTTCCCATCGCAGTCAGCTCCCAACTTGTGGGAGCTAAGTTCAGTCAGGATGCAAGGCCTAGTGAAGAGTCAGCGGGGGACCCAGGTGGGACTCATCTGTCCAAACGTAGGCCTTTAATGAGTATTGAGTACCAATGAACCCTAGGCAACCCTTACAATAAGGAAATGAAGAAGGGTATGTCTTTCTGTGATGCAATTCATTCCTTCCTCATGTGGGTACAGAAAACAGGCTGAGTGAATTGCACCCTAAAAACATCTATTTTTCACCATTAAGAGAGGATCCTGTAAAGGAGCCTCGGGTGGCCAGTTAAGTGTAGATTTCAGTAATCAATAGATGTCTAACATTAGATGAGATAAATTTCATCCGCTGTCACCAGGAGGCCTGCTGGCAAAGCCATGGAAAGATTGACGAGTGGAATTTGCAACACAAGGAAAGCTTGAGCAATCCAGAGTCCAGATTGATGGGACACAAGCACAGCAGCCTTGTGGCTGTCAAGAAAAGGAAACAGCTAAGGCAAAGAAACTGTCTTTAACTCAGGTTGAATTCCTGGTGCAGTCTTGTCGTGTATTTGGTGTGAGGCCTGAGCAGGTTACTCCTCTGTGGGTTGCTCTTCTGTTCTAACAATGTGTGAACATAGCACAGCATGTAGATTGATTTTCAGTGAGGCTTCTGAAGGAAAAGAAGCCTGCAGATTAGAAAAGGACTGGATAAATAATGCAAATATGAGAAAGCAGGAGCTGATGAGACTGTTCGTATGAAGAGACATTTTGTGCAAGGGCAGGATCATGAGATCTCCAGAGCTGCTCTGCATGCCCAAACTTTGGCTTCATTCTCTCAGTTGCAGGACAGGGAGACAACAGGTAAGGCTGTGAGAGGGCAGTGATCTGCACTGGAGGAAGGAGGAGAGAGGACCTAAGTCAAAGAGAGCCTGTACAGGAAGGGCATGGCTAATCCCAGCAGCTGATATGGTGGTGCTTTGGGGAAAACAAATGTAAGAAAGGATAAAAATCACAGTGCAGCAGCTGTGAGAGACAGGAGTGAGAAAAATGTGAGTGAAATAGCCCTGCAGCCCCCAATATCAGTGCAGAAGGAGGTGCTCCAAGCATGCAGCAGCAGTTCACCTGTGGCCTGTGGAGAGGCCTCTGGTGGAGCAGGCTGTCCCCCTGCAGCCCATGGGTCCCACATGGAGCAGATCTCCACGCTGCAGCCCCCCCATGGGTGGAGGAGCCCCCGGTGGAGCAGGTGGATGTGGCCTGGAGGAGGCTGCGGCCCATGGAGAGCCCCCGCAGGAGCAGGCCCCGGGCCGGAGCTGCAGCCCGTGGAGAGGAGCCCCCGCAGGAGCAGGGGGCTGGGGGGAGCTGCCGCCCTTTGGGGATCCGTGCTGGAGCAGTTTGCTCCTGGGGATGGACCCTGTGGTAGGGACCCATGTGGGAGCAGTGCTTGAAAAGCTGCTGCCTGTGGGCAGCCCCCGCAGTCTCAGTTTGTAAAGGACTCAGCTGCTCAGTGTAGAAGAACGGGGAGTGAAGTTGAGCCTGAGAAGGGGGGGGGGGGGGGGGGGAGGAGGCAAGGGGAAGGTATTCTTGGTTTTGTTTTCTTTTCCTCACTATTTTACTCTGTTATTAATCGGTAATGAATTAAATTATTCTTTCCCTAAGTTGAGTCAATTTTGCCTGTGATAGTAACTAGTGGGTGATCTTCTTATCTTGACCCATGAGGTTTTCCATCTTATGTTCTTCTCTGCCCTGCTCAGAAGTGGCAGTGAGAGAGCGGCTGGGTGGACATCTGGGAGCCTCCATATAGAGAAACCTTTTTTTCTGAAAGGTACTGCTTAGGGTCACTTAAAATCCCCACTTACTTGTAGAATCTCTGGTGTCTAGTAATACATGATCTTATATTGCAGGCCTTACAGAGACATTTGCCCCTCTGGGGCAATAAATGTCTCGTCTACTTGCCTAGCAAATTCTAGATTTCCTGAAACTCCTAGGAAGTTTATGTCTTTGAAATCTTTCTCCTTCAGGCAAATTACTCTTTAGGCTTCATCGACTATATCGATTAGATGTCTACTGGCTATAAAGCTCCCAGGTAGAAGCATACATAGCAGACGCATAATGAAGGTATCTTACTTTTGAATTGACTTCCACCTTGTAACACGAATAGCTTTGCTTCAGACATTTTCCAGTCAGATACTTTCATAAGTGTTCAAGTAATACCTAGTGGCAGCATTGGAAAAATGCCTTAGATCTTCTTGCTGTAATGAAATCTGGAGCACATAAATTGACAGCAGTTAAAATCAGCTGCCAAAATATTTATCTGTCACTTAAAATATGAACAAAAAGGTGGATTTGATGTAAGCTTTGGATAAAGATTGTTCTGGCTTGATATCCATTCAAAGCATACCCAGCATGGCCGTTTCATGTCACAGATAAGTAAAAGAGATGTTGCATGATCTTTGGAGCAATGAAAAACATACCAAGGTATTATAAATTCATTTTTTTGCTAGCTGAAGAAGGCAAAATTCAAACTGCAGTGGTAATCTGTGACCAAGGAGTGATCTGGCATGGAGAGAGGGCAAGAAGGCCTGACTGCAGAAGGCTTTAAAATAGCTTGAAGCACGAATGCCAGAGACTGAATGGCTCCATGATAGGCAGTGGAGTTTCCCTTGCTGATAAGAAATGCTGCTGCATTGTGTTGTAGGAATCATGGAGTGTGAGCACACATGGGCCACCTTTGGTGGACAGAACTGGTGCTGGGGGACGAACCCAATGCCAGGCTAGTGTGCATGATGCCAATACTGATGTGATTGGTGCTGGTGACAGTGTATATAGGAAATAGGCTCTTGCTGCAGCTTTGCAGACCCCTTGTAGAACTGCTTACAGTGGTAGGACTTTGTCCAATGCATCACTCATTCAAACTTTTTATATTTAAGCACAAATGTGTGTTCAAATCACCTCAAGCAGTACAATAAAAATTCTCCAACCCTTATAAATCCTTTTTGTCCAAGCTTGAAATTTTGTCCAAGCTTGAAATTTTGCTCCACATAGAATCTGTTCAAATGAGGTTTATGACAATGTAAATAATCACAAACTAATATAAAGAGTTGGCAGAACAAAGAAACAAAGGTGTAATATTTTCTTTGAAGAAAAGAAATAGAAAAATATTCACAAGGGCAAAAAATTCCAGAAGCGTTCATCACTTTTGTGTGCTCAGCTTGAAATACCATGGATTGACTTGACTGAGTTTGTTTCTTATGATACGATTCCTTCCCTCCTTCCCTCCTTTCCTCTTTCCCTCCTCCCTCCCTTCCTTCCATTTGAAAGCTCTTTTGCCAATGAGGCACACACTTGGGTGTTGCTCCTTCTGCCTCTTTTCTTTCAACTCTGACCTTGATCCTTTTCCTGCATGCAGTTTTCTATGTGGAATTATCTTTCTAGTTATCTCCAGAAGTATCACCTGTCCTTACGAATCATTGTGTGATCTATTCTTTCTATCGATATATTGTTTCCCAAATAATTTTTTATATTTTGGACAAAAGTCTTACCAAAATTCCAAAGGCTTAATACTTTTCTGGCTTGATGCTAATCTGTGCCTGAGCACAGTTAGAGCCTGAGAAACAATACCGTCATTGGTAAAAAAAAAAAAAAAAAAAAAAAAAAAAGCAAACCTACTGCCTACTCATTGCTCAGGAATTCTGTATTCAGGGTGAGCTGTGAGTAGAGATTTTTTGCCTGTACCTTTGAGTATTCTGTTTCTTTAGTCTTTCTCTTGTCAGAAAAAATAACTATGTGAATATATTAATCCCCAAGATGAGCAGGAATCTGTATGGTTGTGGAGGATAGGGTGGGAAGTTTGACCTTAGGGGTGAATCTGTGCATGGGTATGGACTGCAAGGTAACTGATATTCTGTGTTCCTGTATCCCCAGCGCAGAGCCTAAATATTTTAACAAATCAGTTTAACACAATTCCAGGTGCGGTAGCCTGACTTGGTATCTCAGAATAGCTGACAAGGCAGCGTGGTCAGGGTTTGAATCTCCAGGGCTTTGGCCATGGCTCATGTGCTCCTGTCAGTTGTTTGAAAGGTCCTTTGATAGCTGTGGAGAAACCCTCTCAGCAGCAGTGCCAACACGCAGTGATACTCATTTTCGAGAGACAGGAGAAACTCATAGTAAATAAAAAGTCCTTCAGCATGCTATTTTAAAATTGGTGTAGTGCCAATATTGTGCAGCCCTAATAATGGCTCCTTTATTCAATCAAAATAGCTGAGGGGAAGCTGTGGTAACTTCTGAACAGTGAGGCACTAAGTAAGGGACACCGCCTGCCACTTATCTAGTAAACAATCAAGAGGCAACTGTCTTTCTGAAATGTTGCTCACTGTCTTCCACGCTGTCTGTCATGCAGAGGTGGGTGGCTGCTGATCCTGGCAGGCGTGGAACGGCACTGACATGATGTGGGATCTGCTGTCTGTCTGTCCAGGTGCTGTCCTTCTGAGAGACCAAAGGACCTGAGGACTAAAGCCTAGCACTACATCTATTCCTGTACTCCATGCCATAGCATGTTCCCAATTTCGTAAAATGATGCTGTTGTGATGAAGGGAAGTAATCAAGGGAAATTATTCATGTACTTCTACACAGGGTTTTTCTTCCCTTGCTAACTATATAATCTCCATAGTGTCGTCTGTCTGCTGTTCCTTTTATCCACACTCTAATCCAACTACCTTAAAAATTACTTATTTCTTCTTCCTGCACTTTAACTGCTGTAACATGATATGTTGGTAACACTGGTTCAAAACACCCCCTAACCTATGTCCAAGGACTGATCTTCCCACACCAGAGAGGTGTTGTCAGGTGCTGAGGAGTCTGGGGAGGTGCAGAGTTGAGCGTGTTTTTGAGTTAGTGCCTCCATTTACAATTCCTGAGCTCCATTTATAATTCCTGAGCTTCTTCAACATATTTCTGCAACATATTTCTCCAACTCCTACAACTTCGCCTTATTTTTGCATGCAAGGATAGCAGGAGGCAAAAGTCAGTTCCAGGTAAATTGAATCCTAAGGGAGATAAGGTGAAACCATTCCATATCGTGTGGTATTGCTGTTTGGCTTTGTGCTTTCATAAATGAAGTAGTGTCATATTTTAGTTTGTCTGGCACCTAATAAATTTTTGATATAAAAACTGAAAGTGCTGAGGATAGTGTCTGCAGTGTGGGGGAGTGACTTAGCTGCACAAAGGCAATAAGTGTGCTGCATAGGTAATAGGCTGCTTGTGCCAGAATGGTCTGGTTGAACATCCATGGAAGTATTGAATAGCAGAGACACGATCATGGCTGCAAACACAGCTGTTTTCATTATACATACTTATAAAGATGGCTAATCAATAGAGGTGTGTGTGGGGGTTATAGAGAAAGCTTTCAGTGAAGCAGTGGGAGATGCAACTTTTTATTCAGCACGATGGAGCTGAACTAATAGATATTGTTTCAGACTCCTCTCATGACTTATCACTACTTTGTTTTGATTTATTCATTTTCTTCCTGTAGCACAGGAGTTGCATCGTGGGCAAGAACTGCTGCTTGCTAGCTAGCAGCTTTTTAAAGCCATTTTTGTCTATGTTCTGAACAAAACCACTTGTCTGCATGTCTCGTACGTGTATTGATCTTACAGGCTGTCTCCTGCCAGGTGGATAACAAATGCTCAGCTGTGACCGTTCTGAAAGTCTAGCAGCCAGACCAGCCCCATAACGATCTCTGGTGTAATGACGGAGAAAGGATTAGAGAGCAGACAAGTACCACTCACCCTTTAAAAACAATTAAATAATTTATTTTAAATGCAAAAAGGCTACTAAGAAATGAATCCTTCTCCACTTGCCACTAAAATATTTACGGTGCAGGCATTGGAATTCTTTAGTCAGCAGATGGAGTCTCCATCCCAGGCTATTACTCCCAGTTTTATTAATTTTTGTTGATGATGTACCTATGTTCTCTGTACTTCCAGTTCATTTTCTACAGATACTGCTTTCATGGAAAGTGTTATCTAGCAGTGAATGAATTAAAAAAAGAAGGTTTTTCCCCTTCTTTTTATCATCTGTTTACAGGGTTGTGATTAAAAAAAATAAATCTGTTTCTCCAGCCACCTCAGCTAAAACAAGACCATCAATTTCTCAAAGTGCATGAAAGACCGACAAGTCCTGGGGAAATAAATCCGAGGCATTCACCCTCTTGACAAGCCGCCAGAGCCCTCAGGACTTGCTCTCACGCTGGCGTCTTTTCTGCCCTTGATGTCATGTGCAAAACACGAGGATTTGTGCCGTGCTAATCCCTCTAATGAGGGCTTCTCCCAACCTCGATATAAGCCCCGCTCAAAGCTGTGGCTGTTGGGCAGGCACTGCTGAGCCAAAGCTCCTGGCTTTTGAACCACATTCAAGGCAATTAGAGACCAGGATTAAACAAACACCCGACACCAGCATCCTCAGCAGTGAGAGCGATTATCCCAGGGGAGCTGCTGCCAGGCCAGGTTGTCCCACAGAGGAGAGCTCTGTGCTCCCCTCACTCGGGTCCAGGCTGCACCCAGCAGCAATGGGTGCCCTGAGGTGGCTTTTTTGGGCTGTGCTGAGCTGCCTGAGCTGCTGTTGTCCCCGTGGGGCAGAGGCACAGTTCCCCCGTGTCTGCATGACGGTGGAGGCCATTCGGTCAAAGCGCTGCTGCCCGGCCTTGGGGCCGGAGCCAGGCAACGTGTGTGGGTCCCTGCAGGGCAGAGGACGCTGCCAGGGGGTACAGGTGGACACTCAGCCCTGGAGTGGCCCCTACACTCTTCGAAATGTGGATGACCGGGAATGGTGGCCCCTCAAGTTCTTCAACGAGAGCTGTTGGTGCACAGGTGAGTGCAGCCGTGAGGTGAGGGGATGGGGATGAATGTGTCTGCTAGCTGTTTTGTGAAGGCCAGAAACATCCCAGATGGCATAAGACATCAAGAAGCTGGCAAAGGGACTAGTACCCAAGACATATGAGGAGTGGCTGAGGGAAATGGGGCAGTTCAGTCTGCAGAAAACGAGGCTGAGGGGAGACCTTGTTGCCCTCTACAGCTACCTGAAAGGAGGCTGCAGCAAGGAGGGTGTTGGTCTCTTTTCCTAGATGACAAGTGATAGGACGTGAGACAATGGCCTCAGGTTGCACCAGGGGAGGTTTGACTTGGATGTGGGGAAGAATTTCTTCACAGAGAAAGCAGTCAAGCATTGGAACAGGCTGCCCAGGGACGTGGTGGATTCCCTGTCACTGGAGGTATTTTAAAAACATGTGGATGTGGTAGTAAGGGACACGGGTCAGTGGAGGACTTGGTAGTGTTAGGTTGTTGGTTTTGATGATCTTGAAGGTCTTTTCTAACCTAAATGATTCTATGATTCTTAGAAAGCTTTGAGAATTATCACTTTCCTAAAAATGCTGTCATCTTTATGGCCAAGCCCCGATAGTACTGTACAGGGCTTTCAGTTCAAGAGCGTTTTCTCTTAAAACAACAACAACAACAACAACAACAAAAACATTTTCTCTTATGTAGTCTTTTGGGCTTTCCTTTCTGTCCCTAAAGTTGTTCCTGTAGTCCTTCATCACCCTTCTTCCACAGAGTTTTAGACATTTCAGTGCTGTGTTCAGCATTGCATGACTGCCGAAGAGGCCACCCTGTCTTTTTCCTTTGACTTCACCCACTGGGAGGCAAAATGAATCAGGGAGCTGATATGCTTGAAAGCTAACCCAGCCCAAATGGACAGGTTTTCCTGTACTAGGGACCAGGAAAGGAATAGGAAGGTGAGGTCACGGCAAGGTGAGGAGGCAGGTCCTTTTTTTTTTTCAAGAGCAGCCCTTGTTTAAGGAGGGTTAAAATGAGCAGGAGCCCAACCTCAGCCCTGGCTCTCTGCAGGGCTGGCAGGGTGTGGTGTCAGGAGTCCTAGAATCACAGAAACATTAAGGTTGGAAGAGACCTCCAAGACTCATCTGGACCAGTCGTGCCCCTACTACCAATATTATCCCCATTTAAAAAGCATGTCTCCAGCACTGACAGTACCTGCTAGATGGATTTCAAATGCAGCCTGGCATTTCTTGTTGGATATATAATGTTGTTTGAAGTGTCCAACATATTAAGAATAGCCTACTTTCCTTCAATATGATTCTTAGAAATAGCTGACCTATTTTATCTAAAATACACCTTGGCCCTTGCTATCAGAAAAGCCCAAATCAATCTGAGAAAGACACATAGCAGAATATTTCAGTCCATGAGGTTAAGTTTTGCAATGCTGTTATGAACTGAAAGCAGAGAGGTGGTGGCAGATGACTTAAGTGGATAGATGGTGTTATTGAGGTTTGTCTGAAACAATAGCAACAGACAATAAGCTATAAATCAAATTTTATCTCTTGCTTTGACTAGATTTCAAATGCTTGTGTGGAAGTACTTTTCCAGACACTATACAAAAAAAATGGATATATATATATATATGTTTTTTTTTTCTTTTTTTTTTTTTTCATTTTAAAGGTTCTTACATACCTCTAAAACTAAACTCAGGCATCACATTTAGGCACAGATCCCAAGTCGGAAGAGCGCCAAAGCATGTGGGCATATAATAATATTTATGAAGTCTGTGTAGTTAGGGCATTAAAACCTGTGAGTGAAGTGGGGAGCAGTGTGGGCAGAGATTAATTTGTTTGTCCAAATAAAGGTAAATACCATCATTTGATATTTGCTGGTCTGCGTCCTAGGTTACACAGCTGTAATGTCGGGTAGTCTCTCACTGCCTTCCTTCTGCTGAGCTGTCTGATATCAGCTTTTTAAATCTGTTTCATTCTGCTTCTACTCTCTCCTTCTCTCTCTTTCCCTCTTTCTCTCTCTCATATATTCCTTGTTGTATACTTCATTCTCCTTGCAGTCTTCGTTTTCTAAACATACCAGTGACAAAACATTAAGGTGGCAGCCTTAAAGATGATTTTAAGAAAGGTTTCCTGGGCTTGCTTCTGCTGTGGTCAGCTTGATGCTTCATGCAAAGGCATTTCTAGAATAATGCTAAAAGTTAATTAATGACTGAATGAGGTTTGAATTAGAGTTGATGTATTTACATTGGTGGTGATTGTGAGTCTGTGTCTATTGGTGTATGTATATATATATATGTGTATAAAACTGTTTTGCACTGGTTGTCTGTCTGCACACCAGAGTTTTAAATGGTATGATGTGTGTTTTTCATTAGGCATCTATGGTTATGGTACCCATCACAGTAAATTAAATATCCTCATTTGAAGGGACGCGGAACAGTGCACATCTGTACTATTAAAGCATCTTATTGAATGAACTTTGTGTGCAGACCACCTATCTGAAATGGTTCCTGGACAGACCATGCCAAGCCTCTGTCTAAAGTTTTAACAATATAAACAACTGCGTTCCAGTGCTATCTTGTCACCATTTAATTTATTGTTCAAATGTAGCATAAGCAATAGTTATGGAAACTGCAACTCCTGTGTAGCTTTTCACATTTGTTTAGATAGCACCATTTAAACATGTCTCATAGCTGGTGGCCGTATGGTAGGAAGCCTGGAGGAGCTCAGAGGAAGAGGAGCCTGTATTTTCCATATGGGGATGCTAGATTTCTTGCAGTAAGTGCTCAATTTGAATTTTGCTAGAAACTTGATAAAGATGAAGGAAAATTTGGCCATATGCTGTAGCTGTTAATTGAGGAAAAATTTCTGAAAGTCATCTCCACCTAGGTCTGGGTGCTGAACATTTCTGAAAAAATGAAAATCCCAAACACAAACCAACAGTGGTGATTGGTTAGTTAGCATGGGGCCAGATTATTTTTATAGTTTTTAATTCATTTAATTTTTCTGCGGAAAAGAGACAAACAGACAAAGCATTTCCTTTCAATTTTTAGGCTTTAACAGACAATAATGTCTTTCCTTAAGCAGAGACAAATGCAACAGAATAATATTAGTAAAACAGAAAGATCCAGCTTTACTTCCATTTTTTTACAAAAAGCCATGATCAAGAATACAATTGTAAGGCTGTTGTCAGGATGCTGCTTGCTGTATGTTTCATGCAATGTGTTGTTAGCAACAAAAATATCTCTAGAAAAAAGCTGTGGTTATGGCTTGAATGTAGCCGGGAGGTAACAAAGAATGTTTAGTTCCTGTCTAATTTCAGTTTTGAATCCATTATGTGCATTCTGCAATTCATTTCAGTCAACCTAATATTAATTCTTAAACTGCAATGGCCTAATGACAGTTTCTGACAGAGTGCTATAATATGTGAAAGGGAATATGGTCATTTGTACATGTTGTACTTATCGCATACAAGCTGTACGTGTTGAATTAGGCAAAATGTTGGGTGTACTGATTTAATAGACCCTGAAAATGGACACTTGTGGCTAAATAAAAAAAAAAAAAAGTATTGCAGTTGGATAGTTCAATTTGGTTTAGAAGAATACTGATTAAGAAGACATGAACTAAATGCTATTTTGAGTTCTAAAGGATAAAGTTGTAGTAATGGGATACAGATCTGTTGCAACACCTAAAACAAAAAACAAAAAACACTACAGAAGATTATTGTGAAAAGACTACTGCAGTCAGTCATGTGGTTGCTAGTACAGATCATGATGTTTATATGACATAGTCTGAGTTCACTGAGAAGTTAAAAATAATTATTGTTAATATTTTTTTTTCCCACCACTTTCTGAGATTGGCATATAGATGTGTACTGAACTATTAGTGCATCTTTTATAGAAGTGTTTAAAGAAAACATGGGGAAGGAAGGTAAGCCATAAACTCTCCTCGTGATATGCCATCAGGCTTCGCACAATCCAAGACCTGGTTGAAGTCTTCACTCTTGTAGTCCTTAAGCTGGTCCTAAGCTTCATGATAGCTTATTGATCTCATTGCCTCTGAAGTAGCCACAAACTCTCTGAACCTGTAGTTAAGCACCCTCACAACCTCCTAGTGTCTGTCACATATGTTTACAGCTCAGCATCCCTCATCCTAGAGCTAGCCATTAGCTACACAGCCTGACGGGTAACAGGCCCTAAGCTACACAGCCTCCCTTGTAACCTTGGGGATCTTTGAAATTCATAATAAGCCCTACAGCCCCTGACAATCTGAAATCTTTAGTGTTATCCATTGTTTTACTCACAGTCTCATGCCTATGGCCTAGGGATGTCTGCTAGTCCAGGAGCTCTTCACAAGCCACTTCCCAGTTTCCGTATTAGCCCCAGGCTCATCCTGGGTGTGGCAGCACAGATGTGTGGGGAGCAGTGAGGTTTTATGGCACTTTGGAAGAGGGTTGGTATGGTCTTTGTGGAGTGTTTGTGTGTACGTGGGGTCACAAAGAGTCTCAGTGCATGTTCTGGAGAAAGGAGGGGAGATCCCAGAGGAGCCCTGTTTGTCTCTCTATGCCCTGCTTGCCCCGGGCAGCAATGCCCATTATCCCACACCACTGCTTCGCAAACTTCACAGACGTGTGCTGACAGAGTGGTCATGGCCCTGTCCCCCAGCACAGGTCTGGGAGCTGCAGTGGGGCCTTTCTGCTGCTTCTGGCGCCCTGCCACAGCGGGCAGGAGGCCATGGTGCCTGTGCTGTGCTTAAAGCGAGCTCCGTCCCCCTGGTCTCTTCCGCCATGTCAGGGGATCTGAGTTGATAGCCTGGAGTGGACCCGATTACTTGCCTAAGGAATGGTGCCAGCGAGAAATGACAGTGTCACCCTATTTCTCAGCCTCTAATTTCAACGCTATTTAATAATGCTTAAAGTGTGACTGGCAGCACCTCTGGTGCATGTCCTGGGCTGTGCTGGTTGCCAGATACACTGTGAATGGACATTGGTGTTCCCTGGGCTTTGCCCTTAAAAGAACTGCTTATTTTTTTTATTTATTTATTATATTTATTTATTAATTTTATTTATTTATTTATTTATTTATTGCATTTGTTTTGTTTTGTTTGGGGATCTTTCTCTGTGTTTAAATATCCATGTGAGCTGTTTTTTGGGTTTAATCCTGGAAGTCTGGGAGTACTTGAGGGCCAATCAAGCAAAGCATTTAATCACCTGCTTAACCTGAAGTGCTTAACTCTCTGTTCAGTGAGACTCCTCACATGCCTGAAGGCTTCATGGAGCTCTTAGCGCCTTGGGGCATCAAGCCCATTATCCAGTGCTTAGCCTCCCCAACCAGCTGAGTGTGATTCTTGGCCCTGCCGTGGCTCTGGGAAGCGAGCCATCCTTCTAGTTAACCAGTTGGCAGAGCTGCCAGTCTGCTCAGCTGCTGTCCCTTCCAGGAATTGAAATGTCTGGGGAAAAAGAAAGATGATTCATAATTCTTCTGCATTTTAGTGTTAGTTCTCTCCATTTCATGTTTTCATGACTGCTCTCTCCCTCTTTATTCAGGAAACTTTGCTGGCTACAACTGTGGTGACTGCAAATTTGGCTGGACTGGCCCCGACTGCAATGTCAGGAAGCCGCCAGTTGTCAGGAAGAACATCCATTCCTTGACAGCAGAGGAGAGGGAGCAGTTCTTCGATGCTCTAGACCGTGCAAAGACTACCATTCACCCAGACTATGTAATTACAACTCAGCACCGGATAAGTCTGCTTGGTCCCACTGGAGAGGAACCGCAAATTGCCAATTGTAGCATTTATAACTACTTTGTCTGGCTTCATTACTACTCAGTCAGAGACACACTACTAGGTTAGTGCTTTTCTTACCCAAGGGCTTTGCAGGTAAAGGAGAGGATAAAAAGTATTGCTGAACAAGGGTAAGTATGTTTAATACAGCTGGGATACTTTAGCAAGCAGTGAAGCCCAGTAAGAGGTCTCTGCAGTAAAATATTTGGTGCTGGGGATCTGGTGGACATCTGCATTTGGGGGCAGTTCAGACCTGCTTCAGACCTGTTGCAGTCTGGTCCCGGTGACTGAACTCCCCCAGGCATCAGAGTGCACACCAGCTGCACTTTGATGTCTCTTCTATCTGACAGGCAGGCAGTTTACGGGCTCCCAGGTTACTCTCTTGGGTGAACCAAAGCATGGTCAGGCAGTGATCCCTTTCAAAAAGACATTCCCAGTCTAGAGTATAAGGTAGATGCAGGAGCAGTGGGAAGGAGGCTCTGCAATGGTGAAGGCAGAGACCATCCAGATTTTGGGGACTGGAGTGCTACTGCTTTCTGTGGCCTTCAGCAAGTCACTAAGGGTGGGATTTGCCTGAACAACCACAGATAGCTTTTAAAAACTAACTAGGTTAGATGTTTAGGCATCTATCATCTCCACACTTTCTCCCAAATCAGGATTCCTAGTCCTCATGGCTCTTCTAGACTGAAGTATTTATGCCGGCCCCATTTCACAGAGCCCTGGTCCCTCAGGAAGAGGCAGCAGTATGGCTTTTCTACCCAGCAGAGCTACATGCAGGCTGTGGAATTTAGCATTCAAGTGTCTCCATCTGAGTGAGACAGCCCGTGAAATTTACCCACATTTACCTTCTTGCTAGAGGGTATCTTCTACCCCGCATCTGGTTTTCTCATTTCCCTTTCTGACACTGTCCCATTTTACAGGACTGAATGAAGCTTTCTCTGGCCTACCAAGAGCAAAGGTCCTTCAGGCAATGGTACAGTCATGTGGAAAAGGGAAGAAGCAACTTTCACTGCTGCTGCAGAGATAAATAAACCCACATGTGGGTTAAAGCTTGCTGAAGCAATAAGCAAATCCAAATGTGGTTTGAGGCCCCTCGTCTTTCAGTGTCTTATTTCTCATGTGTATGGTGTAGTTTCTCCCACTGTGTTGCTCTTCTCCAAATGCTGTTTTAAAGACAAATATGGGAAAGGTCAGATGATTGGATATCAAAATTAGGATGGGAGTGTATTAGGTTGGTTACATCAAGGAAATGCAGGCGGGATTTGAAGCAGATTTTGTATGTGGTATTTTGCTGAAACCCTTATTGCAGAATTGATAAGTGTCTGAAATATTTCTTGTTAAAAATAAAACCATGAATGATAACTAATTTGTCTTTGTAGAGATCCATAAATTTGTATTTCCATGTCTGTGATGGCTTGAGCAAGGAGACAAGCGGGTTAATTTTGAGTAGAAATTAGGGGACTAATTAGAAAATCTTTTCAATCTTTCTGAACCAAGTACCCATCTAAAGACATTTCCATTGTGTGTGTTCTTTATGAAGATTTTTTCAGCTTAAAAATGTATACTTTAAAAACCTGCTGGATTATCATATTCAGAAACATATGCTGTATCAGACAGATGTCAATCAAAAACTCTTCTGAGAGAGTTGCTCACCTCCAATACTGTCACTCAGACACTGTGAAGCATTCTGTATTCTGAGAAACATCAGGGTGGGAACCTGTGCTGTCAGATCAAACAGCTGATGCCTGAGGACCTGTTCTTGTGGAAGCAGTTTTTTGTTCTGCCTCTTTTTCTTTTTTCCTTTTTTTTTTTTTTCTTTATGACTACAGCTATTTTAGCCTGTTGGACACTACAAAATTATGTAGTCCTGCAAGGAAATAAGATTAGGTTTATTAGTGAACCTCAGGAGAAACCCCTAAATTCATTGGATTTATAGAATGAAACAGTCTGAATTTCTCCTGAAATCTAGAATGAGATTTAATTCAAAAAATGTGACTAGCCTTTATGATCTGCTTGGAAAATAATATTTAGGTACAAAACATGCATTAAGGCATTACAGGCAGCTTTGCATTTTCTTTCACTAAGGGTTCAGCTATGTTGCATCAAATAGCATGTTTTTGCTAAGATAAGAATTTATCTGAAAAAAAAAAAGAAAAGAAAAGGAGGTGAAATCAGTGAGCTAAACTAAGAAGGAACTATTTTGTCATTACACTTTTGGAAAAAAAAATACCATGAGAATTTACTGAGGATTGTTGAAATTGTGGGGGTAGCTCTTTTGCTGAGGTTCTCATGTACAGTAAGGGAAAAAGTGGCCAGGACTGTAGCAAAAAGCTTAACACCACCAAATTTCCCTTCCCAGATTCCTGCTTCTCCTCCTTGTGAATCACTGCAGAAACCTCTCATTGCTTTAGCTGTCTCCCTCACTAGCTTCTGCAGTGGGAACTAGCAGAAGCCTGAAGAGAAATAACAATCAGGATTTGAAGAAAAGTGGCAAAGGACATATTGAATTGCTGTTGGCAGGTTATGGGAAGTGTTGAGTTTCTCTTGATAGGTACACTGTGTAAGTCCTGCTGTTGAACAAGAGAATGAGACAAAGTGGTACATGTTAGCAAGTAGCTAAGATTTTTGACAGTAAGACAGTTTCTTAAAAAGATCTGTAAAAATGTGAAGAAACTTGCACAATATCCAACTTTTTGGGGAGTGTGAAGTTTTGGGAAGCACTGAAGTCAGTATCCTCAGAGGAGTTTCACTTGTCCCCTGTAAGTGTTGCAGCTTCTGATCTGTGTGCTCTTTGCAAAGGTGCAGAGCTGCAGGTTTTTATGTAACTCAGCTGAGGGCAACAGAAGAAGGCGCTGTCTTTATTTCTGGCTTCATTTGGTGCTGAAGTGCTTATTTTATCTTCCCTTTGTAGGGCCAGGCCGTCCCTTCACAGCTATTGATTTCTCCCATCAAGGACCTGCCTTTGTGACTTGGCATAGGTACCATTTGCTGTTGCTGGAGAGAGACCTGCAGGTTAGCTAAACAGCTTCTTCCTTTCCTCATACAGCTTCTCTCTTCTGCTGCACTGCACGTCTTTGTTGCTTCAGCCTAGGATAAGTTATTTCCTAGGACTGATTCTTTCACAAACTCTCAAGAGTGTTTGCTCACTGATCCTTTTTATCTAAAGGGAAATTAATGTTTTTGATACAGTTCACAGTTTCTTACTGTGAACAACGACGTGAAGGTTATATTGGAGATTTTTCTTTTTTACAACAGAGAGCAGAAGATACGAATTAGCACAATTCATTAATAAAATCAAAGAAACACTTACATGTAAAACCTGTTAATAATGTCTGCTGGAAAGCAGACAGCAAGCTGGAAGGCAACACCAAATATTACCCTCTTTAAATACACCATGTTATAGATTCTATATTTTCCTATATTTAGGTGTAGATATTTTAAATAAATATACATTAATGTACCTGGCAGTCAGTTGCCCAAGCACTGACTTGTTTCCATTTGCAGTATTTCTGCATTAACAGTGTTGCTGTATGTCAGCCTTGCAGATCTCTAATGAACATGGTTGGTGTCTAAATAATTGCAGGATCTTTCTTGCATGAAATTGTATCTAACAAGCAAATACAAGCAAATACACTGTATTCCTCTATTAGTACAAATTCAGATTCTTCCCCAGGGCTAGCCTTGCTGGAATAAAAGCAAACCACACACACAATTTTACCCATTACCCACTTGCATCAATCAGAAAGCCTCTTAGTTGTTTAAGGCTCAGTTAATCTCTGCTTCTGCTTTCCTGCTCAGTCTCTCAGTTGGTACAAGAGCTAACATGGCCAAAAAAAAGGGCAATCTAACAGTAGATTAACCAGTTATAATGTCTTTGCTAGGACTTGCTCAACGCCCCAGTCTTTTGAAAGCAGTTGGAGCAGCACTATGAAGTGTGTGTAGTTGCCTTCAAGTGCAAAGCAGAATACAGGATGCCCAGCGATGACTCACAGGAATCAATTTCTTTCTCTTTCCTTTGAAGGTGATTCTCCACTAATGTGTTTCTGTCCATTGCAGCGACTGCTGGGCAATGACTCCTTCGCACTGCCCTACTGGGACTTTGCCACGGGTAGAAATGTGTGTGATGTGTGCACAGACCAGCTCTTTGGAGCATCGCGGCCAGATGACCTGGGGCTAATCAGCCTGAATTCCAGATTCTCCCGGTGGCAAATAGTTTGTAACAGGTACTGGAATACCTAGGGCAAGCCTGTGTACTGACCAAATCTTGTTTTGGCATTATAGAAAGTAAGAGGTGGGCTGAGAAATCTGTTTCCTTGTATAGGGTGAGATCCTAACTCTGATATATTTAGAGTGGCTTTGGGAACTATGGAAACTATAGCACTCCTGGAAATTGTGGGACTCCTCAAAACTTTGCTAACACATGGAAAACACAGATGATTAGTGACAGCCACCATGACTTCACTAAAGGCCTGACAAATTGTTCGCCCTCAGTGATGGAATTACAGCAGAAGGGAAGAGCAACTAACATCACCTACCTGGACTTGTGAAAAGCATTTGGCACTGTCCTGTCTAAAATGGAGAGACATGGATTTGATGTATGAACCACTCAGTAGGTAAGGAATTGTCTGGATGGTTGCATTCAAAGAGTTGCAGTCAATGGATTGATGTCCAGGTGGAGACCAGTGATGAGTGGTGTCCCTAAGGGGCCTGTACTGGGACGGGTACTATTTAACATCTTTTTCAGCAATGTGGTCTGTATTGGGGACCACCCGAACTGGGGTAATCCCAAATGTGAATGAAGGCTGGACAACGAGTGGATAGAGAGCAGCCCTGCAGAGAAAGACTTTGGGATGTTGGTTAAAGAAAAACTGAATATGAGCCAGCAATGTGCACTTGCAGCACAGAAAGCCAGCCTTATCCTGGGCTGTATCAAAAGAAGCATGGCCAGCAGGTCAAGGGAGGTAATTCTGCTCCTCTACTCTGTTCCTGTGAGACCCCATCTGGAGTGCTACATTCAACTCTGAAGTCCCCCAGCACAAGAAGAACATGGAAGTGTGAGAATGAGTACAGAGAAGGGCGATGAGGATGCTCAGAGGGCTGGAGCACCTCTCCTATGAAGACAGGCTGAGGGAGTTGGGGTTGTTCATCCTGGAGAAGAGAAGGCTCCTGGGAGGCTTTATGGTGATCTTCTAATAACAAAAGAGGGCCTACAGGAAAGCTGGGGAGGGACTCTTTGTCTTCTTCTTTACTATGAGAGTGGTGAGGCACTGGTGCAGGTTGCCCACAGAATCTGTGGTGCCCCATCCCTGGAGGTGCTCAAGGCCAGGCTGGATGGGGCTTTGGGCAGCCCGGTGTGGTGGGAGATGTCCCTGCCCATGGAAGAGGGGTTGTAATGAGGTGATTTTTAAGGTCTCTTCTCACCCAAGCCATTCTGTGATTTTGATTCAGTGACTGACCTTGAAGTGGCCAAGACTTCACACAGGAAAGAACATAAAGATAGCAACATTCTTGCTGCCAGCTATTAGTAGGCATATATTGATTTGTTTAAGTGCAGGGCTTTGATGATGTGTTCATGCCCAGGACCGGGGCAGTATGACATAGGACGCTGCCAGTTCTAATGCTCGTATCAGCTCCAGTCAGATCTGGGGCAGTGTGGAGCCAGCCAGATGAAGGTACTGAGAGCTCAAGGCTTTACAGGAAAGTCTCTTTATCTGGGTATCTAAAGTGCTACTTGAATTTCTAGCTTTAAAGGCACCAGTTGGCTTTAACCCTGGTCCCTACTTTTTCTCTAAGATTTTTTTTTTTTTTCTTGGAAACTGGAATGAGTAAATTTTTGCCTTGCTAAAGTTAAAGAGAGAAGGAGTTTATGAAAATTCCATTTTTTGTTAAATAACACAGATTTTTTTTTTCCTGAGTGTTACATTTTTCTCGTCCTCTGTCCCTCTTCCTGTTCCTAATACTAGAGAGTTTCCCCTCACTAACTAGTAGGCAGCCCCTGCAACAGCAGACTGTCATTGAGGTCCTGAAAAAGAAGGTGCAATGCATTGCAGTTGCTTTTCTTCTAAAAGGGATGAAGGATGGAAACTGAAAATCAGTTTTGTGTCATATATTGCTTTTCTCTACCACAACCCACAGTGGGACTTTTCTGCTTTTTTGCTTTTTATTGAGTTAGAAAAAAATTGTCGTTGTTCAGGACTGGCAGTTCAGCAATAACTTCAGCTTCCATTCAATGGGAGGTGAACTGTGCTTCCCCATGGGGTGTCTGTCCCTAAGCTCTGCTCTCTCGCACCTGCAGCTGGGGCCCCAGAATCACAGCATCACAGCATGGTTGAGGTTGGCAGGAACCTATGGAGCTCATCTGATCCACCCCATGCTACAGCAGGGCCATCCAGAGCAGGTTGCCCAGGACCATGTCCTAGTGGCTTTTGAAGATCTCCAAGGATACCTCACAACCTGACTGGTCAACCTGTTTGTCTTTTATGCTACATGAAAAAAAGCCTACAAGCCTGGCTTCACCACCTTTCCCTAACTTGTGCCTCTTTCTGTTTCACACTCAGCTTGGATGATTACAACCGCCTGGTGACACTGTGCAACGGGAGTGATGAGGGGCCACTGCGGCGGAGGCCGCAGAGGAACTCGGGCGAGCAGTTGCCCACTGTGGAAGATGTCAGGAGGTGCCTTTCCCTGCAGGAGTTCGACAGCCCCCCATTTTTCCGCAATTCCAGTTTCAGCTTCAGGTTTGTCCTAGAGCCAGCTGGGTCATGGGTATTTTTCATTTGTGCGTCCATCAGCAAAATATGGTTACTAATTGCACCTTTCACCTGTCCACAGGAATGCACTGGAAGGCTTCAATAAACCAGAGGGAGCCCTGAACTCGCCGATGCTAAGCCTCCATAATTTGGCTCACTCTTTCCTGAATGGGACCAGTGTTCTCCCTCATGCAGCTGCCAATGATCCCATCTTTGTGGTATGGCCTTTTCCCCCAAGAAAAATGTCAGTGGCTGTGGCTCCAAGGCAGCTATCTCACCAGAGATTAACAGAAATGGAAGTAAAATGAATCCCATAAAAATGAGTCTTTTAAATATAAAAATACTCTGTTCTTGAACTCTGCCACACTTGTGTGATGGTCAAATAAAGATGGAAGAAATCTCAGGGTGATTTGTGAGACATAAAATAAGTTTCTAGGGAGAAAAGCTGCTATTCCAAGTCACGCTGCCCTGAATTCTTTCATTAGGTGGTATCTAAATTTAACGTCTTTTACCAGAAGTCTTACAGCAACAAGAAAAACCTGAAAATTGGGTTAATTATTTTAGAGCAGTAGACTGAGTTTGTTTCTTTGTTTCAAACTTCACTATCTAACATGAAGCACATCTAATTTCAGGGTCACTTGGGGAGTAGAACTAACGTGATTTCACTGCTGTGTTAGTACAGTACTGCAGTGCAGTGAGCAGCATGAACAGCTATGTGCAAATAAAAAGCCAGCAGCTGACTGCTACATGTCTTCCTTATCTAGTAAATTCATGCCAATTTCTTTTCCTCTTTGTTAGATTAAACAATGGTGATTATATAGAGAAATTCTAATACAATTTCTTTCTTTCTTACCTTTATTTTAAGGTTGCAGTCTTCTGTTGGGGAAATTATCCCAAATACTTATGTAGTGGTTCTCTAGTTTATTTCCTTCATAATTCTTGAATTCCTACATGAATTCCTACTTAGACAGTCCAATCTTTGCTTCACTACTCTATAATTTTATATGAAGGATTATTTTCAATAAGATAGTTTCTAATTTTCTTTCAGGATAGCACATGAAAAATGTAAGCACACCAGAAATTAAATAGCGCCAACCAATTATACTAGTTGTCTGAACTCAACTTGAAGACAACTGTCTGTATTAGTGTTTTATAGACTGATAAGCTCACTGGACAGGATCAATTTGTGGGTACCTGGAGATGTGGAGCTGGTGACATACTATAAAATGAGGATGAAGGAATCAAATTTCCTGTTATTTCTTCTTCATGTTAAGATGAGAGAGAGAAAAATAGGTTTGAGAGGTACGTTTACCTGAATAAACTCAGTGGGCCCTCAAGTGAGAGGTAGGACCTGCCTATTCACTGCCAGATGATACCAAACTGTCCAGAGGAAGAGCTCGCTATACAGTACAGCAACAAGAAAGTATATAGCAAAATGTCTCATGAAGAAGATTAATTTACTCGTCTCTCACAATTTTTTCTGGTTTCCCATTTTGTAAATCCCACCTGAATTAGATTACCCTCCTCTCTCTCTTTTAAAAGCTGCTGCCACCGTAGGTGAGAGTGTATTTACCCCCATGCTGCTGCTGTCTCTCTGGTGGGGGAACATGCGAGCTGGTGGGTCCTTCAGGAACTGTGTCGGCTGGTCCCCAGCCTGGGAAGTGGCAGGCAGAATTTCAGCATCCCCAGGACTCCGAGTGACAGCATGAGCCCCATTGTGACCTCAGGTGACACAACTGTTGTGTTTGTGAAGGGGAGGCTGCAACCTTAGGTCATGTCTGCCAGCTCTCAGGTCATGAGTGTCTCTGCACCTTCTACACTTCTTATCACTCATATGGTTTTCTCAAGACATGCTTTGAACTGGGGAACCGCTTTAAAACCTTTTGAGTCCAGAAAGAGCTTAATAAACACGTGTGCCTATCTATGCCTGAATTTTCAGGTTCTTCACTCCTTCACTGATGCCATCTTTGATGAGTGGATGAAGCGGTTTAACCCCCCTGACAATGCCTGGCCTGAGGAGCTGGCCCCCATCGGTCACAACAGACTGTACAATATGGTCCCTTTTTTCCCTCCTGTGACCAATGACCAACTCTTCCAAACTGCGGAGCAGCTTGGCTACACCTATGCCATTGACCTGCCAGGTATGTCTCAGAGACCAAGAGATGAGATAGCTCAAGATTTCAGTGACACAGATATCTGGAAAATAATGCACTGCTCACAAAAGCATGGGTCTGTTCATCTGGTCATTAGCAATTCCATTGTGTAGCTTAGGTAGTTACAACTCACCAGATAAGCTGTGGTAATTAAAAGAATGTATATAGTTAGTTTTTTCCTGCTCTGCAGCAAAATGCATGAGCTTGAACTGCTCCGGCACTGACAGCAATGCTCCTTTGGGGCTAAGGAGGCTTTGATTTTGGCTCCTCTCCCCAGGACTGCTGATGTCTGTTACAATCCTTTAACCTGTCAGAGGTCAGGCACTCTGCCAGAGAGCTTGTACGGCTAATGCAGGTCACTAGAAAATACCTGTTTTGCACAGGGCGCTGAATTATGTTGTCCCATGAAACCCATTAGAGATGCACTCTGATAATCTCTGGATCTCTTGGAGAGATGTATCTGGGTGCTTTGTAATATAAAACCCTGATTTTAAAGATTTTCCATGCCTTTCAGTGTGATATGCCTAAGGGTTTGTGTATTCATTTGAAATTACCTTTGACACATATCAGATAAAGACAATCTCCACACCTCTCTCCCCCTCAAACCAAAGTATTTATGCACAAAATCCAAAATATGAAACACAAGCTGCAAATATTTATAGAAGGTAAAAGTGTAAGGAAAGCTGCTTTACCAAAGATTAAATCTGAGCAGTTTCTTTCTCCAACTCACTATTCCCTCAAGAAGCAGTAGGTTTTTATCTGACCTATGTGGCCAGAATTTTCTTCTAAGTATTTACTGTGTATCTGTGGTTTTAATCTGTGGAAACTGTTTAAAAGCCTACAGACTGCAACAGATTGAAACCCTCATCCTTAAGCTGCATTCATGCAGGGAAACCTTGGCTTGTGGAGATGTGCTAGCTGCCTTGGTAGTGCTTTTCTCAGGGGTGGCCCCAGAATTTCCCTGAAAAAGGGGAAACTTTCCCTTTTATGGAGATTCAGTTTTCCTCTCCCTGGACTAGTGTCTGTGCTCCTGCTTTAGAAATGTTGCTGTCCCCTGGGAATGGCTTACCCAGAGAGGAACAAAGGCGTCTTGTGATTCTGCTGCTTCTCCACTCCCACATGAATAAATTACTAGCTCACTGTGAAGTCTTCCAACTGTGCATCTTTCCCATTCTCTACACTTTGTTTGAAAGGTTGGAGCTGAAATTCAGCTGTAGACTTCTCTGGCAGGAAACATCTCTGGTTCTGGTATGCGTGTTGGTTACAAGGTGCATCCCGTGTGGACACCACTGGGTCTCTTAGCCACACAACTAATAGTAATGACCAGGCTGTGGGATATTTGCTTCGTTCCAAGCAAGTTGAGAAATTAAGTTTTGGGCTGCCCTCACTCCAGACTTTTCATATTTCCAGGTTCACTTGAAGAAACCCAAGCATGGGCTGTCAAGATTGGATCTACGATTGGAGGAGCCTTTATAGCTTTGGCCATACTCATTCTGCTGCTTGTACTTTTCCAGCACCGAAGGCAAAGAAAAGGTTTTGAACCACTTGTGAATGTGAGCTTCAGCCCCAAAAAGTACATGGGAGAAGCCTAGTGCCCTTGCTTCGTTTCCTTGCTTATTCTTGTAGGAAATGACCTTGATTGATTTATTCAGATCTTAGCTGAGTTTAGCTAACTTTATCACACACACCTTTGGCAGCTGACTACATTGTTCTCATTTAGTTTTCCAGTTATCTTGTGAATTGTGATATACAAAGTCTCTGGGTGCATATGTGCAAGGCCCAAGACAGTCCAGGGTTTTCTCATTACCAGACATTATCTGGAGTGTGACATTCAGAAGTCATCCTCTATAGATTTAGATCAAGACAGCTAAGAATCAAAATAGATGAAAACCAACTTGAATAAGCAATATATTTTTTTTCATCTCAGTGTGATTTTGATTTCATTTAGAAGCCCTGGGATGTGCTGAAAATTATAAACTCTACATATATCTTTGAATAACATATTATTTTACAGTTGTCAATAAATACTCTGAATAATGTAGTTTTTTCTTGAGGTTCAAAGTGTTTTATGAATTTTGGCAAAATACTGTGGGAACTCCATGGTTAAAGTTTGCTCCAGAAGTAGGATCATATTATTTTATATGATTCCATATATTATTTCTGATCAATACGATTTTAGTAGCACATAAACCTCCAAACTCAAATTCTCCTAAAATTTGATTTAAAGTTTTACCCCTGTGTTCAGAACCTGTAACAGAAGTTGAAAATGCTGCTTGCCTTCTCTGTTTTGGCTTTGCTGCATTGTTTCATAAATTGGTGAATATTAAATACTTTCCAAAGTCTGGGACCCAGGGCTCAAGTCAACAAGATTGAGAGAGCTTTCATCACCAAGGACTGCAGATAGGGGATTGGGTTTGGATATGGCACTCTCTATACCTCTGTTTTAAATATTACTTTATACATTTCCTATATATTTCCTTATTTAAACAGGGGCTTGGATGACATTTCAGTGGCTGTCCTGTGTTTTCTACACAGAAAATTAAGTCCTGAACAGATTGTGTCAGGCTTGGTGCACAATGTTGCATTAATTGAATGCTCTGATTTTGCATTTTGAATAGAGTGTGAGTCTTGAGTCTTGTAGAAAAACTCCTATTTTTTTTTTCATTTCTTTTTTTTTATTTCATTTTCTTTTGTAGCCTTGAATAAAAATTCCAGTTAGTAATGATTTCTATGATATTTCTTCAAGGCCTGCTCAATATTAGCTATGCAGACTAGGAAGAATATACCAGCAGGTATTCACATAGCGCTGCGTATATATAACTCATGAAACTTACTTTTAAAATATTGACTTTTGGGGCAAATGAAAGTCATGGTTTGCTCACCATGTGCTCAGATAGCTCTTGTTGCATTAATTGGAAAGTGATCTGCTGCCAGTTCTGCTGCTCTGCAGGTCCTCAGGGGTGTCCCAGTGTGCCTCAGCATCACTCTGCCAGTGTGTGGCATAGCAGGTCCCTCAGGCCCCTTGTTGAATATGCTGTCAGAGGCTGGGAGACGAAGTTTGGGGACTGTGAGGTGCCACTGATCTTATTTGTTAGACTTCGCTTTGGGAGAGGGCGTGCAGAGCTCACAGTGCCTGTGGCAACAAACTGATGAGCAGCAGAGCCAATAAAGATGAAGAAATCTCCAAGTCCTGGACTTATGTCCCAGGTGGGATGCAACAGTTTGCTTTGAAAGCATTTGCTTGGCATTACTTTAATAATTAGGACTTTAAAACCGTGTTCAGTTTTACAGTTGCTTGTAAAAATCTGGTTTAGGCAAGACGTACCGAGTGCACAACGTGCCCTCTCGCGGCTTACTGGGAAATTACCTGGTGACACCAGAAAGATTTTTTTTCTCTCTCTTTTAAAAGTACAGTCTTGGTGTAGCAGCAAGGAAAGTCGTGTCCTTGGTGAAAGGAAGAAGTGCAGGTAAGCTTTACGTGAAATAGCTAAAAAGAAGGAAAGTTAAGCATAGTCACATACAAAAAGGATCGAAGAAATGCTGTAACAAGTTTAATTTAAAAACTTGGTTTTAAATTTTCTAATGTTTCATGTATTCCAAAATATAGAAGATACATATGTATGCATATATATATATATATATATATATATATATTATTTTTTTTTTTTTTCCTCAACGGAGGTGTTGAGGAATAAATACCTGCAATCCATTGTTGCATAAATTTACTGAAGCTATTACTACCAGAATGGGATGAAAAGAGATCCTTCTGTCCTATAACAGGAGATGAAGACTCTCATAAACTCCTCAGCTGAGGGAAGCAATCCTGAAAACACACCACCTCCAGGATACACAGAGCCCAGGACACCCTGGGATTTTGGCCCCAGAAACCTGTGCAAAGCTCACGGGGTTGGGGTGCTGAGGTGGTGCTTGCTGGGCTATCCTGCCCTGCCTTTGCACCACCAGCAGCTCTGGGGACTCAGCGTGGACACCGAAATGGGGACAAGGAGGATGGCGTCTGTCTGAACTGGGGTCACTGGTGCCCACAGCCCACCTCTTTTCCATCTTACATCCATAACCAAGCAGTCACACAGCCCAGCACAGCAAGGGAGGATGAAGGAGTGTGCATCTACCTCTGTGTTCACTTTCTACTCAGAATACTTGGCTGACAGAGGGGAAGTGCACTCCTGGGTGACTTCAAGCTGAGGTGGGTGTAGTCATCAGTCCCCCTCTACCCCCCCAAGTAATTCCTGCTGAATTGGTGCTTACTTCTGACAAATGGCTCTGAATCACAAAGGAATACCTGTAGCTTGCAGCTGCAAATGAAATGTTTAAGCTCCAGAGAGGGAGAAGTGCTCAAATCCACCCCATTCTCAGCCATTTTATTAGCTAGACCTATACAGCTTCCAGCTCTGCATGTATGGCTTTTGAGTGGATTATCCTTCTGAGGAGTTTAATTCTCTCTAGTCAGTAGCTAATTGCTCTCTCAGTTGACTGTACAGCATCTGTGGGCAGCTAATGCCTCTCTCTGAATCATCCAGTGGGTCAGGTGCTTAATTTTTTGTCTCCGTAGCAAACTGGTGGTGGCCACATTGTCTCTGTCAGTCATGGCCTGTGCTTATGTGCAAAAGATTATCATAAAAATTCTCTGAAGGAATTAGCAAGATCTTGTTTTCTGAATTAAAATAAATCTCATTGCTGGCTGTTTAGTTGAATGCTTGAAGAGGAGCCTGTTCTGATTCTGCCCCTGATTTAGGGAAGAAGTGATGTAAACCAACCACATCTCATGGCTCTTACTGTGAAACTGGAAGTTGCAATGCCTTTACTGACCTTCTGCTTCTATTAACTGCTTATTTCACACTACTTTGCTTTTGGGAGAGATGTTGTGTGCCTGTGCTTGTGATGGGAAGAAAAGAGAAAGAAGAGAGGCATATTCAAAGATTTGGCTAAATTTAGTAGTGAAGATACATGCTTACAGAACCAGGCATGTAGGCTGATGGCAACCAGGAAGGAAACTTAATTTCCTAAAGTACTCCCTTTGGCTCCTTATGCAGTGCATGAAGACAGTTAAGTGTCCTCCACAGAGCTATAGGTAAAAGCCAGGATATGAGCAGGGCTGCATGTATAATCCTGCTCTACTTCAGTGCTCCTGCAGCACAGATACAGCTCTGTATCTGTAAGATATTCATTATCCAGAGCTCTTTGCTAAAACTAGGCTTTTCGAGATGTGGGTGGCCAGAAGAAATGGTACCAGTACTGTCCCTCTTTATAGACTCCAGCCATCTCTTCTAATGGGGACCACCCACCTTTTCTCTGAAAGGCCATGGGCATCAAAAGATACCTTTATGCTGCATTTCAAGTCAAGTCACTGTATGAGGCATTGTAACGTATAAATCCAAAATCACACTCTGGTACTAGCAAAGGAAGAAACATGAGAAGAAAACGTGACCTGCAACCTACCACTTTATTGGTCTCTAGCTATGCACCTAACTGTAGTGTCTGCAGGTCTGATTGACTTCTCTGATTGACTGATCTTTTTCACTGATCCTGTCTGTGCTTATGGCGATGTCACCATCACCCTGTGTTCCTTCCTCAAGGGGCCCCGATGCCACTCTTCTGTAAGGGTAGATGGGATTTGCAGCAACTAAGCTAATGAATGTTGGGATGACGATGAAAGACATGGATGTGGCAGTCAGTTTGAAGAATAGCTCACCCTGAATGTACCGAGCTATTCAATAGAGAGGGAATAAGTGGTCAGGTATCTTCTAATGCAGATGGTCCCCTCCAGTTTGCCTCTTCTCATTTCCCTACCTTGTGTCTCTGGCCCATTGACAAGCCCATTAACCCTGGAGAAACCTCAGTAGGCAGGATGGAATGAAAACATAGGCTGAGACCAACCATTGCCCCTAGCAGCACTTCCGAGTGTCCAAATTAAGGAGACAGGCATTTTATCCCCATCTCAGATGAAGACTTTTCAACACTGCCCTCAGGCTGGATTAAAAAGCTCATTTTTTGGTGCTGTGGTTCTGGCTGTGGTGGGTCTCCTCCTGCGGTTCCTGATTTTCTGCGGTCATGTCACAGAGAGCCCAGCTGTCTGTTTGGGATGCAGTGACTTGCACGAGGTGCAGTGGTGCCTGGCAGGGTGAGACAAGCTTGCAGGACACTCTTCCAACTCACGAAACACAACCCCTTCTGCTCCCCAGTTGTACTATATCTAGGAGAGTTCTGCTTGAAAGGGCCATCAGCAAATGATGCTAATGCTATGCTTCAGGAGCACCTTCTCTAGGTTACAGTGTACTAACTCTTTGTCTCCTGTACTGAGGTGATAAAAAATCTCTGATTTTTGAACGTGACAGAGGTGGTGCGAGGGATGACTCCAGTTTTGGCTACCAGTCTCTGCAGGAAGATTACTCGCTAACTTATTAATTAGGGTTTGCTTTCAAGAGAGTATCATCAGGGTAGCTGCCTTGTGTGCTCATTCTTTTCCCTGTGGAAATGCTTAAATATTCAGTGATGTGGCTACAAAGTCCCCCCTTGTGCCTTCTTTCACTTGGTGATTTCATTGCTGTGTCCCAGGCTGCTTTCAGCCCTGTTTCCCTGCCATCTCTGAGTATTCATCCAGTCCCTTAGCAAATCTTTTCATTTCTGCCTCATAAGAAAGACTCCTGAGGTTTCATTTTTTTTTTTTTTCCAGTGAAAATGTCTTTCAGTGGCTTGATTTTTCATGTGGAGGCATTATTGCTCAGATATCTGTAACAGTTTCACAGTTGCCTCCTCTGCCTGAGCTAGCTGAAAAGCTACTAAGCACATAAAATGTTTATTGTCAGGAATAAGGCTGATGACTGGCTTCTTTTGGGCTGGCTGCCACCAATTTCAGATAGAGCCTGAAGTGCTTATTAAACTTTCCTTGGCTGGTTTCTTTTTCATTTTAACTGCAGAACTTCAAACCCAAGCGGGGCTTTTATTAACAAACCTTTCCACTTTCTTTTGTGGTGCTATGTCCTACCACCCCATGGCTCAGGGCAGGGAGACCCTGCCAGGGAGCTGCTTCTTTCTGCATCGGCTCCTGCCAGCTGTGTGCAGCGAGAGCATCGTGAGGGGAGCCGGCGTGCTCAGCCCGTGCAGATGCACATCGAATTTACTCGCAGTCCTTAGGATCTATGTCAGCAGCTGCCTTTGTGGTTAGCAGGTGCGCTCTTGCTTGGCATGCTCTGCTCTCGCTGGTCCCCTTGGCATAGCTGTCCGGCAGAGAGGCGAACAAATGGCTTCATTTAGAGCAGCTCAACGACTGTTCAGATTCGTGTCACATCCCAAAGCGGCTGCATCTCCTCTCCATGCCTGGGAACGGGAGCTTCAATGAGATATATAGAAAGCCTTCTTCTTCTGCAGATGTGTACACCCACTCAGTGTGCCAAACCCTATGGATTTAGAATTCAACTCAGAGCTTTGAAAAATGCCACTTGTGAAGGCGAGGCACAATCCTTCCTGAGAAAAGAAAAGGCTGGATTTCTAACAGAAGGAAAAATCATCCTTTCATCCAGTCCAAATATATTCTTTCCTACTTCCTTCTCTTTGCCCTCCAATACTTTCCATCCATAATCTTAGAGCAAGCCTCATGATCTTGAAAAAAACCATTTTTTAAAATAATGTAGAATTTGTTATTTTTGAAAGCAACCTCCCAGCTAAAAAATTCTGATCAGAGACACGATACATGGAGAAAGTGATGACAGAGCTCAGTGTTCATTTGTACTGTGTCTGTCTGCTGGAAAGAAGGAAGTATACTCTGGTGACTGTGCTAGGACAGAAGAACAGAAAGATAAAAGTCTTATTTCTACTCAGAACTGAAAAGGGAGGAAAAAAAGCAGCACCTTTCATTTCAGTCTTGCCTGTATCTACATTTTTTAGCTTGGCCTGGGGATTGCCTAGTCATATTTCTCTGATGTATACTTAATTATGTTATTCAGATGGATGAATTTGTGTCAGCTCATCACACCAACCTGTCTCATGCTCATTTTTGCATTAGCTGCTCTCAGTCATTCAATATCAGTATAGCTGCTGTCTGAAAACCTCATTGCTAGTAGCACTGCACAAAATCGCTCCTTCCACATTTCTCAAATATTCCACGAGTTATTTCATTTGGAAGCAAAGTTAAGGACAGGTTTTACAGAGCAAAATGAATGGGAATGGGAACCTACTGAACAACGAAATGACTGCTTGGAATATTGCCTCTGCTTGACAAATTGGAATAAATTCACTTTGCAGCCAGGGAATGTCAAACTTCTTTCCTTCCACACTTCATGGAGTATGCAGTGGAGCAGCTTTCACTAGAACAGAAATTCCTTAGTTTTGAGTTGTGGCTGTGGCATGGTTAAGGTTTTTCATAATTTGTTTTATGGAGAAACGTCCCAGCACATTTCAACGTTTCAGGATACTGTAACTGCACTTAAGACAAGAATTATTGAATTGGGAAACAGAGTTTTCCAAATTTCACAGCAGTAGGAAAAAGGAAAAAAAAAAGCCTTCACAAATTTCTAGCATGTTTTCACTGCTGTGTGGTTTGTACTGCTGTATGTTTTCTGCTGGGAGGTGCCCCACAATCTCTCTGTTGGTCCCCCTGGAGGCCTCTTCCAGTCTCCCTCCTCTCTCCAGCATTGCTTGCCTTGTCCTTTCCACTTTGCTTTACAAATATATCTATTTCACACTCCTCTAGCCTGTTTACTAATATTTATAACAGGTGGAGAAGGTAGAATTAGGCTTAATCCAAGCTGTATTTCTAAACAGCACTATAAAATGTGTAACGCTAATAATTATTCCATGTGTTAACCATTTGTATTGGATGTATACTGTCAGATGTTTTAAGAATAGTCAGGACTACAGTTAAAAGATGAAAGTTTTTAACATGTAACGATGAGTTTGTGAGGTGTTTCTGTATCTGTAAGAATTCTATTGCTTAATTTTTATTAATTAATTTCTATGCCAAAACTAGATAAACACGTAATTGAAGAAACCATTAACCACAAAAAAGTCAGGAAATAGAAACTTCATATGAAAAAAAAAATCCAAACACCAACAACAAAAAGCAGCAAAAACAAAACAAAACAAAACAAAAAAAAAACAACCCAAAAAGCAGAACTGGAGTCCATACTTGGCATCATTATCTGTTCCACTTGAAGGACATTTGTATTGATGTTATTTTTCCTCTCCCTTCTCTCCAACACTCACCACTCACCACCTTACCAAGTAATTTATTTGTGGTAACTACAAATATTAAACCTGGACAGCATCATTTAGCTAGTCCTTTCTCCAAGCCCCTCATGTTTTAACCATATCTCCTTGGCCTGACCCCAGAGCACACAGCAGTGTGGGCTGCCCAGCCCCGCACACACTCTCACGGGTCAGGCTGGGTCAGCTGAACTCAGAGCTGAACACCACCAGTCACCTGTCACTGTACCAAAATGGGCTGTGGTTTCTCTGTTTATAAGAAAATATCATTCTTCATGCAAATCCAGATTTGAGGGGAGTTTTTTTTTTCCTGAATTTACATCATATTGCCAATCCTTGACACCTACACATATTTTATATTAGCTTGGCATCTGTTTTTGATAGCATTCTGGTCTGTCTGAGCTTAGCAATGCATCAGAAAACATTTTAGGCCAGAGTTTTTCCCAGATTAGTGAGAACAGTTGATTGAATTTACTAATATTTCCCTTGATTTCAGAAGTCCATCTGTACTACCCATACATTCAAGTGAATGGATATGCAATGCAGAGTTGTATAAATATGGTATTATGTTCAATAGTGTATTAACACAATAAATGTTAATAGTGTATTAACACAATAAATACAGCAAAGCCTCAGGATTTAGTATATCAATATTATTTCAGTGCTAAAAGCTGTTTTTCAAATATCATCTCCAAGTAGAACAAACCAGAACCTTTACTTGCCATTCAAATGAAAGCATCTGTTGTTTTCAAACAGTTAGCTAGTTATACTTTCAGTTTTTTATAATGCTTTCTCACACTTCATTCTCCTTGAATTTTATTTGCATGCTGATGAAACAAAAATATCATAATAGACTTGCAATGTTTCATACAGACATGAAACAAAAGATCAGAAATCTGACAGAAAAAAGGTCACTTGTCGTAGTATTTCTATACTAAAAGTTTTCAGTGGTGTTTGAACAGGCAGTTAGATTTTGGACACTTTACTGAATCAAAACTCTAACAATTCACATTTTCATTCTGTTCCACCAGGATTTAAAGCAAGGCACCACTAATTAATAGAACCATGTGGTAGGTGCCTGAGAAAAGAGTAATAATTAAAAAGAGTTATTAATTATCAAATTTTCCAAGATTCCCAGAAGAGACTATACACCATTGCAGGTAATGGCTTTTCAGGGAAGCAGCAGAATTTCAAACTGATGCTTACACTAAGCTGTCTTCAGAAAAGCAATTGTTTCTTTTTTTTTTTCCTCCTTTTATAACATGAAGCATGAACAGAAAAATTTGCCTTGCATTAAGAAAGTAAAACATAGTGCAAAATTATTAGAGCCTGAAAATAATTTTTAGGGACTGAAAACAGAAAAAGTTTTATTTTTTCACTTAAAAGCTCATTTTTTCGGTCCAGAATGGGAAACACAGCAGTCCCTTCTAACAAGATGTGTGCACTCCCAACCTTGCTGCAATGATTCTTTCACTAATACTGTTTTAAAATGAGAGGATCTCTCTCAGCTCAGTGACAGACATCTCAAGAACGTGAAGGACTTCATCTTTCTTAGACACCTACTGTGGGTATGCAGAGGCATATTGATACTTAATGATGCTATGCTTTGGCTCCAGCCCCTAATCCAGAAAGGCATGACTTTCCTACATATCTGCCAGCTACATGCAGGTATCTTAGATGCAATGGAAACCATGACTCAATGAGCCCCACAGAATTATTCAGTGCCATTTGAGATATCCTAAAAAATCCAAGATGTAATGTGTGGGAGTAGAAGATGTAGACACAGGATATACAACATATGCAACAGATCCAACAGGCAAATTAAATGCACCCAGCAGCATCCAAAATGGCACTGTTACCTCTATTTAGACCACAAAAAGCCTTCCTTGGGGTGAGCTTCCGTTCACCTAAATCTAGGTGTGTACCAGGTAAGAGTAGGATTCAGCTCACCCAAATTTAGAAAATTGATTCCATTGCCTAAACTTGGGCCTTTAACTTAATTTGAGGTTCTTGAGATCATCCAGTTTGGATGTTCAGCTGCTAATCCAGAAGGATACAGGGCCTCTACAGGTACTCTGTTACATCTGCTGGCTCTGGGCAGATGTCTTTGCTAAACCAAAACATTTCTAATGACACTAGACAACGATATATAGACAGCTGAACAATGCCCTTGAACTTATATCCGAATCAACAGAAGAATTTTAAGGAAGCTGTATCAACAGTTTAAAGACTTTGTATGAAATCTTAAGACTCCACAGCAAGAATTAGAATGAGTCAAATGCATTAAAATGGAGAAACAACCCCCTTCTGTTCAGTAAATCCCACATTTCTTTAAGATTGATTTGCTTTAAATGTTTTTAACAGTTATGTAAAAAAAGTGTTTATTATGGTTCAACAGTTGCAATAAAGTGCTACCATTAAATTAGATTGCAATCTTATTGACTTAGAACTAAGTGAAAACAAAAATTAACATTTTAAAAACTATCTTATATATAGTCAGAGAAAGCTCTTGTCTTTTGCAAGAGAGTGAATAAATAACTACCACTTGAAATGTCATCCTTAGATGTCATGACTTTTGATACTTCCTCAATGTTCTTCATTTCTCTGACAGATTTTAGAGGTATATTGCTTGCAAATAGAATGTAACTGGAAAAAGAATGCTGCAGAACAAACTCCTCATAAATTATTTTAAAGATTCATCTTACCTCATTATTCTCCAGTAGCTGGCAATCATGGGATTAACACTGCTGTCCTTCAGAGAGTGCATTTCATTTTACAGCCAAGAAACCACAAGCCACGAGCCATGTACTTATGTCAGATATTTATTGTAGTCCATCAGAGAATATCAAATCCCTGTTTTCAAACCACCAATATACATTGCCTTCATGGTATGAGTGAATGGTGATGAGAATGCGAAGAACTGATGAGGATGGATAGATATGCTTAACACATCTTGTGTAAAAATGAATTGGACAATTTTAAGTCAGAGCAGTTATAGTTTATTCTTTATATGGTAAAGCAATCTAACAAAACCAATACCATAAAAATAACTAGAATGAATAAGGCATGTCAAAGTCTTCACTGAGGTGTCAAGTATTTATACATACAGTACTAAATATTAAGCAACAGTGTAAAAGATTGCCCCATGCTTCATTGCTGTTGTAATTATGCAAGAATAAAGTGTGTGTCATCAGGTGTTTTTTAAGAGAGAGACACCAAAGATACAAGCGTAAATTTATATGGTTAGTATCAAACATGTTAGATATGCGTCTCCTTGAACTGGAGCCAATAGCAAACTTTCACTAGGTTCATTGGAAGGAGGACCAGAGAGGCTAGGGAAGGCATTTCTGATCCTCCATTGCATAGTCCTCACACAGCAGAAATTACATTGTCCAGATTGCTGTGACACTTTTAACTTTAGGTTGAAGGAAGTTACATTAAAGTCCTTATCCAAAAACCACGGGAATAGTTACCTCACCAAAAATGACTGCTTCTCATCAGCTATCCTTAATACTTGGATTAATGGGCTGTGTGCAAACCACCTGCATGGGCATTGTACATGTCTGTCATGGTTTCTAAACTGAAGATAATCATGAATCATTCACACAGCTTACTATACCATGATGCCAGACCTTGGTACTGTCAACAGAGAGAAGTAGGAGAAAAAATATATGCACCTACAGCAGGTGGAGAGTATGGGTTTCCCCATTTCTCTCTGTTGACAGCATAGACAGTCAAAATCTCATGGCATTGAGAGGCAGATAGTTTGACTTCCTCATTGCTTTCCTGACATTGCATGGCACAGTAGTTGCTGCAGCTGGGTACCTATAACAGGCAGTCTGCATATGACTTTGTGTGTTGTATCAGTAAGACTTTCCTGATAAGAAATCCAATCTTTTTCAGCTGAGATATTGTGCACTCTTCATGGAGAGTCAATTAATCATAGATTCTATATTTTAACGCTTTATCAGTTCAATTACGGTAAGATGAATAGAAAGGTCGATGTATCTTCTTGTTTAACTGAAGAAAGTCTCTATTTCTCATAATAAAGACAACTGGAAAAACTGTTTTCTAATGTTTTTAACACTGCTTTTGTGGACATACACTGGTAAAGAGTTTGCTGTGAATTTTAAAATCATATCCTCAAGATATACTAATCAGAATTAAACTTTCACGGAGTGATGAGAATTTTATGTCATGGTGTCTTAACAAAAGCAAAGCTTTGGCTAGTAATCAGTGACAATCAATTAGACCTTCAACAAGCCATTGGAAATTTAAAATATGCACATGAATAAACAGTAGAATAATGCTATGAGAGAAATAACTTGCCTTACACTGTTGTCAATGAAAATACATACTCATTAATATATGTATACTATGAAGGAGGGAAACTAACAAGGTACACTTTGTCTGAAAAGCATTAGGTAGATAACATTTGCAGGCAAAAGACAGGGCAAATAAAGTTAATCTTTAAGAATGCTAGCTATTGTCTCAGTCTGTTACTGAATATTACAATCCTATGCTAACTCTCAAACATGTTGTAAGCACTAAAAAAAGATTTTTCAGTAGGCAGCAAAAGGAAGTATTGATTTAGAAAATAAAATGTATGGCCTTTTTCAATGCCTTTGTCTAGGAACACAATATTGCACCAGGCAAAATTACCTTGGCTGAGCAACAAGGTCTTCTAATGTCTATATTTTAGGAAGATGCATTACAAAAAATGAGTTTAATAGAGGGTCATTCATTATCTGGTAGTAATTTAAGGTACATGAAGGAAGCAGGCATAGCGCTACAAATATATATATATGTAAATGACTGTTAATACAACCCTTCCAACAAAATATCCCTGCAGTCTTACTTTTCTTACTAATGGACAGAAACACAGCAGTTTACGGTTTAACTGTTCCGTGATTTCCAAATATCATCTTTAACGTCCTTGACATGACAAATTGTGAAAGAAACAAGCGTAAGAAACACAGAATTCATTATAAGTCTTGAGGGAAGAAATGGTATTTACATTACTGATCACTGCTTTGTGAAAACCACATTAACTGTTGTGCACTGGACTTAGTAAAGACTCCAGGGGAAATGGAAAAGCAATGGGCTGAACAGTACCATCTGAAGTTGTCTTGAAAATGTCAGATACTTCCCTTCTTTTTATCCACAGGGAAATCTGAATGCATTTCTACTAATCAAAACTTTGTGGAGAAAAGTGTGTGGAAAGGAAAGATGTGATGAAAAAGATCCAGTGGTTGTGAGAATAATCCATTGGGTATTGTGGTGTCGTGTCGTTCTTGGATGATGGACAGTGGCAGTATGATTAAAAATCTGTAATTCAGTCAGGGTGTGTGTGTGTCAGATGATACCATTAGGAGTGAGAGCTGACCTCTGTTGGTTATGAATTTCATCTTAAAAAAAAAAACACAACCAAATAGGGTGGCAGTTCTGATAATCAATATTTTACCCAGTTCATGTTTGAAGGATGTATTTTCATAAATATAGAAAACTGATCATTTACTGATTATTGTAGCCTGAAAGGAAGGAGGCAGGGGTTCTGAAAAGCTTAATGAACTTTTACAAGTTTTTCTGTGTTCAAAGCAAAAGCAAGAAATAATGACATGCAAAACAGTAAAGCCCCAAAATACTGTGAATGAGATACCATTTCGGTTGCTGTTTTTATCTCAATAGCTCTCTCTCTCTTTCCCTCTCCCTCCCCCTCTCCCTCATATTTTCCATACTAGTACCAGCAGATGTTGCCAAATAACATCTGTGGACTCACACTTTCTACAGTTATTTCAGAAAATTGCAACGACATTTATAGAGACACAAATTATAATAATCTCGAAAGCAGAAGTCCCTGCCTGGTACTGTTCTCTTTAGGTCTGTGTCAGGTATTATGGTAAATGGAGTCCTTCCAATGCCCTTTTATAACATATGAACTTGCAAATTACTGGCTTGTGGCTGCATTTATATAGATATATATGTGTGTGTATGTGTGTAAATAAATATGTATATAGGGAGTAATATGCATGCCCACATATAATACGTGAGTATGCCATTCTCCAAAATATAAAAATTAAAACAAAGTGGAAGAACAGAAGACATAGAAAATCAGACATTGAATGGGTACCTTACAACTAGGACTTTTGGTTTCTGCCACATTTCAAGTACCAGCCCCAAAAAGGTAGTCTGGGGAAAGAAAAAGAATTTTCTCTTTATGAAGTCCCATGAGATGGCAGGACTTACAGAGGAAGATGCACTTACTTATTTTCAGCTTTTAAAAAGTTATTTTCTGACACATAACAATCAGCTATTTTGCAAGAAGTGTATTAGTGGTTTGTCAGCATTATCCTGTGTATATTAACCTTGCCTTCTCTACTGACCTCTTCAAAAATGTGTACTTTCCTTTCATTGGTGCAGTAAGGGCTGAGACTGACAAAAAATAAGTGCATTAATGATTAAACCCGAAAGGTATTTTTATCACTGCTGTCGCTCTTGAGGCACTATTATAATCTGGTCTCTGCCCATCAGAGATGTACACCTGACTCCTCTCTAACTCTCTGAGATGACTTGAGCTCCTGAACTGCTTTTACCAGCCTTGGAAAGGCATCTGGGTTTTCAGGAAAGATGTGTTGGAGCTCCATCCCCTTGTGTATATGGACAATGAAGGCAGCCACAATGCCTGTTTGTAACTAGGAAGAGGTTGAAAAGTCTTATAAGGAACATTATAAACATAACAGCATTAGGCAGAATTCAACACAGTGAATGTACTTTGGGTGTACGTCTAGTTGCATCAGGAGTGTTTCAGCCCAGAAACAAAGGAGTCATTATACTGTGACTTCCCCACCTGGGATTCCTGTCCAGGCTCCCCACTCCATCATTGGCAAGAAGAAGAGGCACCGTTGTGCCAACAAGGAGAAGGATGGGGGAGAGTCTGAGAGAGGCCTGGATCTCCCCAGTCTCACCAGCAGCATCTACCTACAGGCACTTAAGTGAGGTGCCTAAATGACAGACCTTGTCTACCCAGGCTGCCTGTGCAGGGAAAAGAGAGACGCTCCAACCCAGATATGGAGTTGCCCGTCTCTTCTGACTAACTGCAGAGACCCAGAAAGACAACTCTGCCAAGTGCTGTGCTCCCTGAAGTGCCTAGGGCTAGGTGGGATGAACATAGGCCTTAAGACACAACTGATTTTCTTGAAGACAGATGGGGTGAAAGGAAAAGGATGGGGCAGGAAAGGATTTCAAGCCTGAGAGGACATAAGCATGGCCTATCAGGAAGGTCTTGGTGCTCTTGGCACTGTCACCTCTTCTTGCTTCCAAGCTCTAAGTCTTGAAATGGATTGAAAGTGCATTTATAGCTAATAACGCAGAGCTTTCGTAGTCTGTGTATCATAATCGGTAATTGTAAGGCTCTATATTGATTGTAGTGGAAAGAAAAGTCTAGTGTTGCATCCGAAGTAATTATTATAAAAGGCTATATACAGAAAAAAATTCAATTGCATTAGCCCTACAGAAAGTGACTTAAGGCATTTTACACAAAAAAATATTGGGCTCTGTGAAATCTGTCTCACAAATGTATCAAAACAATTGTATATATTTTTTCTGATCCTGTCCATGGTACATTACTTCTCTGAAGTTATAAAGCCATAAAGAACCTTTTCCTTAAAAGTTCAAACTCTGCCTTGCTACACTGCTATACACACACGCACACTGTTATATGCTGCTAAATAATGTATTGTTATAAGTAGTATTTGGAAATGAGAGAACTTGGCATTTTTCTTTGACTTTTGTTTTGATTGAAACTCTCCTAAAGCTGAAGCTGTATCATTTAGTTCCAGGTATGATCTATAAACAGGACCTGTATTCTTTTTTATTTAATTTATTTATTTATTTTAATTTTATTTATTTATTTTTTTGTGTGTCAGATTAGGCTGAAATGTTAAAATTGGATCTGTAGAAAAGCGGGTTTAATGTTTAATGAGATTTTCTCAACTCAGCCCTATTTCTGTGTAAAACCAATTTTATTCTAAACTTGACTTGCCTTCAAACACCCCCTCCATCAACTCACATTTAACTATTTTAAATACTAATCTAGAAATACAGCATCAAAACTGGAGCTAACAATTTGCATGCTTTCAAGCAATGTTCATACATCTGGAGTCGTAAAAGTTTAACAGGCAACTATAAATGTCAATTGAAACCCAAATCAAGATATCTGACCTGTTTCAATAACACGCTTTCTTTGAATTTACTAAATGTAACAAAATTGCTAGTGGAAATTAAACAATATTGCCTACCAACAAAGCAAAGTAACCAGGAAGGAGTCTGTATGTAGATGTCCATCATTTTATGTAGTTTGAGATCTCTGAACATCTGAATGCAAGCTATTCGTTTGTAAATGTGCTTTCAGATTAGGTAAAAGCTGGAAAGAAGCTTCAGAATATTTTGGAGATGCAAGTGCCCCCTTCCCCATCTACCACCATGTACATACACATATTCAGAAACTATTTGCAAAATATTCAATATTCTTGCAGTCTCAAGCTCAACCAATAGCATAAAGCTGAGATCTGAACTCCTCCAATTTCTCTTTGGATAGATTTTTAAGAGTGTTCATCACTCCACAGCTCATACAAGCAGACAAAGATTGACTGACTACTTAAATTTTATCTGTGTTATCTAAAGACTGTAACAGTTCATCTATAATTATGTTACATGCATATAATATAATATACACATAGCCAATAAGAAAGTAAATCAAATGAGACTGTAAATGTTAAAATAAAATGAAAGGAAAAAAATAAATCCATCACCAAACCTCAAAACAATCAGCTACAGAATGGATGTGAAATGTTTCCTGACAGCGTTACCTGTTCAGTTAATCTTGCTACAGAAAATCTACAAATTCCTTGCCATTGGCTTTGCTGGCTCATCAGCACAGCAGACAGTAATGAAGTACAAATTACGTGCTATAGCTACAGGGAAGAAACAAAATTTTGCCACAACTGAATAAGTCAAAATATAATCTATAAACCATAATGCTGCATTAGATTGAAAAAAAGAGTTATCAGGATTTATCTTGGGTGGTGAAGAACATGCTCCTGGCAGTATATGCTTGGAATGGATAATGAAAGGTAAAGGTAGGTTCTGCTAAAGCCTGGAAAACAAACAAACAAAAAAATCATAGAGAGAAGTGGACCAAATCTCTTTGTTGCTACATTTGTTGCCTGAAAATAAAAGAAAAAAAGGAAAAAAAAAATTTAAAAAAAGCTTGAAGTGTTACCAAAGGCATAGTGCTCTGGGAAAAAGAGATAGAAAATCCAGTGAGTTAAAATGACTGGAAAGATTTCAGCCCAGAGAAGAAAACAGTCATGGGGACACTGGTGACTTGAAGACAGACAAGGATGTGTGGCACGCAGGAGGAGGGAGAGTCACAGAAAGCTTAGAAATGTTTATCATCAGAAAACACTCGTTTGCTAAAAAGGATTTTTTTTTTTTTTCTTGAATGCACTAGCTTTGATGAAACATTAATTTTGAAAAATTTTTCAGGTCCAGGATACTTTGAGGGCAGAGAGGGGAGAAACACCACAGCTCACATATAACCTGGTGTTTAGCGGAATTTGGGAGACCCCTGCTAAACATTGCAAATCATTGGTTCAGTGACTGGAGTTTGAGTTTTCTCCTAAGTCCACACGAGGGACCTCTTTAGTCTTGAGTAGAAAACTCACTGGATGTGTAATGGAATCAAGTTATTTTTGAGAGAATGCAAAGGAGTTGTGTTACTAAATAATTGATACTTCTATAGAAAAAGTTAGGAAAACACAGAAGTCTGCTTTAGGTAGTAAATTATTCCTCACACACTGGAAGATAATTAGGCAAAGCACCTGGAAATGAAGATGAGAGAGAAAGAGATACCTTGCAGAAGAGTAGAGAAACATCACTGACTTGTGTTGTGTGTTTGCTATGTACACAAGTGGGTGGTTTAAACTGGATAACACAGAAAATTCACAAACAGTAGGTCAAGGTAAGAGCTGGAGAGCAGTGAGGAGCCCTAGATGTCTCTTGTGTGACTTAACAATAGTTAATCCCTTACAGTCATGTGTCTGCCCGGTGTCACTGTGAAGTCATTGCTCCTCTCACTCCTCAGTTGTCCCTCTAAACATCTTGGAAGAACACAGTCCCTGCTGGCGGGGAAAAATGGCCCTCCCAGGAGGGTCCTTGCCTCAGATCATCCGAGTGGTAGCTCAGCAGAACCCTGAGCAGGGTTAGAAGCAGCTCCAGGAGGGAGAGCAACATAACAGTCTAAATGACTAGCCTCTCACTTTGAGGAAGGTACATTTCTTCCCATCTTCCCTGCCACTTGGAACTAAAAGCCTTATATATATATATATATATATAAAATATATTTTATATATATATATAATTTATATATATATATATAATATATATATATATTTTTCATAAAATTGTACTTTTTAGAAATCTTCAGAGGAATTAGATTTGTCTTTTCAGGAAATTTGGCATTAAGAGGTCTTCAGAGGTACTGACAGAAGGTACTCCACTATATCTAAGATAAATAGGTGACATTCTGTATCTTTTCTCTAACTCTCTCTCTCTCTTTTTTTTTTTTTTTTTTTTCCTAATGATGAATAGATACTTTTATTTTCCTCATCCTTTGCAAGAAAAAGGACAACTTCTTTTGGTAATGCACCTGTTCTTAATTTGATAAACAAACTACACCACTGGATGCTGCCTAGTGATTAAAGCATGAAAACTCATGGATTTCCTGGTGCCAGCATAAGGGAGGATAAATAAGCAGAAAAAATAATTTCAGCGTGCCATGAGACAGAAGCCTTTCAACCATGTTGTGCTGTTAAGTATTGATGCCACATAATTAAAAATAAGTTGAAAGGAGAGCTGATTTAAACACTGTCTTATTTTCTATATAAACATCAATGGTTTGTTTAATGGTTCAAGCTAAGGACAAATCTATGTGACTTTCTTCAACTTCTGGGAAGTTCAGAGACCTCAGCTGTGGGGAAGCTGGGCATGAAGACTGCAAGTGCTTTGGAGTAAAGTTTGGAAACACACATGAGGATGCTAATGTCACCTCTTAATGGACAATGTTGCTGTTATTCTGAGAGTGAGAAAGACATCAAATATGAACAGCTTCCAGAAAGAAGGAATTACTTCACTCTGTCTGTTTATAGTCCAAATCCTTGTTTCACTGAAGCCAATGACAAAGCTCTCATTTACCTCAGTAAGGGATGGGATGGGATTTTACACAAGTGCAATGCAGTGATTGCATGTGATGCACAATCAGAGCTGTAAACCATACAGTAAGTTCAGCAGAAAAAGTAGTAAGTACTAGCAGTGAATGCTTCACATTACATTGATAAATAATCCTCAAGTGATTGTTTAGTTATATTGGTCAGCAATAGACTGCTGTAAAATGGTCTGACTAAATTAATTTGAGACTATCTTTCTTGCCTGATTCTAAAAGTTTATTTTAAAAGTCAATATTAAAGTTCCTGGTTCTCCATTAGGTTTCCTATGTTTTTTATTGGATGAGAAAAGGGTTAATATCATACTGCTTATCTTTCAGGTACACTGTTATCATGACACTATGGTCTCTATCAGTATTTTTTTCAAAAAAGAGTCAGAATTACACATGTTAATATGATAAGCACGGACCATGTGAGTAGCTGGAATGGAAACATTGCCCTATTTGGTGCATCACCTGCCCCAATTTTTTTGAAAGTATACATTGATGTTCTATTGCATTTTGATAACATATTCTCAACCCCACAGCTAAGTCATAGCCTTTCAATTTCCCTTGAAATTAAGGCTTTTGTAATGCTATGTTTTACTGGTGTTAATTCTATTCATTCTCATCTAGCAGGTTTGAAAATGTGTGGGTTAATATAGTAAATACTAGCTTTGTGGTTTGAGAAATGTTAATTTATTCTTAATATCTGAAGTCTGTCCAGACATTTGTTTCCATAATGAAACTGTAGAAACCTGATTTTTCCATGAGAATTATTCTACAATTTCTTTTATTCAATTTTAATGGATTATCTTTGGGAGTGAATAAAAAATGAAAACCACAACTCGCATTAGTGCTGTAATTTATTTTTTTTTATGTTGAAGCAATAAAAAAAAGTCTTGGTGAATAAGTATAGTTACATTTGATAATGATTCAGGGTCAGTTAGCAAAAAATTATCATACACATGATAATGATTCATGTGTCAGTTAGTACATGCAGCCCACCTCCCGAGAACAGCTCTTGCTCGTAGCCATTTTGCATGGAAGCAGCTCAAACAGGTTCACACAGCTGTGGGAATGTACAGCTGTAATGATCCTTCCTAAAATCACACAGAACTGGGCTGATTTGTATGACCGAGAATTAGATTTTGTGAGCTTTCTGTGGACAGAGGTCTGTGATGCTTTTAGGGAACTGGGTTAGATCAGCCCTTAAGAGAACCCCAGGGCACAGGTTCTTCTGTTTTTTCTCTTTAGTGGGAATTTTCTATCTTCTATTTTCAATTCTTTCTGATTGTCTTTTCTGAAATGCCTAAGATGTAGCCAGACCTCAGGTAGTCTGCCTTGCAGTTACAGGAGTATGCAGAATCATCAGTAGAAAAAATCTGCAGTATACTAAACACTAAAAATTTGGGGACAATGCGAAATCAAATTAATTAATGATAAAATGGAAAACCTCACAGGGTTCTTTAGCACTGGCTATGTTATTCATTGCGTCTGATTTTTAAAGAACCTCCTCTTTAAAGAACATATAAAGGCAAGAACCAGGTTGCACAGCATAAAAGGTTTATACAGTAAAAGGATTTTTCCTTAGAAATGGTGTCCTTTTTCTTGAACAGGTAATTGTCTTCTTTATTATTCCTTTACCAGCTGTTAGCAGAAGAGAAATATTTGAATTGTGGCACATGAAAAAATTACCTTAAAAGAAGACTTATTGGATGTAAAGGAGGTGCAAATAGAAGTGCTAGAAATTATGTAGATTCTCGCATTTATGAACATGACTGTTCTTTCTTTTCTTTCCTTCCTCCCCAATTTCATTTGCTCTGTAGATTTAATAGCTCTCTTAATCTCAGAAAAATACAACTTGTAAAGAGAATATTCAACCTTCTGGGACTATTAAAGAAATGTATGCCTAATACTTCATGCAAAGGGATCTCCGTCTCCTGACAAGATATTGCCATGCATAGTAGAAAAATAAACAAAAGAATAATATGAAAGACATAAATTTCTGACAGAACTCCCACGAGACAATCACATTTCAGCAGAGATCAGTTGGGTTTATTTACCAGCAGTTCATAAGATTCAGCCCAAGCAGAGCAGGGCCCCTCCTGCAAGCTCCTTGCTAAGACATTTAACCCCCCTCCAAGAACAGCCCTCAGCAGGCCCGTAGTTCCTAGCAATCCCTCTTACTCCTTGCCCATGATCCATGGAGGTCCACGAATAGCTGAGGGCACACTGGACCCAGTTCACACACCAGATCATCAAACCCACAGTCATCATATCAGCTAACTCCAGGCCAAGGCTAACACAAAGACCCCTGGAGTCCACCTGTGTGAAGCAGCTACAGTGGAGGACCTGCCTCGGGGGCTGGATTTCATTACCTGTCAATAAACTTCCAGGCCCAGAATGAGCTGATGGAAATAGTATCAGTTGCCATGGAATAAATACACAATGGAACAATAAAAATGAGACTTAGCTTGTCCTGAAACAAGATTACTGAGGAGGAATAGCACAAAAAAGAATGTGTATACAGGTAGAAAGAGATGGACCAGGGGAGTTTTGTTTTAAAGGACTCTCCTTGTATTCAAGTTCAGGAAGAACAAAACAAACAAACAAAAATACAAAAAATCAAAACTCAAAGAGAAGATCCTCTGCTCAGTACCTGCTGCACCATGGTCAACAAAAAAGCCTGTGAGAATTGGCTTAAACACTGCTTAACTTTCTGAATGTATTAAGTGCTGAATCATGAGGTCCTCTCTAGAGTGAGCCATCAGAGCATCAGGAAACACTGCTAAGGCTGGTGTAAGACATACATGGTCTGAACATCTAGCCAGTGACTCCTGCACACTAGGTTGGGCCAAGAATAGATCATTATACTGCAAAGTAAACAAATGAAATAAAAAATACTTTTTTTTAGACATACTGTATAGAAAATTTGTAAATACTTTTTGGTAAAAGTGCTTAAGTGTCCTTTATCCTAATGTGCTGTATGTTTTCTCCTTTAATTTTGTGCCTAAATCGATAGCTAATTATAATTTGACAAGAAAAAGAGGTTGCAATGGATATGATCTACCTGCTCCGTTGTTAAATTGTTATGTGGTTGGATGACTTTGCAATGTTTTCATAATTTGTCTATACCATTTCCAGAGTCACCATAAGAATCAGGAAATGAGTTTCTGGTGAATCATTTCAGCACCACACAGAATTGTCACAGGAGCCCTTTGTCTGTGGCTGATGAAGGAGGGAAGTCTTTGATGTCTAATTGTTGACACTCATTTGTCCAGGATTTGAATAGCTTCCATCTCAGGTCTTACAACCAGATGCAAATCATGAAAACTCTATCCAGGACCACAGCCATTCAAACAATGATTATTAAAGCAATGTATCCTTGAAGAATCTGTGAGTAAAATTGCCTTCACAAATGACATCTATCTCCTTCTCTAGGCCTATCACACAAACTCCCATGCTCACACAAATACACAAAGATGAGAGAGGTTTTCTCCCCCACCCTGCAAACCTGTTAAGAAATGGACAACTGGATATGTAAAAAATTCTCTTCTTTGATTTTCATGCTGACCAGTCATTAAAGGGTTGCTTTTCAGAGTAGCACAAAAAAAGAAGAGCTGGTTGACCAAACATTTTTTTTTCTTTACAAAGAAGTGTCAACCCTGAGCTTGTAATTAAGAAGTTAAAATCTGTGATTTATATATATATATTTATATATATAAAAATAGATGATCATACTAAGACTAAAAAAGTGAAAGAAATCTCCATGTCAGTACTATATACTTGTTTGTTCTGAAAGTTGTAGAAGAAATCCTTGTGATACTGAAATTAACTGATATGAAAGATGTAGTTAGATGTGAAACACACTATTGATCCGGTCGCTGTTGTTAGTCCATTAGAGAATTGCCATCTTGGTAGGATAATAAACATAGTAGCAGAAAGTCCTAATCGATGTCAGAACAGTGACAAAAGGAAGGAGATTTTATCACAAGAGATTATTTTCTGTCCAAACCCTTGAGGGGAGATTTATCAGGAAATTTGTTTAGCATTACCACCACGGATGATGGTGAGCTATGTGGAAATCTATGCCAATTGTATAACATGGATAAATACTAATAGAAGCTAGGCAAAATCGTGCTACTACTCTTTTTTTTTTTTTTTTTTTTTTTTTTTTTTTTTTTTTTTCCCTGTGTCTTAAGATTTAAACCCTAAGAAACTGTAATATGATATTCTGAAGCTAGTGGAGTTACTGTCATACTAAAAGATAAACTTATTTTTCAACTTTCTATACCTTCATACCAATCTGATGTGGTTGGCAGATGGAGTGCAAGACATTCACCGTTGAGACAAACTTTTGTGTCGGAAAAAAATCCAGACTGCCTTCCTATAGCAATGATCATTCTGATGACGTGAATCATCCCACAGAAGTTCCTAAAAGAAACCTGACTGTCAGTGAAGAACAGTTGCATTTTTTTTTTTTCTTTCTTGTCTTTTGTGTTGATTTTCAGTTGAAATGCAGCAGACTTGAGTTAGGCCCAATTCAGAAAGAAAACTCTTTTCTTGGTTTCCCCCCCAGCACTTTTTTTTTTTTCTCATTAGGGAAAAAAAATCACTGTAAGATCCTTTTACTTCTGCAGCATAAAAGGAAATGAAGCTCAAAAAGTCTCCTGTAATAAAGATCTGAGAAAGAATTCTCTCAAGAGTGGATATTGTCTTCAGAGATATCTGCAAAAAACAGGAAGCAATTCAGTCTGGCACCTGGTACTCTTTGGGAAAACAAAAAGGGAAGCAGGTTGCAGTACTGCTTTCTTCTCATAGAAAACTGCAAGTGTTTGTGGCATGGTCCATCGTCCAAGAGTGTAAGAAAAGAAGGAAGTTGGCTGTTTCTGTAGCTAAAACACAGTTTCTCTGACCAGATCCAGGATTATCTCCATTGTCTCTGCAGTATGAGGCTGATGAAGATGATGAGCAACATCTGCAGCGATCGGCCAGGCTGCGTGGCTGAAGCCTCCACCTCCCTCCTGTCAGAGTCGACAGGCGGTGCTTCGGTTGTGATGAAATCGAACTCGGTGGGACAGATGTCATCCGTACAGCCGCTTCCACTGCCAGAGCCACTGGTCTCATCACCTGGTGCAAAGGAGTGAGGAAAACAGGGTGAAGGTCCTGGGTTAAAACTATTTTCCCTTTCTTTGTTCCTGTCTCACCCAGTGCCCTGGTGGGGATGAACATAATGGGAAAGCATTTGGGGTAGTAACTTTCATTCAATAAATCATCCGAATGAAAGCTGCTGTGATTTAGTTAGGTGTTGAAATGCCCTTCTGAAAAAGGATTGGACTCCCTTAATGGAAATTAATGGAAATACCGCATAATGGAAAACCCTCAGTGTTTTGATGCACTTGATATGATGATAAACAAGAGAAGCACAAATATGTAATTGGGATTTTGTGGAAAAGAGTAAGACTTTTTTACGTTGTCGGAAGCAGGGAACACAAACACAAAGCCATTTAAAATGGAAATGATTTATAAATGCATTTCAAAAATATGCTTATTTAATGACAGCTAATGGTTTCTTACTTGTATCCTGGAAGTTGACGTCATTTCCGTTATATGCGTTCTTCAGTTTGTTAGTCATGACACGTAAAGCCATGATTTGTTGTCGAATGAAGGTGTCTGGCCTTGTGATGTCCACATCTACTTCTGGATTGTTGATTTGGTTGGTCAAGCCATCATTCATAATTTCAGGCAAGTATCTATATGGTAGGGTGAATGATTAGTTTGAATGCAGTACATTGCAGAAATAGACTGAACAGTAAATGCTGTATGAAGCAATTTGACACCAATAATGATTATGTAGTTCTTTAACAGCTCCACTGAAACCATGTTAAAAATATGTTTTTAATTTTACAGGCTCTAAAGGCTCTTTTAAGTATCCTGGCTGTGTGGAAAGCAGAAAGGATTTAAGCTCTCCAACCTCATAACTATTCACGTACTCCCCAGCACATGCAATGACTGTAACCTACAGAAAAGATTCACCATCCAGCAGTAAGTCACTGCACATCCTGCACTGATATGAACAGTTGTGCACTAAGTTAAGCATCCAGCCATGTATTCTTCTGTTTATATTCTTGGTGCTTAAAAATTAGGAACTCCTTTGTTATAAATATTATATTTGTTTTGAGATAGTTCAGAAGCCAATCTTGAGGTCTTACGCTCTCCTTGATTAAATGAGGCACTTAATTCATTTTCTTCTCCAGTCCTTCCTCACATTCCTTTTTTGACCACAGTAAACTCCAGCACATCTGACATCCAGACCTATAAATGGCGGTGTGAGTTCACCAGACTCTAGCTTTTTCAGACTATTTCATTCAGTCCTTATTCCTTGGGCTATGCTTGCATCTCCCACACACTTTGTGCATAACATATTTAAGGTATGGCATTTTCTATCCATCCACACATCTGAAACTTTTATTCAGGCTCCTAGCTTATCTTCTCTTGATTACTGCAGCATTCCCTTCTATGACCTTGGCAAATGCAGTCTTATGCTGCTCACAGGGATCAAGAGTGTTTTTGCAGATATCTCTCTCCTAGAAAATCAGCCTATTCCTCCAATCATTCTACAGTAAAAGTCTTCATCATCTTTTGTTAAGTATGCACACTTTGTCCCCTGCTGCTCTCTGTACTCATAGGTACTCCTTATAGACATCTGCAAAGCTACCTTATTTCTGACTTTGAATTGCTGTAAAAAATTATCTGTGCCTTTTACAGCTGCTGGGCTGATAAAAGGCGGACATTATTCTCTGTGCTGGCATTGTATCCTGAGAAAATACTGTATCACTGCTTCCCTGTTCTCTCTTATCTGTCTTTTTTTATCTACTTTCTTTGTCTCATATTTAGGTTGCAAGGGATTTGGGGCAGATATACCCTTTTCTCATGTTCATTATCAGGTTATGGAGTATTTTGTAATTAGCCTACAAAACAGGCTATCCTACTGATGTCTGTGGAACTCCTCATGTGCATGCATACAACAGTCTAGTCTACTAATGGCAAACCTTCATGATGTATGGTGCCAAATGTAGTTTAAAAGTATTTTACTTCTCTCTTACTGGTGCCAACCTAATTTGCTATCTATATTCAAATTTGGCCCTGGTGCCAGTGTTCTGTTTGTACGGGTCTGGAAAATAAATATATTCCTTAAAAACAACTGTGAAAGTATGGGAGAAGAAATGACTTTCTACTGAAGTCATGGTTAAGCGAAAATAAGTTTTATATTGCTTCTGGAGATTCACAGAATGATGACTGCTTTGCTGAGCCAGGGAAGGGTTTAGTCTCATCATAATAGGTGCTTGCTTCACAAGATGAGACTCATTTGTCATCAGTGGCCTTTGAAAGCTTACGTGAGAATAATCCCAGGGGAGTGTGAACACAGAAGAACGAAACACGACTGCCAAAACCACCCAGCCTCAAACTGCATTTCTTGATGTTTCACTGGTACCATAACAAGAAATAACAGTGCTTTAGGGATCCCATCCAGACTCTTGTGGTACAGTCTAAACTACATAGAGAATACAGAGCTACCTCCCCTAGTACAAAGGACTGCAGACTGCAACGTTATGAATCACCAAAGATAGAAATTGGAAATAATTTTGCAGAGCTGCCTGGAGGCAGAGGGATGGAGACCTTGGCATGCAGGAAAGCTCTGAGCTGCAAAGGAACAGCACCTCCATCTGTCACACGTCTCTACAAATGAAATGGCTGCTGTAGATAAATTACTCGGCCTAGAAGTAAATCAGTGACTTCAATGTGCAGTTGATTAAAAAAAGTAAGAATATAAGTATTGCCCTACCAGCTTGGAGAAGATGTTGATCTTTCCCAGTATCTTGTCCATAACAAAGGCCATAGCTATTAGCAGCTAAAAGTGATCTTAAATCTCTGAGCATTTGTGTGTATTTTTTTTTTTTTATAAAGGGTTAGCTGCTTTTTATAGCAAACCATCCGTGAGAAGATATGGCTAGCTGTGTACTGCAGTTCACAGACTTTCTTTGACTGATTTATGTTTGATTTCCTCTTGTCTTATTCTCAATAATAAAAGAAGAATGTACTGACTTCTTAAGTAAGCTTTTTATATGGAAAGAATATGAGCTAGTTTGGAGACTTAATGTGGTAAGAGAGTGCTCTGGTGTTTGCTTTTTATTGAGGTTCATATTCTACACTGCAATCAGTGTGGGTCAGATGTCCTTCTGAAGATCATCTAACTTTAAATGTGCCAGTCCAGTCTGTTGTAGAAAGTGATTTCAATCTGTCACCCCCTGCCAGTATCTGCATCGGGATCTGATGATCCCCAAAATATTCCTGGCATGGAGGAGCTACAACTGCTTTCAAAGGAAAAACTGCAGTAAATGATATACAGAGGAGATGTTTTAGAACTTATTGGAAAATACAGATGGTTTTACATGAAGTGTTGGGGATGCAGAAGCAACAGCTGCATTACAGTAGATTTGTAAGAGAAAACATTTCTACATAGGGAAAATATAAGATGTGATGGAAAGCTTTGTTTCAACATAAGCTGGGCTTGATTATTCAATGTGTAATTATCAAATAAGGTGTGTAAATCTAGTCTTTACTGCCTAAATCTGTTTTTAAGTTAGATGGGTGTTAACACGGTTCTACAGGGAGCATCACACAGATCAATTCATCAAGCTTTAAGCAAATTCATCGAACTTCAGGCATTTTAAAATCATATCAGCATGGCTCAGAGAAGTTTTTACATTAAGCACATGAAACTGTGATCCAACATGAATTATGTAGACATCTAATTTTGGCACAGATGTCCCTAGATTTCCGGTATTGTATGTGATGGGGAAGGATGGGTGCCAACAAGTACTGCTAGCCCCCAAGGTGTGCTCTCCAGGGTGGTTCACATCTCATGAGAATGGTCTGGTGCATCTTAACCTAGATGGGCAAGTTAGCCATATTGCATGTAGATCGCAAGAAATCCATTACCATCTAATTACCTAAAAGTTAGGTGGATACTTAAAATCACAGGTAAATAAACCTCTTGGCATTTATGGCAGAAAAGGAAAAAAAATATAGAGTTAGGCTGAGAACTCATCTTTAGGTTTCTGTAGATAACAAAACTTGTATGTCTACATACAGGTGTGTGAATATGAGTAGAGTCCCACTCTCACCAGATCTAGTCATCACGAGGTCATAAAATCATAGAACTGTTAAGGTTGGAGAATACCTCCAAGACCATCTGGTCTGACTATGTCTGACTAATGCAATGACCAATGACCAATGCCTGACTAATAATCTAGCCAACACTAGCCAGAGGCATATTCACCAGTGGTGTGGGGAGAGGTGTTGGGGTCCTACATGTCTTTGGCTAGATGACTAATTCATTAGATTTCATCTGCTGGGGTTTAGTTTCACAAACATAGACATCTGGTACAATTTCAGTTGCTCTGGGTTATTCCTCCTCTTCTCTGGTTACCAGCCCTGAAAGGTGAGGCTTTCCCACAGGTCCTGCATCATATCTATAGGCTTGATGGGGAGGTCTTGGATGCTTAGAGCATCTAACATAATGTTAGGTGTCTTTCTTTAAGCAAGCGTGTTGAGTGTTGGGTGCTGAGTGTCACTTTATCTAAAAGGTGTCCCTCTTGGTGTCCTGCTATTACTCCAGTAGGGTTTGAATATCTCATATGTCCGGTGTCTTATTTGCCAGCTTCTTGCAGATATCTTCATGATAGCATCTCACATAGCAGTAGCTAAAAGTGTTTAGGCAGTTGCAACACTGACTGGGTATTGGGGCTCTATTCAAGCACCTTAACTTTGGTGATTTTTTTAATTGCTCTAGCAGGTCTTGCCCCATCTCTGGCAGATAGTCTCCCATGTCATATCTGTCTACTCTAGCTTGGGCAACACATCTGACTCCTTATTTTCTGTAAGCTCACCCACAGGCATCTGTATTTAAATGTGTGAATTTACATGTCTGAATGTAAAGCTGAATTCTGTCTTCATTACTGAACTAGTTTACCTACTTCCTCAGGGAAAAAAAAAAAAAAAAAAAGCAGAAAAGCTTATATTGAATGTAAATATATTTGAATTGTTTTTCCTTTTTTAGAGGACTGGTACAGATATGGAAACATGCAGCCCAAGGTGTTTCTTGAGTGGCAGTCTCTGAGAAGCGTCCCAGCACATGTTCTGACAGAAGCATTTTGATGTGTGCAAGGTAGGGTTAAGTTGCACTGAATTGCAAGACTTGCCTTGGGACCACTTTTTGACAGAAGATTTGTTGCTGGCTGGGCAAAGTTGTTGCACACAGCTGCTTTTGCTGCAGTTCTGTAAGTGGAGACACCCCTGTGAATTTAAAGTTTTGTTGCTGCTTCTGCTCTCATTAATGATCTCTTTGTGTGCCTGGCCATTACAAGAGCTGTATGCCCATTATAAATGAAGAAAAAAACACAAACCAAAATCATGCCAACCTGAATCTTTGCATTCTCCTAGCAAAAGAACAAATAAAAAAAACCCCAAACCCAACGTTCTTAGTCCTCTGACTATTGAGAGGCTGAACAATGCTGTTTGTTTTCTGCTGTTTGCTCCTTGTTTGGCTGTGTCAGGAGTTTAGTGTAATTTACATTGTTTTCTAAAATATTAATGCTTCTGTTCCTCTTAGCCTTTCTGCAGTTCTTGCTTGTCTCAGCAGAGACAACAAAAATGTTTTTTGGCACACCATAGCCAAGCACCACAAAGCCTATTTAAAACCACTCTCTCTCCCTCTCCCCCCTCCTTTAATATCAATTTAATGTTCTAGGGTGTTTGCTTCCTTTTTACATCTAAAAATGACTGATAAATCTTTCAGATCATTTACATAAAAGATTCAGCTATCAAAAACCAAAACAAAATAACAAACCAAAACCCCAAAACAAAAACAAAACCACAACACACACATACACACACACACAAAAAAAAAAAAAAAAAAAAAAAAAGAAAAAAAAAAGAGGGGAATATTCTGTTTTTAAAAGACATCTGCCTTTAAGGGCAATGTTCTCCATATTTTGCCACCACGCCAGCTGCTTGCAGTAGAACTGGAGCATCCCACCCTGGCAGTACTGGAGTGACTGGAGTTTTTCCAGGTGCCCACAACTGTAGGCAATACGGCACAAAATGCAGCACAGGCTTACTCAGGCTGAGATAAGTGTAGGCAGTCACAGCTGGTCCAGAACAATAAGTGCAGTGGAAAACTAGCTTGTTTGGTTAACTAGATCACCTCATCTGAATCTGTTTGCTCAGGACGTAACCCTCAAAGGATGTTTTCAGTATTTTAATAATTTCTTAACCATGTTGGAGCAAAGCTTGAGGAGCCAGAAGGAGAGGGAGAGAATAGTTCATCTGCCATTTTTTTTTTCAAGAAGCCACAAAAATAAACTAGAGCCAGAAGTTAAAAAAGGCAGTTTTTGCACTTACCAAGAAGTGATTTTTTTCACACTTCCACTGGTGGCACTAAATGGTTATCTTTGCCTACCTGGATAAAGCACATTCAGCTCATTCTATTTGCAAGCCTTGCTGACCAGCAAGGAGTCACTTGCCCAGGGCAGGCACTGCTTCTTCCCAGCTGAGATTCACCAAGATCTCTGCAAGGGGAGTATGTGCTCACCTACATGTAGCACGAAGAGAAAAATTGAAAAATTCATGCTGGCTGAGACTTGCTCCTTGCTCATTTTGATGAAATACTATTTAGTATTGTATTAGACACTGAAAATTGTAGTGTGCCTATTTTTTAAAAAAACTTTCTCTTTTTCTCTTTAGCTTTCTTTTCTCTTATAATTACTGCCTGCCTTATCTACCTGTTTACTTGTTCTTGACACCATCTCTCATGGAGGTTGGTTAAACCCAGTTGGCTGAGGGTGGTCGGAGCAATTTGATGCTCTTCTCCCAGCCATCAGAATGGTTGCAGATTTGGGTAGTGTTCTCACTGCAGTAACAGTCACTTGGTTTATTCAAGGAATAATATATGGGATCTGGTGTAAATCCTCCTAAAGCTTGAATTCCTAAATTCCTGGGAAATTCCCTTAATTTCTGGAAAACATGTATCAGTGAAGAGGTTATCAGCTGTTGTTAAGGATTTATTTGCAGATAGGAGAGGAGCTACATTTCTAAAGTTTGGTCTTAATTATGGCTTTACGTTCTAAATGTGTTAAAAAAAATATGTCTCTGCGTCTGGCAGAAGACATCCATTATTTAAATGTAAAATTATGTTCAATTTTTTTTAATGAATACAGATACGATAGGCATCTCTGCTTGGCATCTCTCTGAAAGGCACTTTGTCTGAAGTATTTTTTTTTGTTGTTTAAATTGATTTTCCAAAAAAAAGAGATTCATCCACCTAATGAATGTTTTCCCATTTGCACAGCACCTGGTTTCTACCTGATGTGACCTGATTAAAACCTCTCTTCACAGAGGATCAGCAACATGACAAGTGCACCCTTCCAGAACGCCATAATGGATCACTCTGTTACCCCATGATTATTTGTGAATTGGAAAACTTCATTTAGCCCCCGCTGGTGTCACTGCAAATTAATCATGGCAACAGAGCGATATCTGGGGACTGCAATAACCACAAGTGACCTTGGTGTAATGTCTCTCTCAGGAGGAAGCCTAGATTTCATTCTGTGTGATCTCAGGTTTGTAACTTTTTTCCTGCAAAAGCAGCATTGGAGGGCGATGTGTAAAATGAAATATGAAGCATAACGTGTATCTGGCAATTCAAAGTTTCTAATTCTTTATACAGTCACAAGTTCTGATCAAAACCCGGCAACAATCTCCTTTCCCAGCAGTGACCAACAACAAGTTGTCTTCTCATTTTCTCATTTGTAGTACTAATAACTAAGGAAAACAGGAAGTGATTAAATTTCTTTTTCCCTTCCCTTCCCTTCCCTTCCCTTCCCTTCCCTTCCCTTCCCTTCCCTTCCCTTCCCTTCCCTTCCCTTCCCTTCCCTTCCCTTCCCTTCCCTTCCCTTCCCTTCCCTTCCCTTCCCTTCCCTTCCCTTCCCTTCCCTTCCCTTCCCTTCCCTTCCCTTCCCTTCCCTTCCCTTCCCTTCCCTTCCCTTCCCTTTCTTTTATTTTCTCATGAGCGGCTATCATATTCTCTGGAACTCAAAATGCAACTCTTTTTGTAACACAAAGGTGCTTATAACAGACTACACAATGAACAAAAGTAAATATATGCACAGTGGCCAGATATTGCTACCCTTGTTCTTTCAAACTAGTGTTTGCTATCAGATGGTAGTCAATATGTTTATGGAAACATTTATGATTTTTCTTTACGCTGCAGTAAATATCTTTGTTCACCAGTCAGGAGGTGATTTTGCATACCAAGCTAATTACATGTTCAATATTATTTCATATACAGGCCATGACATCCTATGGTCTCTCTCTTATTTATTACTATTCTCTCCACCTGAAGCATTTATTGAATTCTGTTATTAAGATTATGATTATGCATTTCCTTTGTGAATGCGTACAAAATAGAGAACAAATAGAGAAGCTGTGGTTAGTTCTGCTGAGACTGTGCTTTCAGGTGATGCTGTGAAGCTATGGTTCCACATCCAGTGGAAAGCCTGTGTTAAATTAATCAAGGAGATTATCAGCAGAGGATAGATTTTCTTAACAGCTCCGGAACATTAATCTAATGAAAATAACCAGGTTTCCCATATGGTAAATACTGCAAAAGGAGGATGAAAAGCTTAAAACGAACCTGCAAAACTCTCCCCAAAGTTGGAGCTCTTGCTAGTTCCTCTAGTGCACAAGAGAGATGAAAAGTATTTGCTAGATGTGGTACAAACACTAGCACTGGCTGTGAGAAGCAGGAGGGATATTAACAGGTTGGTTTGACTGCTCTTTTGTAGAAAGAGCAGCATATATCTCTTATTAATGTGTGCGTTCTGATGTGACACACAGTACCCTGCTGTGAGGCCTGGAAATTCTGTTTAACCACTGCAGCATGCCAGCCTGGGGTCATAGCTTACAAAGCACACCTGCGAGAACAGATATTATAGAGGAAGATAAAAACACATCTTTATTTCTCTCTTCACGCTGTTCCTTTGTGATGAATGCTGTAACAGCCGGACACTCCTCTCAGGTGTCTTTGTTAGAGTCCCCAGGGGCTTTCCCTGGATCTGGGACAAAGGAATGGAGCAGTGACCTGTAAGAGTGCTCCTGGTTTTGGACAGATCTTTTCACATGCATCTCAAGGTGGACTATTAGCAGCCCATACAGCTCTCTTCTCTGGTCTGTAAAATGAATTATTCTGAGCATTATGCAGTAAGGCATGTGAAAGGGCATGTATTCACTGCAAGACCTCCCCCTGTAGTGTGTTTCCTATAAAACTGGCGAGGTGATGGCATGGGTGCCACCTGTCTTTGTATCTGTCCATCCACCCGCCTACCCAGCCATCCATAAAAAATGATATTTAACAGGTTTGTGAGTTTTTGTTATATTCTGTTATTTGCACTGAGGTTTTATATTTTATGTTTGTCTCACTTCTATTTTTTCTTATTGTGTTGTTTTTATTTATTTATTTTTATTTAATTTAAATTATAGCTTTATTTGTATCATCGGGTAAAAGGAAGATAAAGAGAAAGAGGTGTTACTACACTCTAGAAACAGCACTCACTGGACACTCAAACTCCTCCTGTCTCCTCATAGTCACAGGCTACTGGTGCAGACCCAAGACCAGACTGCCCCTATTATACTCCTTGAGTCAATCTGTCTCTCTCTTTCTCTGCAGGGTTAATCAGATCCTCTCCTTTGTCTGCTAATGAACCCACATTAGGACACTTGGAGACACCTGCTCATCAGCTAGCACCAGCCTGGCCAAAGCCAGAGACATGCAAACCTCAAAATTAAAACTCACAGAAAAGTCATCACATAAAAAAGGCAAATGACCATAGTGCTTCTAATAAAGTAACATAAGGTCAAGCCTTCTGCACAAGAGAACTATGATTATTATATGTATTCTCTGCTGGCTATTTTTTCCCTCTTTTTCTTTTCTTCCCCCCACCCCCCCTTTCTTCTCTCTCTCTCTCTCTCTTTCTTACTTCCTTTCCTTTCTTTCTTCTCTTTCTTTCTCTCTCTCTCTGACTCTCTCTCTCTCTCTCTTTTTTTTTCTTTCTTTCTTTTTTTTTTTTTTTTTTTTTTTTTTCCTCACAGCAAATAGCCCTAAGCTTTGCCAGCCAATAGCAAATAGAGCCAAAATTCCAATTTCTGCTTCATCCTAGTATGGTATCCCAAGAGTGCAATTGCTTCACAAGCTGTCAGTCCCAACACAGGGATACTAAATGGAGCTAAAGAGCTCTTTGAAATCTCAGTATAAATTATCCTTCTGGAGCTGAACCAGGGAACATTTTCAGTGTTCACATGCTGGCACGCTGTGCACATTTACAGTTACTCACACTCTAGCTTTAATGACACCTTGACAATAGGTAATCTCAGCTGCAAACTACGTGTGAACAATTACTTGTTCTCCCCATTTCTATTTTGCTCTTACAAACAGCTTTGTAACATTCACTCCATTTTGTGATTGCTTCAGGCCTGATGGGGATTTGGACCAAGTCCGATGAGAAAGGGTCCACCTCACCTTGCCTTGGTATGGCCATTCCAGCAGTCCTCCTCATTTAATGGACCGGCTGTCACTCGTTCGTCCTTGCAGATTGTGTAGGGGAATGCTGACCAGAACTTTTTAGAGAGCTTTAGTTTTTCTTTAATGTCTGTTACCTGATTAAGAGACAATGAAAGGGAAAACTGGTTAAAACACATCAGCCATATTAGCCATATTAGCTCTCATCGTAAATATGTTGTTTAATTCTGTAATAAATGATGGTGGAGGTTAAAAGGACTGACGGTGCTAAAACCTAAACTCCTATATTTATGAGCAAGGCACAGTGCCTTTGGGTTCAGAGAATACAAATAATCAAATTCACCTTTTTCCACAGGCAAGACATTAATAAAAAGCATGTTACATCTTGCTCTTTCTATTCCCAATTTGTCTAAGGTTTTTTAAGTATACATCTTCCTAAGAATTAATATGCCTCGCTGTCTGCTGAATGTCAATTCAGTTAAATAGTGTTCATCGCATAAAATGTCTTGCCCACCTGCTCAGTCATGCCTTAAATAAATATTATACTTAGATCTATATGTGCAGGTTCTAAAAATATGATGCAGTGCTGGGCTGATGTTCAACTGATTTAAGACACACAGGCTGAATACATTTCAGTACATTTGGATTTTGCTAACAGTGAGAGGTTTGTGTATATATAGGCATGCAGAGACTATATCCGTCTTTGCTACTAGATAGAGACAAATATCTGTAGCTGGATACAGACTTCATGTTCAAGAAATGCTGGGACAGTATCAGAACAGTTCCTTTACATTATAAACTCCCTCTTGAACAATAATTTAATTTGTCATGATTCAGGCAGCAAGCAGGAATAAACTGAATTTCCAGCACCAACTTAATACATGCTCTGGCTGAAACGTTATCAGTTCTTGTTTTGCGTTTGGTTTACTAGAGTGGAAAAATCTACAAGAATAGATAGAGAACACAACAAAGGACAGACTACAAAGGATGAATGGTGCCACTGTTGTTCTTATGGAAACAGATGCATTTCACATTAAGTTGTAATAGGATTTAGGGGAGCTTGTTGAATAGCTTTCAAAGGAAATCACTGAGCTTTATTCTTTAAAAAAATGAGAAATAAAAGCTCTCCATTGTTCCATTCAGTTCTGAGATTGGCTTTTAGGTTGTTGAGGTACAATATTGTACTTGGCTATTTATCTCTTTTATCTTTTGTTCTGAAGACATGATAGCTCTCTGAGCAAATGGCCCACACTGCTTTGCAGTGCTTAAACCCTGTAGAATGTCACTTTATATGCTAGGAGATGGAAACATCCAAGGATGTTATTTCAGAAGCACCACACACATTTTCATCCGCAAGAAATAAGTAGGACAGTATTTGCCTGCGTGAATTGTTGACAGTATTTCTTGCCATGATAGAAATCTTATAAATCTCCTCCATACCCTCTGCCAAGCCCTAGCTGCTGTGTTTTCATATCACAGACACCAGCAGCATTTGTAAGCCTTTAAAGTCTCAGTAAGAGAGCCCTGACAAGCCAAAAATAAAATTCCAGTTTACAGACTGCGAGCAGACTTCATCAGCAGTGGGGATGGTCTCAGGATGCCTGATCTTTTTGGTCCATGGGACCAGGAGTTTTGGGCAGCAGGCAGAGAGCAGCCGTTACTCTTCCCCTTCTATGCACTCTAAGGATAAAAACCCCAGCATCACTGGTGGTACAGCTGAACAACACATGCCACTTGGTTAAACTGCCTGGGGTTCACAGGGAGCTGTGTAAACTTCTGTTAGGCTGTGTAGTGGGTTTATGTGGCAAGGTTTTAGTAGCAGGGGGGCCACAGGGGTGGCTTCTTGTGAGAAGAATACAGAAGCTGCCCCATGTTAGATAAGGGCCCCAGTGCTGACCAGAGCCGAGCCAACAAGTGATGTTGTTTGTGCCTCTGTGAGAGCATATTTAAGAAAGGGGAAAAAAAATGCTGTTACACACAGCAGCTGGGAGAGTGAGAGGAGTGAAAAACAGCCTTGCAGGCACCAAGGTCAGTGAAGAAGGAGGGGGAGAGGTGCTTCAGGCACACAGCAGAAGTTACCCGGTGGCCTGTGGAGAGGCCCCCGGTGGAGCAGGCTGTCCCCCTGCAGCCCACGGGTCCCACATGGAGCAGATCTCCATGCTGCAGCCCATGGAGAGCCCCCACAGGAGCAGGCCCCGGGCTGGAGCTGCAGTCCGTGGAGAGGAGCCCACGCAGGAGCAGGGGTTTCGGGGGAGCTGCCGCCTGTGGGGGACCTGTGCTGGAGCAGTTTGCTCCTGGGGATGGACCCTGTGGGATGGACCCATGTGGGAGCAGATCTTGAAGAGCTGCTGCCTGTGGGCAGCCCCCGCAGGGTCGGTTTGGGAAGGACGGCATCCCATGGGAGGAACCCCACAGTGCAGGGGAAGAGAGTGACCGAGAAGGAGTGGCTGAGGTGGAGCTCAGCCACCCACCTGAGTAAAACCACCACAGGCCAATAAATCAGATAGAGACATCCTACTGAAACTGCTGGCAATATAGGGAAAAGGGCATGTAGGAAGGATTTGGAGGTCCATCTGTATAATCTTGGGTAATAAGAGATACAAGGAGACAGATTTTCTCATTTATTACCTCTCCTGGACAACCATTTACAAAAGCAAACTGATTGATATTGGTAGTGAGTAATTAGTTTTCAGATCAGTAACTTCACTGCTATCTGGAAGTTATTTCAAGTTATTCAAAACTCAGATGTTAAGAGCTATATTCAGATTCTTACTGTAACCAAATTAGATCTGGCATTCTAGGACTACAGACTTCTATTCTGAACCACAAGTGAGTCAACTCCCATTGGAAAGTGATTTTCCCCAGCTCCTGTAAGGGCTGTAATTTGGAGTGCAAACCTCGTATTTTCAGACAATTCAATAAAAGATTAAGAGAGGTTCTCACTGTTCACAGGCTCTTTAGAAATATGCTCTGAAAAATGACTCCCCAATGACTTTCAAACATACTAAATAATGTTTGCATGCTCTTTATGTATACTGCATACAGACAACATATTATTAAATTTCCTAACAATAAATATATATATATATATTTGCATTGTAGAAAGTACATCTGGTAAAGAAAATTTTACTTTACCAATGGGTTTTGGTAAAAGACAGCTGATTAAATCTCCCAAGTATCACTGTGAGGTATCATTCCCATTTTAGAGCCTGGGGAGAGGGAGACATTTACATGACTCACAAAAGGCAGCAATAGCAAAAATGATTGCAGCTTAGAGAGAGGTTACCATTTGCAGATGTCTCTAGATGACACTAGACATCCAGACAGGCAACAAGACAATGACTTTGAAGTATTTCTAATGTAGTTTTAAATGCAGAATAGAATTGGGTGCTGCAACACCTGCAATGATATGTAAAACTTTTGCCTGTGGGTTTCAGTACCTTCAGTTTTGGGATCTCCTCAAGCATAGCCACAGGAAGTCTCTTAATAGTCCCCACAGTTACATGTGTCCCATTGTACATTGTTTTGATCACTGCCAGTATATAAAAAATAGGCAATTGATGTACAGTCCCTTGAAAATGAGGTAAAAGCCACTAAGGGTTCAGTTAACATTGCTTGCTTGTGATTTATGAAGTCAGACTACTGCATCCCCCAGTGATCTGTGGCCATGTAAATGATTCCTTGGTATTTCCCATGCTTTGAATTAAAGATTAACTTTCAAGCTTAGTTAGACTTCTGTGGAAACGTTTAAACACAAGAAGTCTGCGATTTTGTTACTTTATATATTTCCTTCCCACTTTCTCTGGCAGAGATTTACTTGAATTAAGACAGCTGGATCTCCTTGGTCTCAGTTAGTGTGGCTTTTAATGGCTATCTCCCTGATGTCACCCTGCCATTATTTTGAACTATTCTTCAGCTACTTTGAAGGTACTAAATTTATTTTGAGTTGCGATACTTTCTCATAAGAAAAAATATATCAAGAGCTGTGCAAAGAGTTACATTTTCTTCTTCCTTCCTTCCTTCCTTCCTTCCTTCCTTCCTTCCTTCCTTCCTTCCTTCCTTCCTTCCTTCCTTCCTTCCTTCCTTCCTTCCTTCCTTCCTTCTTTTTTTTTTTTCTTTTTTCTTTTTTTTTTTTTCTTTTTACCTGGGGATACATAGAAATAGATATCAAAATAGCCAGGCTTTTATCTGCAATTGCTATCAGAAGGAAGATGTTACTCTATAGAAAAGAAAAGTTAAAAATTTGCATCATTTCCAAAGATAAATTCATGTCCAGAGTCATGAAAATGGTATAGTTACATGCCCTACAATGAGAAATACAGTTAATATCCTACTCCTGCCACTGACTTTTTCTGTGATCAGGGCAGTCATTTAAGCTGTACAGTTCCTCAGCAGAACTTACACCACTACCTATTAGCTCACTTCCAATCGTGCCAGCAGAGCCTCAATTTTAAGCAGGAAAATAAAGCAGATCAACTTTTTTGTCTTCTTTACTCACCTCGGACTCCAGAGGAAGAAGGTGAGCTAAAAAGCAAGCCCATAGCAAGCCCATCATTTTGGCGGTATCAGACCTTAGAATTCCTTGTTTTAGCTCTGGACATCTGGATAAATTGAAAAACTCACCAGGATAATTGAGAAATGCATCTAAAATATCATGCAAAACTAAATGTGAAATGATGATTTTTTTTTTTTTTTTTTTTTTATAAAGCAGGAAAGATCCAGAAAAGACAGTTGCTTGTGAAGCCAGCAGCTAGTTTCCCATAGAATCTGTTTTGGTTTAATTTCTGATGGAGACATACTTCCTCGGCAGGGGGATAGCTAATGTGTGTCCAGAAGCAATGTGGGCCAAAAAGCAAATTTTAAAGGTGATGCCCCAAATACATATATATTTAAAGTAATTTCTGTTATTTCTTCCTCCTTTCTCCACAGGAAGTCCATCTCAGAGTCCTTCCAGTTTTATTATCCCCCCAGCATAATCCTTGCTCTCACATAGTCAGAGGAGTCTTACAAGAAGCAAAAAAAGTGTTCAAAGATGCTGAAATGTGTCCAAAACTGACCCTGGTTCAAAGCAATAAATGAAATACAAAACTCTTACTGATATTAAGTACAAATGGTTATTAGCATTCTTTTCTCCTTCTTACTAATACTTTTACATCACGCTTTTTTAGTTTATTCTGCAAGTTCTGGCAGATTTTCTTTTTGAAATGCAAGCAGGATATGCAGCTTGCCTTTCTGCTGATACCTTCTCCCTGGGGATGCTCAGAAACATCTCAATGCAAAATCTCAATGAAGGTTAAGCCTTTATGCCTTGGAAACAAGTACAAATGTTTCTTGCTACTCACTGGACATTGCTTCTCTGATGAACTAGGGTGCCACTCTGGATGGCACATGGTGGGTTGGTATGTGGCAGTGCAGCCTCTCAGAAGATTTTTCAAGTGGATGTTTGTGATGAGGCGCTGTGGTTTCACAGACCTGAATTCACAGACGACATTTAACTAATCCCACTTCTTCATGCTGTGTTATTTCCAGGTGAACAGCCAGAGTGCTTTCTGCTGCCTGCTGCTTGTTTTCCCCTAGACTTGTCTAATGTCCCCAGCCAGCCACCCAGCACCCTTGCAGCCTTTATGAACAATGATGCGGAGCTTTTATAATGACGGGCAGCTTGGTAACAGATTTATGGATATGGAGGTTGACAGCCTGGGCTGTGTGCGGGATTGTGAAGAACATACCTTTTGTCACAGACATGGCAGGGTAGCAAGAACAAGCAGATCATTATGATCTGATTTGTGTTATGCCGTACCAGCAGAAAACTGCCCAGGACTTTTATACATCGATCAGTATTTATGTCCATTAGGGATTTCATCTGAAAGCATTCTCAGACTAATGGCCAACAATTTGTTTAAAAGGACTCAGTCTGCAGGCTTAAAACCCATATTATGTACTGTCTACAATTGGTTGTTATGTTTATGTCTCTCATACATGTGGGTGTGACAGTGCAAGAATTACCTGTCACAAGCAGTTAAGTACAGGACAGCTGGATATTTTAATTGATACACGGCTTTCCTTGTACACTGGGCTTAATTAAAAGCAGTTAACTCAGACCCCCAAGTTTTAAGAGCTGTCCCTCAAGAAAGACACGTCTTCTGTATGCCCTTTGTTACATCTGCCAGCTTCATATAGATGTCTTGGAGGCATAAGGCACTTATGTATAAAGGCAGTTGAACTAGGCTCCTGCTATCACACCTAGGTGCCTGAATTTAAAGAGGATCTCTCTCTCAGAGTTTTTTTCAGGCACCTGCATTTCTCCACTGACTAGGCACAAGGAGATTAGGTGCATATTTTTGTCTGGAACGGCTCATTAAGCGCCCAAAGTTTCAACGCCCATTGGGTGCCTTGGCGAGGACGACCCACTTTGACTTGGAGCAAGCGAAGTGGAACGGATTTGCTCTATACGGAGATTTTATTTTTTTTTACATACATTATGCATTTCCCCATTACCTCACAAAGGCAAATTGAAATTCAAGTAGCTGCTGAACCCTGCACTTCATGGCAGTGATTTTTCAGAAGTGAAGCGGGTGGGGTCGGCAGGACCTGGAGATGGCGGTGTTGCTCAGCTTTCTGCCGCTGCCAGACCCTCCAGCTCCCTGCACGTTGTTTTCCAGAGAGTGAGACCGTGGATTGTTCCGCTGCATATAAAACTGACAACCCTGTTATTTTAAACTCGAAAGTGACAGGCTGTTATTTTAATGAGGTCTGCCAGTGCCAAGGTTAACCAAAGCTTTATTTCCCTACAAAATGTTAAGGCTGCGGTTCTAAAAAGGGGGCTGTGAAATTTTACGGTTATTGATACTTTCTCAGCACATACAAGTTCTGAGAATTTCACCCGGGCCGTCTTGTGCAACAAATGCTTTTTTGTTTTTCTGCTTCTCCTTTTTTATAAATTTGACTTTGCGACTTAAAATGATCCAGAGCTCTTCCAATAACTGCCTGCTCATGATTCATGTTTCTGCTTAGAAAAGCAGATGACAGCTCTTCTAATCAAGAACTAACGCTGAATCCCAGTTATAAAGCACAAATGGGCGCTTGGGTAATTTGTGAAATAAAACAAATGAGCTAGGCGACTTTCCAAAGCAAGACGTTTCTCACCAGAGTATTTTAAAGTGAAATGAAAGATTTTTTTTTTGCCCTTATCTCTAAGGGCTACTCACATCTTTGACAAGAAAAAGTTAAAGCCTTTAATAAAAGTAAGTGAAGAATTACCACTGGCCCTTCTGAATTCTCAGAATAGCAGACATATAACTTCAGACTGCTGGGGTGGATTCAGCTCCTGTTTGACTACTCATATTCTTATATCTCTACATTCACAGTATAATCTGCACCAACACAGTGACTGCCCCCACTTAAGTCTCTAGTACCATCCAAGATGCTCAGGGTATCCCTCCTAACCTGCAGTGACCAGTGTAAGTCTCCTGTAAGGTGAGATATATGTGAATGCTCTGTGTGCTGCTTTGGATATTTCATTCAGCTTTGATCTGAATCAGGTGTTTAAAAGCAATCCAGGTTGCCCATTGCATGTGTTTTAATGAAAACTATTTACAGGTCTGCACAAATGCTGATATGTTCTTGCAGAAATCACCTTGTCATTTGTGGCCTGGTGATGCTTGTGCCACAACACCGTGTGTTTGCCAGCTCCATGGTTACATGCCATGGCCCAGATAAGGGGCTGGACTGTCACTGCCCAGAGCTGATGGCCATTTGCTCAAAAATAATATGACCAAAGTGAGTGTGTGCCTTGTAGCATTGCCACTTTTTTGTCTTAACCCTAACCTGGAGAGCCTACCTCCTGCAATCTCCACAGGTCTGGAGAGAGCTTAACGCTGCCTCACATCAACAAATGGAGCCTATGTATATATATATTGGACATTATTGCTTACAGAAAAGCAGAGCCTGACACCAAACTTTTCCCACATTTAACATTCATTTTGGCTGGAGTGGGAAGAGAGGGAGGAATCTTTCAAGCCGTGAAGCACCCGGGGCTAAACTTCTACACCTTTCCAGAAATGTCACCACTGCCCCCTGGTCTTGGCTTGTTTTGCACTTCCACCTCCTTAAGTAGGTATGTCAGGCCAAGTTCACTGCACAGGTCTCCCCCATAAGTAAAAACACTGATTTTAGGAAGTGAGGGCTACTGTAAACTTCTGTGCTCTGTCAAGGAAATCTGTAGGAACTTGCAGCAGCTTTTGCCTTTCCTGTAATACCTGTGAACAGTGCTAAAAAGCTGGTCCCTGAATCTGATTCAGGCAAATCCAAGGCACTCAGAGGAATCAGCTTTTTATTGCAGATAAGTATAAAAGCAGTGCCAGAAATATGCTGGAATCTTAAATATAAAATGCCAGAGGCTTTTCTGTGGCAAGGCCTAGCAGTTAAGCACTGATTTTTTTCTGAGCAGTCCTTCATCATTCCAAGCAAAAATGTTAATAGCTAATGTAAACAATTACTGATAGAGTATTTCAGGCTTATACTGGCTTTCATTTGTCTTGGAAATATTCATTCAGTACCAGTAGTAAAGTGGCTGTTTCTTCTCTTAAATCTCAAGGGTTTACAGGGAACTACATGTGTTATAACAGACAAGGAGTTCAAGCCTCCCAAGAGCTGTGAGAAGCATACGCTTTCTAAGGGCAGCAAGAGCTATGATACATCCTTTCATATCACAGCAAGAAGGATAATTGTACTTCATAGCTGAAGTAGCCTTACATTTAACTTCATTTTTTTCTAGTGGTTGCTTCTTGACATAGCTCTGTTGCCTTCAAAACTGAAGAAGCTCTCAGTGAACACTTGATTTGTTGAAAAAGCTCAGGATTCAGAATTAAGATGATGACTAGCCTGGCAGAAACTTCAGAACTTCTGACCTTCCCCTCCCTCAGCCCCAGGAGGCTCATCCAGCTGTTTACCCAGAGACTGAGAGACAGAGAAAAAGCTGTGCTAGGGTGACCAAAATGACACAAAGCCAAAAAAACCTATGAGTCCAGAGTATGCAGGTGAGAGTTTCGCTGAAGAATCTGCTTTAAGATTTAGAAATTACTGTATAGCATTGTAAGATATCAGACGTCTTCTGTATGATATCAAAACAGTACAATCTTGCCTATGGACTTCAGGGATCTTTCATCACTGTCTGTTTTTTCAGAGCCCAACTACTTTTTGATGGAGATTAGGTGCAAAACTACCTGCTCTTCCATGACTGCCATTCTTAGGCTGCAAAGTGATTAATTCGTTAGTATAACCCCTCTCTTGACTTGTTAAACCCTGCTTTTAAGGTCAGTAGAAATGCTCAGAGCCCTTCTCAGGCAGCACGGGGCTGGCAGGGCTGCACATCCTCACAGGGAGCTGGGTTGCTGTAACCCCTCTTGGGGTGAAGTTGTGCAGGCTCATCAGTAGATGTCCATCTCCTCTCCACGTTTCTAGAAAGAAAAGGGGGGGGGCAGAGGGTCGATCCACTGAGGGTAATGCAAATCTCCGTGAGCTTGGGGGCAGTGTCATCTCGGTGTGAGTGACAGGACCAGCCCTAGCTGTAAGGAGTAAAAAATTAGACCTGGCAAGATGCGTTTTTCCACCATTGTAGTCTGTAATAATGTTTTATCAGAACACCCCAAATTGGTTTGCATGCTACTGCTGCTTCTTCCAATGTTATGCTTGCATTTCAGTCAGAATTAAAGCTCCGTAAGTTTTCCTCCCCTGGTAGTTCTGGCTGTCCATCATTCAGCTCAGCTGAAACCACAGATTGATTTCAATGGCCTGTATGTTTGCATGCTGGATTATTTTAATCCAAACACGCAAATCTGCATTATTGCAAGTAGTGAATCCATATGGTCAGGAAATAACTAAAAATTAACACAGAGGCTTTGAGGCATTGCGTACACTGATTGTGCTGATGTGGAAATCTATATGTATTTTTGGACAAAATTTCTTTCTGGGCTGCCTGAGTAAGATGCACAATTTCATTTCCAGAGCTGCTTCATAGATGAGAGATGATGCAACCAGTTGTTATTATAGCACATACAAATATCGTTTGTTAAAACACCTAAGTCCAAACTAAAAATTTCAAAAGATTTAGAATTAAAACAATAATATTTTCAGAGACAGCAAGGTTTACAAGAGGACATTTTTGGCAAGGAAAGTATGAATACTGGTAGGCTCAGCAGGAAAAGGGCTTATCAGGAAAACAATCTGAGTCAGAGGGAGCCTTGTACTGTAAAGCTACTGTGTCAATATACTAATGACTTCCATTGCCTTCCTACTGAGGAGAGGGTGGGTTATCCTCCACTGATGTGGAGCTGCACTCTCTTGTCCTTTCATTATAGGGTTAAGTACTCCAATTACTGGGTCCTAGGGTCCTAGTGGAACAATTGCACACAGCTTTTTCAGGGCTGCCAGAGGAAGGCAGTGGACAGAGAGCGTGGGGCTTGGGTCCAGATAATGTGAGTGCTTGAGGATCACTCTAAAAGAGGGAGAAAAATTAAGCCCAGTTTGAAGTACAGCAAAGTAATGAGGAGTTCTCAGAAGATTTTATCCTAAAGCAGCAAAAATATAACATTACATTATTATTATTATTAATTATTATTTTTATTTTTATTTTTATTTTTATTTTTATTTTTATTTTTATTTTTATTTTTATTTTTATTTTTATTTTTATTTTTATTTTTATTTTTATTTTTATTTTTATTGTCATGGTCAGGTGAAATGTTGTGAATTTAGATACTCTTGCAGGACTGTTGAATCTAATAATCTCATCCTGAATTGGGAAACAGACCCCTTGTATTTTTTTTTTTTTTTGTTTCATTTTGAAAATAAAATGCTAGGACATACTTGTTTCTGGAGTCTGGAGTGTGAGCCTGGTGAATCAGTGAGTGGTATGAATTTAAGGTGCATCAAGGTCCCATAAATTCAACACAGTCTGCCAGACGATCTATGGAATCAAGTCTGGACAATTTAACGAACAAACACTGACAGAGGGGTTTTGTATGGATAAGGACAGGCACAGTAGCAAGCACTTGGAGCATACTGTGTGAATCTGAATGAGAAGGTATCTGTCTCAGAGAGTTTTCATTCCAAATAGTAAAAGGGAGAGGAGAAAGAAATAAACCTATTATATATATGTAGGAAAAAAATTATATGCAAAGAAAATTACTTGAAATCATACAGGGAGTTACTGTATAAGACAAGCATTACTCCTACATCTTTAGCACCTTCTTTATAGTGAAAAGTCTATTTTCCCTCCTTGGGTATTGCTTTAGGTAATAAGCTTCTTTACTCCTCCAAGGATACGTCTCCCTAGCATTCACGACAATACAGCATAGCTTAAATCAAGCAGGAAAATACTGCATGCAACTGGAATTAGTGTTGATGCTTGAGTATTCATTGTGGCTCTTGTGCAGGCTTTGTAGGCTGCTATCCATCTCCCTGCCATCTGCAGTGTTGCAGGGGGACTGGGGAGCTCCACATTTTGGATGCTGCCAGGTGAACAAGCCTGAGTCAGGCAGCTGTGTGTATAAAGCTGATTTTGTCTTGTCCCAAGAACGAAGGACAGGCACTGAGACAGGGCTAGGTGGGAAGGCAAGCAATACAGAGCTGGGAGCAGCTGGGGGATGTGGACCTGTGGCTGCTGCACCTGATGGTCTGGGGAGGCAGCTCTGGCTGCTGCCCTGCATGTACTGTGTACCTCAGTTCTGCCTTCTGCTGCAGGCATTAGTGGCACAGACACCCACCATCTCACTGCTCCTGTACCATCCTCTCATCGTACATTCAGGGCAGGAGGCCCCTGTGTCAGAGGGGTTACAGAGGCTGGGGAGGCATGAGGTCCCAGCTGGCTCTGTGGTGGCAGCGATGCTGTCACTGAGGCATGCGGAGCCCACTGGGGGTGTGGGAAGGAGATGCTCTGCATCTGCTGCTGCAGGCTGGCAAGGGCAGTGGGGAAAGCAACTCTACAGCTCCCAAAGCAATCAAGCTGCAGCAGTTAGCTAGGGAGTCACTTCACAAAGAACTCACAAAATATGCTTGTCTCATTCTCCCCGATCCCTCAAATCCCAGGCAATCCCTTCTTGTCTCTTCTTCACAGCTGTCTGTGAGCACAAACAGGTATAACCAAGTGTTACCTGCTGCAGAGCTGCCCATAGTTGGCAGACAGCATCCTCCCGGTTATCCTTCCTGATGGATGCGGGTGGCTGGACAGAAGATCGATGCTTGTTCCTCATGCACAGGCAGCTTAAAAGCAGCCTAGCCTCTGTGCCAGCACTCTCAGGATTGAAGCGACTGCACACTGGCTGTTTATTTGTCTCTTTTTCAAAGCACACTCCCCACCTCGGTCTGCTGCTGCATTTCAACAAGGACATAGGCAAGGCCATGCCAGGCATTCAGAAATCATAAGCTATGTTTCCACTGTCATGAGTCTATCATAAAAATAATGATGTCTTAAATGTAGCAAATGCTGCAATATATTTGCCTCTAAAGACTTGAAGCTTTAGAATTCATGCTTTTGCGGATTCTGTAATAGTCAGAAGGGCTGGAAAATTGGATTTTTTTTCTTTACCATAATAGTGAAAAGAACAGATTTTAGAAAGGCAATTTCACAAGACATGAAACAAAAATCTAGAAAACCTGGAATTTTGGCTCTAAAAACAAAACCCAGACATCTTTACAGGGTAAAGAAACTCAAAATGGGAAAAACACATCCTCACAAAGGATAGTATCTCAAATGAAATAAAGGCAATAATAGAAACATTCACATTTTCTGTCTATTTTAGCTATAAAACCAGTAATATTTCACAGTCAGGAGCTCTCTGGCAGACAGAAGAGGTTAACTTCACTGGGTCAAATCTGCCATTGATACCGAATATATAAAATATAGGGCACTGCCTGAAGTATATTTTCAGGAGCATCCCATAAGGATCCTGAGCTTCATGAACTGTTTCATTTCTTATTCTCTTAATTGGAGTATTTCAAGAATGTCTTCCAAAAAGCCTGGGATTTGGTGACATGGAGTAGGAGAGGATCGGGAAGCTACTGGCACAGGAGGGATGGCTCCCAGCTGCTTCCACTCAGGAGCTGATATGGGTACGTGAGGCAAGACTGTAAACTGCAATCTCTGAATTACCTGTGAGAGGAAAGACACAATGTTGACACAAAAGAAATATGATTTTTGGCAGGGCAGTGGGAAAATGTCCCTTCTGAAATATCTTTCTCCAAAGGTCTCAGAGCAGTTTTAGCAGTTAAACTATAAGGAAAAATTATGAGGACTCACCTAAACTATAAACTCAGTTAATTGTTTTACTCATCAAATTGTTCAGCAGCAGTGATTATGCTATAATTTGTGTCTCACTTTTTAGTCACTGCAAATTTACTTCAGCACTTCCCTGAAAATTCCCTGACAGTAATTTATGCAGGCCAAAGTTATGTACTGTCAAATGTGTCTCAGGCTATCATACTTCGCCCATCCATCAAAGCCAGTAACAGTAAACACAGGAAATGTGGGGGAAAAAATAATAATAAAAAAGTAGGGGAACAGAAGTTTTTTTATAATGAGTGAGATGATGTTTGAGATAAAAAAAAAAAAAAAAGAAAAAAAGAATGTGTTTTCTACAAACTGTTCTGCTGCTACCTACTGCTCCTACATCTTTGCATATGAGAACAGCAGGTTCCTAGAGGGCACCTGGTGAGTGTAGAGGGAAGGGAGCAAATGTACAGTCAGTACAAATATTCAGAATGTGGCTTGAAAAAACTGAAGATCCTTGTGGAAAGAAACAGCCAAATATCATTTCTTCTGTTACTTATAATTACTATGTACAGTGGAAGAAAGAACATGAAACAAATACAGTGTTCAATGAAGAAGAAAGGAAAATTAGCCTTATTAGCATGCCTTTTGTTCTCCATTGTTAACATCTTGCTGTTGTGTAAGAAAACTGCCACAAGGAAGAACCAGAAGTACAGAAGTATACAATCCTAATGGAGATTTCCATCCCAAGCAAGGCACTGTGACAATTGCTCATTCCTTTGGCACTCCTCTCCCTTAGTCAGCACTCTGAATGGCAACGGGATGCTGTGATATTTCTGAGTAACAATCTGACTTATTGGTCATTTGTCAACGGAACTAACAATTGTTGACTGCTCTGCCCTAAATATCAAGCAAGCAGTTACATTCTGTGTAGCTTCAGCTACAAATGAGCAGGGACTAGGTGGAACAGTCACGCAGCATTGGTCATAAGAATGCAGCAGCTAAAGCAGGGAGGTGATGAGGTTTCACTTTGTCACAGCAAAGATAACTTGCCTTGAAATGCAGTACAAAATCATTCCTTTTCATTTCGTTTATTTATTTTTTCCCCTCCCTCTCCTTTTCTCTCTTTCCTTCTCCCTCTCTTCTGTTTAATCTCTCTCTCTTTTCCTTTTTCCTCCTTAGTGCAGGACAGAAGCTTCTTCTTTAGCTGTCTCAGAGCTGGCTCTGTCTGACCCACAGGGTTGGGATGTGCTGAGGCTGTGTTCGAGCTTGCTATCTATTCCCCAGCACTGACTCTTACATTCAGGTTATGGCGGATCAGCTATGGTCTGGAAACACTTTCAGGGTAGCTAGACCCCTGGGTGAGAAAGGATGCGGGTCTCCCCAGAATGGTCAAGCATGAGGTGGGGAACAGGGTCAGCTTCAACAGCTATCTTTTGGCTGGGAAGTGCTGCCTCCTAATGAGTACTTGTACCCTGCTGCTGGCATGTGCTTCCCACATCCTCACTCATGGAGTCTTACACAGATGGGAGGAGGCTGAAGAAACTTTTCCTTCTGCACACACAAGCTGTGAGCTTGTCAGCATGAGCACAGCTATGGGGCAGGAGATGTCAAGCATGCAGTGTAGACACAGGCTTTTTGGGGGCTATTCTTGTAGTATATCCTTTTGTCAGGCATATATGTGTATAGACATATATGCCCCCACACTTAATGGTTGTTGCATGTCATGGTGCGTCCTGCAATCAGTGCCATCTAAATCAGCTGCTCATGTAGACCTATGATTCCCATCCAGGCTTTATATCCAGATTTCTTTTTCCCAGCAACCATGAATTACAGAGTTTTTGGGTGATGTATGCTTGTTTCTCGACAGACTGGAGTGGGGACTGAAGCCAGAAGTGTTATCCCAGCTTGAATACCCAGAGCAGCTGGAAGCTGTCCTCATGCCTTTGCCAGTGGGGACCAAAGAGAGCAACTAACTTTTTTATATATCAAGTCAGCATGCAAGAGGTTAAAGCATATTAAAAAAGTTTCAAGAAACTTTCCCTAGAAACTACTGTAGCCTGTAGTCATAGAACAGATGTACTTTGGAACAGCTATGAATCCTATGAGTACCCTAACAAATACACTACACATTCATTGGAACAATGTGCCCCATGGATTTAAACTGCATCTTATCAGTTCTTCCTGAAAATAATTATCACACCTATTAGAGGCTATATTTGGGATTTTTAGACTTGTACATACATCTGCTTTCCTTTCTCTAGACAGATATTCTGCCACGAAGGACGTGCACTAGCAGCCTGATTTTCTCCCCAAAGAACAGAAATAACCCTGTGACTATACACTCGGGCACTGGTTGCAGTTTAAATCAAGGTGCCCTTGAATATGGCTTGAAGATACAGGCACTGAAATTCCTATTTTTAAACTGATCCAGGAGCAGCACAAACCTTTGTGCACAAAATGCATTTTAAAGTGTCTCTTCTCATCTCAGTCCATTGGAAGCTCATACTGTATTCATAAAAATTTAGCGGAACAAGAATTTCAGAGCAAAGTAATCATGGTGATATTTCTGTAAACACCATGTTTTTCACAGTTGCTGCTTTGGAATAACTTTCTGAAAAATTTCTTCATTGCAAAACAAAGCCAAATAAAGCCTTTGTACTTTTTTTTTTCTTTTTTTTTTTTTTTTTTTTTTTTTAATTTTAAGACCTGACAGATTCAGTAACACTGCCTAAGCTGCATTCAAATTCTAGGGATGGTTTCTAGGTAATTTCATTTTCCCTTCAAAATCAGACAAAAGACAGGTATCAGTACTAGGATCTTGTTTTTCCCTAAAGTTCAAAAAATAATTATATAGGTAGAAAGCACCAAAAAAAAAAAAAAAAAAATCACAGAAAAATAGGCTGAACCAACAACCCTAAGCATAGCACAGTATTGAAAAATCTACAAATTAGTCTTATTAGAGAGAAAAAGGACATTGTAATAATGGGGAGGGAGGCAAATTAGGAAGGACATTGTGAAAGGACAAGTCAAGTGATTCCAATAAGCAAATTAAAAATAAATTCAGTTGTAGAAAGACATGCCTCACAGCTCTAGCAGTGCAGCTAAATTTTCCTTTACGAAGGTACACAATGGATTCATGCATTCCTGTAGAATGAATAACAAAATAATTTTGTGCAGACTAAGTTCACAGTGCACTAAAATGACTCATTTTCACACTAATTTGACACTAAATACCAAGAGCTGGTCTTGTTCAAACATGGAGAGTGGTAGTCTGCATTATGGTTCTGACCAACCTTATTTTAATCACAAAAATAATTTTGCCAATAAAATACTTGGAGCAGAACATCTCTGGTTACCATCCTTAGGGACAGCAAGCTAACCTACTTTCTCTCAACAGGCAAATGTGTTTAGCAAAGAAAAAGTACTATTGATAAAAATAATAAACTATCCTTTGGAACTGAAGCATCCTAGAAAATCTAGGAGATATTTCCTCTTAACATGTGCAAATTACTTGTAGTGCAGTCCTGTAGATACTTGTGGATGAGATGTATAATATGCAAAAGTAATGATACAGTGAAAACCACAAATACTTTGTTGGTGTTTGCTGCTTGGACCTTGCAGTTCAATAATCGTAAAATTATCTACCTGGAAAAAGAAAACTCATTTATGAATGGCAAAGCTGTATGAGAGCATGGCTCCTCTACTAGCAGCAATATTTGTGAAGTTAATTTTGAGATAATATGTAAATACATCATATAACAATTATGTATGCTTTTCAATGTTTAAAATTCTAAAAATAACAGTAAAGGTAAGGCATGTTCTTCCTCCTCCCCAAAAATAATTAAAAAAAAGTGTTATTTTCTTTCTAAAGAACAATTGTTTAGCTTATCTAGAATTCAAATAGCAATGCACATATACAGAGGCAGAAAGTCAGCATTACCCACTTTGTTGCAAGCAAATTAAATCAGAAGTGATATTAAATCAATGCCTGGATCATATGCTTCCCCAGAGCCCTCTCGGTCCCACCAACAGGAGTGCCACTGAATCTCAAAGTAATAGTGCACAACATTCTCATTTGGGTTAGCTTTATTGTAACCAGGAGCAGATTTTAGCCAGTATTAAACATCTAATTCTCATTGGCTCTCAGTTTTGGGGCATGAACATTATCCACAGACCAATGGAAGCTGGGATGCAGCTTCCATTAGCAAATATGCAGATTTCCCATGACCTAGGCAGGAGAACTACTGAACGTAGTGCTTTGTGTAGTGTGCTAAGGGAGATGGTGTATGAAGTTCCAGGAAGATGAACTAGAATTACTCATCCAAATCATTTTGCCCAAGCTGGTCATAGTAATTCTGGCACAATATAATATCAAATGTTCAAGTACACTTTCTATTATATTTCTCTTATATTTGAAATATTATAAATGTAAGTGCATATATTTTTAACCCTAACACCAATAACTCTAAACAGTGGACACTGAAGGTAAATCTACATTGCTAAATAAAGCTGGGAGATGGCACAAACATTGGGCATTGAATGGTTCATAGTGCAAAGTTGTTAGCTTGTTCCCTGGTGCTGCGTTGGACCACTTCAAGTACTTTTTCCAAAGCAGTGTGCTGGCATGTCTTGGGGAAGCATTCACTTCAGGGACTGCTTCCAGCAGGCAATGCACATGAGACTGCACATTTACTATACACTCTGTGTAGCTAATGCCACACCAGCAGGCTTTGCCTTTTCTTGTAGTACCATACATCTGCATGCCACGTTCAAGGGCATAAGACACTTGTGTTCAGTTTCATGCCACCACACTGGTGGGCTAGAGCACAGTTCTCACATTATTTCAGATTGCTTGAACTGTAAGCACGCACATACATTCATGAACACAGACACACAAACAGCATTTTCCAGTACTATAGCAGCACAGTGTGAGACCCAAAGAAGATTCAAGACCAGGTGCTGTGGTCAGTGGATGCAGGCAATCTCCTTCTGGGGAAACCAGTCCGCAGCAATGTGAGCAGTGCAGTTTGCACTGTATAGGCTCCAGAGGCAAGGACTGCTGGACTGCTTCCTAGCCTTTTTCATATTTAGTAGTACTCATGCACCTTTACAGGCCAGGTTGCTATTCCTACAACCTATGGAAACTCCTTTGCCTAACTGGATGGACATGATCCAGTTGTCCAACTATAGGTTGCCAGTGATGTTGGAGATGCCCTAGAGAAACCTATCTGTCTTCCAACTGTTATTTCAGAAGGGCATATGCCTACCATCGTGCTGAAACACTGCTGTGACACTTACCTTGTGTTACATGTGATAGTCTAAATGGCCTTAGTCATTTAGTCACAATAATCTAAGTGACCTTAACCTAGTGTGACCCATGCAGATGTCTCACTAATCTACACCATTTCACATGGCAGGAGGTACCATATCTAGGCTCTGGCAGTTAAAAATTAGGTGCCGACTAAATGCTAGAACATCCCTTTGTAGTTTGAAGAAAAATTGAACCTACTTATCTTAGATGCTTATCTGACATTGATGAACAGCATCTGGGAGGTGCTTGTCTCCTTCCAGTAACTAGGAAGAGATGGTCTGCAGGCTGGATACAGACTACTGAAGGATGCACATTGTACAGCTGTGTCCCTGAGCAGCCATAGAATTCACAGGGAATTGGAAATTGTTAGCAGTCCAAAAATAATGCTTACTTCAGGCAGTATGGGACGAAAATTTAATTGCTGGTATATTTTAAATTGAAAAGGCCAGTAGTAGGAAAAAAAAACAAAAAAAACTCAGTGAACTGAACATACTTAATATTTTTGTTTGTGTATTGGGGATTCAAATTTAAACTGGAACTAGTTCTAGCGATGACCTTATCCTATGAACATGTACTGAATTTGCACTGTGACTCATATCCAAGATCTAACAAACTGAATAGAAATGTTCCCATTGACTTCACTGGACTTGATATTAGGTTCTAGATTATCTTTCTATGTACAGTTTGATTTGTGAACATTATGCCTGGATTTCTTTTAAGAGGTTATCTAAGTTAGTCTGCTATGTCCATACTCAGACTATTGAATTAGTGATGCTAATTGGAGGAGTGAGCAGACGCTTCCTGCAAAATCACTGGAACAGGCTGAGTGCTCAGACCTGCTGACAAACAAGGCCACTTGATGAAAAATCTCAGTATGGTTTTGTTAGCCTACCTGACTATACTAGTGAAGGAACATGGTGTCTAGTACTAATACTCATTCCATGACTCTTGTTAACCCAGGACATATTTCATTAGTTGGCTCACTGTGATTTCAAAATCAGATAATACCATTTCAGAAAAGACAGTCCAAAATTTCAACCAGCCAAAAAAAAAAAAAGATGCTTGCTATATCTCTAACAGGAACGTAGCTTCATTGTCTTCAATGAAATTACTTTTCCAAACAACATGCAAATCAGAGAAGCTACTGTGTCATTAGAGGCAGCCATGAAAGAGACCACACATCTGTTGTCACTGCTATAAAACAGCAGGCCATCCTTATTACAGAAAGCCATTTATAGTTCAAGACTCCTCATGGAGGGTTAAATGCTTTAAATACTTATGAGTGATACCATAAGAGCAGAATCAACGGTAGTCTAAATGACCTTAACTTAGTGTGCTCCAAAACTGAGCTCATTCCAAAATGACAGGTGCCATCAAATAACAGTTTGTGAGAAGTGGAAGATACCATTTTTACGCTACACTTCTGTTTCCTTTCTACCTATCATTAGTTCTAATAGAATAGACAACATTGATGATGCATTCACAAATTAGCAGCATATTTCAACTTCCCTCTAAGCCCAAACAAAAAATAAACTTTATAGGCAAGATTTAATATCCTTTAATTACAGCACTGAAACAAACCGTATTTCACAGAGAAAAGGTAACAGACTTCTGTGTTGATGGGCAAAGGAGAGCTTGCCATAGGAGATTGGAAGTTTCTTCACACAGAGATATGGAAGCAAAGACAGAAGGTTTACCTTCAGTGGAGCAGAACAGTTACCCAAATACCCTGAGGTGAGACTCACTAAGAAAGAGGCACCAGTTCAAAATGAAGAGCAATCTCTGTTACAGAGTTCATGTTGCCTCTGAAACTCTTCAGTAAAACTCATCATTCAGAGTTGTCTGTCTTGCTGTGCTGTATTTTTTCAAGCTGCATCTAAAAGGGATGGTAGTAAAGTAAGTGTAATCTGCCCCTAAGGGCTCCTGCCTACGTGTTCAAGCCAGCAATTCTTACTTAAATTGCAAACAAAGCTGTTACAGACAGTGAAAGCAATGTGTACCAGTAAATTAAAATGAAAAGTAATTTTATTTTAATGAAAGTCAACTCAGCGACACATGAATGGGTACTGTGAGGGTTGTGAGATTTCTAATCACTGTGCTTCACAGCCAGGTGCACTTGCACTTCCACACCTTGCCCTAACACATTTTGACATCTTTCCTGCATGCTACCCAAATTCAGCCATGAGGATGTTCTTGTGCCAGGATGGACAAGAGGTGAGATAAGGTGGGAGGTTAGAGTCTCCTCAGCCAGTGGAAGGAATTAAATTTGGATTTTCTATGTGTGGGTAACTGCTGTGATAATGAACTCTCAAACATATGTCCATTTTGGAAGATAATCTCTGCTTAGTGGTTCAAGGTACTAGCTATGTCAAACATACATAGATATATGATCCAGGCTATAAGTAGAGGTGCTTCCTTGTGCTGACCAGTAAATTGCCTAAAAGTATCAGGAAAGTCAGAATCCAAAGTGTTATCCTGCCCTAAGCAGTGACTGGTTACTTTTAGGCTAGTGGATCCCAAACCTTTTTGGCTGACATATCACTGCTAACTTTCAAACTTTCCCACAGGTAACTTTTCTTCCTTGGAAAGACTTTATTGAACACTATAAATAGCACTGTTTTATATGTTTGCAAGACCAAATCTGCAGACTTTAAGTTCTGGAATTTGTCTTGCATCTCACATTGAGGCACAAATCTGTCCCCAGGTGTGATATAAGTAGTGCTAAGTGCCTGATTCAATGTTTTGGATTTAGCTCTGGGCTCACCCTGTAGAGCAGTGTATCCGTCATTTTTGAATCTAGCTCTAAGAGATCTGATCCAAAATTCATTCACAACAGTGGGAAGGTTGCTGTTGACACTGGGTCATGTCCTAATGAAGATATAGAATCATAGAATCACTGAGGTTGGAAAAGACCTCTAAGATCATCTAGTCCAACCTTTAACCTAGTACTGAAGTCTACCACTAAACCATGTTACCAAGTCCCGAATCTACATGTTTCTTTAAGACCTCCAGGGATGATGACTCAACCTGGGAAGCCTATTCCAGTGCTGTACAATCCTTTCAGTAAAAGAGATTTCTCCTAATATCTGACCTAAGGTATATCATGCAACCTAATATCCAACCTAAGATATAGATACACATAGCACAATCTGTCATTCAAATTTGTATCATTAGTGTTTCTATTGAACTGTGCTGATGAACTAAATCTTAAAAAAGGATAAACATTTACTTTTCATAATAGAAGACTTCAATACCTCATCGTCTGAGAGGAAAAGAAAAAGTATAAATTGGGAGAGAGAACATAACCTCAGGAAAGGTGGATCCAATAGTCAAATAAAAGAACTGATTTATTTTTAAGACTTGCTATTTCTATGTACCCTCTTTTTAGTTAAGATGAAAAGCATTACTGTGAAGAATTTTTTTTTTTTTTTTTTTTTGGCTGTAAAGGAAGACTCAGTTAACAAGATATGGCTGGAAAATGGCTTAATTTTAAACAAAAGCAACCTCAAATTGTGTTCTTCAATGTTTTGTAAAACCAAGCATCAAATTACTTTGGCTACCATTGGTCTGAGAAACGCCTTTTTTTTTGGTAGCAGCAAAGGAATATAATCTATGCAGATCACAGTCTCAGTGGGAACTATATCACAAAAGCCCAAAACTGAAAAGATGCAAGACATATTTTTAAACACCTTGGTCTAAGTCATTTGATTATGTCAGCAAAATCTCTATGGAGCCCACATATTAGAAGTCAGTGTAATTGTCCATATGTAGACACAATTTTTTTTCCATATACAGGCTATGCTTGGAAGGCTTAAAAATAACACTTCGCTGTTCAAACTTGTACCTTGTCACCTGCAAACCTAACACTAAACTTAGAGGGAGATGAAGATGTGATGGTGACAAAGACAGCCAACAGTTTTCAGAATACTTTGTGTCTGATGTTTGTCTCTTTTTGCGAGGAAGCAAGAGACTGAGAAAACAGCTCCTCTGCCACCTTTCATGTCAGTATGAAAAGTGATATCACTGAAGTGATAGCTAATGGTCAGAACCCTTTAAATAGCTCTGTCAGGCATGCTTGAGCTATCTGACTGATTTTTATTTTGGCTTCTTGACTCATTTGTCCATAATGGTTTGCTTTTGCATTCAGGAGGAATGTGATGCTCAATTAGGACTCAATCATGCAGCGTGCTAAGAGAAAAGTTACTTACCTGTTCAGTAATTAGAGGTCTTTGACATGCGTTATCTCTGCCTGCATTTTGCTTTGCATGTGGGTGTGCATGCCCTTACTCACAAGATACTCTTTCCTAGAAGTGCCTGCTTGGCAGGGGAGAGCAGCAGCAGGGGTGATGTATGAATAGCATTAAGCAAAGAAGGTTTCACGTTCCTCTTGTTTTAAGGGGGAAACAGACAAGATGAATAAAATCTGGCTTCCCTGCATATCCATCCACACACAGGGAAGGCATATTTTGGTGCCTCACAGGACTCACTGAAAGGTGAGTTGCCCAATTTGTGGGCAAGACAGTTTTGAGTTCCACACTGGAGGAACTAGCTTTTCTGTCCCATTTGGTTTTCCTCCGAGCTCTGCAGAAAACAGTGGGGATTAAGACATTAATTGACCTGATAGTGCATTAGAAATGCATTCTGGCTCTGATGGCTCTTTAAATTTGACACATCATGATTGTGCTGCCTACTGATGGGATTCATGGCTAGACACCCCCACATCTGAAAGTTGAGGACAATAACCAAACTTCAGAGCTCCCATATACAGTCTGAGGAGAAAATGCTTGTGGAGCTTTACAGCTGGTATCCCCCCATAGGCAGCATGTGCACCACTCTTAGCATGCTTCTACATGCTCCTACAGTGCATACACTGTTATCAAAGCATTGGCTTTGGTGTAAAACTAAGGAGGATTTTTTTTTTTTTCTGCTTTTGCTTATATCGGCGAACATGCACGTGTCATGCTGCCAGTGTTAAATTAAGGACTGATGGACAAAGTGGTAAGGTGGTAATGTTGCTTGAGCCAGGTACTGAAATGCTGTTGTGGGAAATTGAATCTTGGGCAATTTGTGCTTTCTTTCACATGTTCAATCAAATGGGTTCTCTGTGCTAGTAGCAGTCCATTATTTGACTGCTATTTTCACTTGCATGAGAAGAAAGAAGGAGGTTCTTTACAAGTTCTAATTACTTCTTATTACAAGATAGTCAGGTTGTTGGAGCACATGACATATGAGGAGAGAAAGCAAATAGGGAATCCTATTGCTGCCTGCAACTACCTAATGGTAGGTGACGAAGACGATGGAGGCAGACCCTTGAAGGTCCATAGCCCAAGAATGACAAGTCTGTGGACACAAGTGTCAACACAGGGAATTCTGGTTGGGTGTAAGGTAAATTTTCTTCATGGTAAAGGTGCTCTAACATTAGAAAAGATTATTGAGACAGTTTGTGGCATCTCTATCTTTGGAGATATTCAAATCTTGGCTGAGGCAAGACCCTGAGCAACCTGATCTAACTTGAAGATAGACCTGTCTTTGAAGTCATCCCTGCTTTGAACTGAATAGGAATGTGAAGGTGAGGGGTAGGAAGTGCATCAGATAACCTTCAGAAGTTTCTTCTAATCTAAATTATTCTGCAAGTATGTAATTCTGCTTTCCATCCACTGTGAGTTATTTAGATCTTTAAAGCAATAGAGACTGGTATCTCTAGGCTGTATCTGGATGATGTAAATATCCTCAGGCATGCCTGCAAACAATAAAGGTCAATTCTCATGTTGTGTGTGATGTTATATGACCCAGAAGAAACAGAAAAGAGGCTGGTGACATTTAAGGATTTGATCAAAGTCTTTGTAGAGGTTAATATATGCAGAGTGTCCAGGGATTAAGCTTTGCTCCAATACCTTTTAGACTTTTACAGACTTTTCATTTACCATGAGGGAAAGTTTGAAAGAGCTTATTGATTGCTAATGCTACCTTTATGGACCCTTTTAAATGCTAGAACTATTCCAAGTCTCATGAAATATAAGTGGGCTACAAGTGCCAGTGGACACAAGTGCAGATTTCTATACAAATAATGCCAGAAGTATTTATATCTGTCTGAAAATATGCCCCTCTGAGGTCAATCACTCCAAACAAAACTTCCTGACCCAGCTGAGGAATTACTTAACGACCAGTCTGAATCTCAGTAAATGAATCAAGGTACTCAGTGTCTGAAATGTAAAATGGCCTCCAGTCTCCATCTTCTTGAGCATGAGGAAATTGGACATGAATAGCAGGGACAGGTGAGAAGGATATATTTCAGTTATATCTTTTTAGAGAAAAGACCTAATTCTTCATATAAGAAATCTGAAAAGGGTAAAGGAAAATTAAAGGAATAACAATTACTTGATAACGCTTGCTAAGGTTTGATGCAGGCATATTTACTTTGGGGTGGAAAAGTAGAAAGTGAAAGCTGAATCTCAGAAAATTTTTGGATAGCAGCCGTTAGGGATTCTGACAAAAAGAAGGTTCACTATAAGTGTTTGCAATACCACAAAAACTGGATAACCATTAAATACATTCTATGTCTTGTATTTCCTGACACTTTCATGGTAATGCATGAGAGTGAAGGAGGAAAACACAGAGTGAAGAGAGAATTTGTTTTCTGTCATCAGAGTGATCATATGCTACCTAACTTAATTTTTCTCATAGACATAAAAATGTCCTCCTAAAAATGACGCATTGTGGTAAAAATTGTCTGACTTCTCTCTGAAAAGATTTGCCCTTGGCAAGGGTGTAACTTCATTGTCACCTATGCTTCTGATGATGTCTGATTACTGTAGCCAGGAAGATACTGTCATTGCTGTGTAGTCTATGTAGGTGGAAAATTAGCACTGAAGATATTGAAAGCTGTTTGGCATGAAGATTTCACGAACCGCTTTGTATGTGATTGTGATGATTTTGTTCACTGATCTCCTAAGGGTGTTTATTACTGAACTCTGTTAATTTGTCATACTTAATGAATTCACATTTTGCCATAAGCATTTCATAATTTGAAACAGAAACTTGAAAATACACTAACAAGATGTATTTGTTTCCAAAGCAGTCCAATTACTTGATTTATTTCTAAAAGATTTTAATTTAAAAATGGTACTTATGCTTTCTATATCTGTATATCTATCTCATCACTCTGATAATAAAAATAAAAATGATATGGTAGGTATATGCAGAGGCATTACATCCTTACATGGAGTATTATACCACTGATTAGTTTTATGTGATGTTGGAATAGTAATACTTGTCTTTTTTTTCCCCCCCCCTAGAAATTAAATCTGAAAAAAAAATAAAACCAAATTATTCTCTATTTTTCAACTAGATTCATAGATTCACGAATGAAGTAAACTTCATGTGCATGGTAATGCCTTTTGGAGAATTATATCACCCAGGTGCTTTATAAACATGAAAAGCGGAGGGTTTTATATTCTCTTTGCAAACTATTTTTTTTAGAAGCCTTGGAAAACTGAAGAGACTGGGTGGTAGCACTTCTTACAGGGATGGGAAAGAACTCCCTGAAAACTGCTAATGGGTCTGTAGGTTTCTGGCTAGAATAGACAAGTTGTATTAATACTTTAGTGGTGACTGAGGTTTTTAGGGGCAGAAATAGAGCTGCAGCCCATGTGTTTGGAAAAATATTGGCAGACAAACCAAGCCAAATGCACCTAAATATACTGTCATATCCCATGACAGCGTGAAACAGTCAGTTAGAAGAGTTTAGAATTTGTAGCTATTTTACTTTTGTTAAGAAAGGAAAAGGAAATTTCTATTTTGTTGTGAAGCTTTTACAAAAATCCTGTTGTTAATGATCCCATTCTATGAGAACTGAAACCCTGTGGGGGAGTTGCTGGGTAGAGATAGCTCAGCAGGGCAGTGGTTGCAGCCAGCGGATTGTACAGCAAACACAGCTGGTGGGAGCAGCTACAAAAAATAAATCCAGCTCAAATCTGCAATATGTATTCTCCTGTGATGTGTCTGAGATTGTCTGGAAGTCTAAGAAGAGTGTTGGGACAATGTGGGGGGTAAAAAAATGGAAAAAAATCTGCTGGAAAAAAATCCTTGTGCACAAGCAAAGGCCTCAATACCATGGGTCCTGAGGAGCATCCCAGGCAAATACGCTCAGAAACCCTCCTCTCTGTCTGTATGGGGGAAGTTGGACCACAGCTGGATGAGTCCTCCTGGCTTTTCTGAAACATGTTGTTGCCCACTGGACTGGAGCATAGCAGCTTCGCACCAGATACCTGTGCATATTACAAAAGTGATGTACCTTCTTGGTACATATGTTGCTTGGTGTTATTCACAATGTAGTAATTAAGCACTGTGTTTGTTTCACAATAAATCCTCAAAAAGAAGAGCACAGAGTCTCTCTCAGGTTTACAGAAACAAATATTTGTAAGCCATTCCTTTTCTTCTAAAGCAGCAATAATACATCTTTCTGTCAGCTGGTGACAAACTTATTTTTAAAAAGCACTGGGGCTCATTACAGTTGGGACCAGCCCAAATACTTGTCATCAGCAAACCTGACACAAGTGTCAGTTTTTTCTGCCACTACCCTAAACTGTTAAAATACAGAGTTTAGTAAACATTGTCCTACTACTCACAGAATAAATTCTTAATTACTCTCCTTAGGCCTCATTTTCTTTTCAGAGTGTAGAGTTATGATGATCTTCTCTTCTTGGATGGCCACTATATAAGCCCTGAGTCTTCATTCATATTTAGCTGAAAGGATTTTCATCTAGTACTGTGCAACAAATCAAAAACCTGCAGTAACCTACAGATATTTTATAGTCAATCCAACAGGACTGCAGTTTTCATACCAAGTAGTAATATACGACCTAGACAAGACCCAGACAAGGGCTTGTGAGAAAGACCATGCAGCTTTAAAATGATTGCTTTGAACACAGGAAAGAAATATGGGTAATCACTGGCATCCCCTGACCCAGGGTAGTCTTCCAAGGGATAAGTATACATAAGGAGACAAAGAACATCTGGGAGCTGGCAGGTTTTGCAGCTAGGTCACACCACTTGAAACTGAGATTTAAACTGGTATATATATAAATAAAACTTTTGAACACAGCCATGTGTGGGGGTAGGAAGGATTGTTCTCCCTCCTGGAACAAGGAATTTTAAGCAATGTCAAAAGAAAAATGTCAGGAGGAAGTGCCTACCTTTCAGGCTCCAAATATCCAAAATAGCTTCAAATATAAAGCCCTTAAAAATCAAAAGAAAGGTCTGGACAGTTCTGAGATGTTTCAGCATGCTGTAACTCTGAGAAATTTACCTCATCACCCAGACTGCTCTAGAAGTTACAGAGAGGAAAGCTGACTTTGTATGGAGTATGAGTGACATGAGACTGGTGATAGCTAAAATAAGCTGTGAGATATGCCACAAATTCCATGAAGAATTGTATGTCCTACACTTACATCCCTTCTGCTGCTAATAGGTGAACAAAAGAGGATCCTGGTCCTGGAGCCGGGGTGCGAGGGAGAACAATTTTCAGCAAGACACTAATCTGTCTTCTATTTTTTAGTATCACTGTTCAGAAATAATTCAAGCTCTGGTTAAAAAGAGGCATACTTATACCAAAAGGAACTTGTACAGGCATCTGGAAGAGAAACAGAATGTCTGTGTTGTATTTTCTAGCATACAATTAAAAACCTGATAGCTTCCTGGCCCAAGAAGATGACCGAGAAGAGCTGGACTGAGGTGCCTTGATTGCAGAAAATCAACAAAGAAAATCAGGTGCATCTAAGAGACTGCCCTAACTTCTTGTGTGTGGAAGGTGAAGCCAGCTGAACCTAGCCAACGAGAAATGTGGGCACAGTGGTCATGTGTTCAACTCTGCACGGCAGTGCTTGGACCATTGTCAATGTGTAAAATGTGTATGGCCACTATGGCAACGTGGCACTTTCATTTGGAGTGGAAACAGTGAGTCCTGCTCAGTTTGAAAGATGTTTATTTCTGGCCTCAGAAGGCTCTGAAAGTAAGGTAGGCTTGGATATACTTCAATACTTAAATTTCTGTTTGTTGTCAGTGCACTTCCACCACCTACTCAACACACATACTGTAAATTACTCTATTATACTTCTGCGCTTATTTGGCTTCCTATGACAATCCATTTGCTTCCTATTTTTGGTCTCAATAGGATCTGCTGCTTGAAAGTCTGATGCTGTGCTATAGAACTTGCAAGTTCCTCAGTCCCCTGTCAGAACTAGTCCTTGGTGATCACAGAGTAGGTGACTCTTTCATATGGCATCTGATTTCCCTGAGCTTGGTTGATATTCCTATATGGCCACGGTGCTGCAGGTGGTTTTCTATAAAATCAGGCTATAAATAAAGCATGAAAAACATCTCTTTAACAGTCACATCATAAAATTCTGTAGTTATTGCTTCTCAGTGGTTTCAAAATCAAATATGCTTTCAATATAAATAAAATGGTGTGAGGTTTTTACCTAATTAGCAGCCCTCTCTTGAAATATGAAAGTCAAGCGCTTTATTTCTAACTTGGGGATTATTTCCAGCTTCAAATGAATTGCATTATAGGCACAGAGAAGTAAAAACAAAACAACAAAAAAAAAACAAAAACAAACAAACAAACAAAAAAAAACCACAAAAAACCCTGAGTTAGCTCAAAATGAAACTGGGGAGGCATTTAATGGCATGGGAAGGTTTTCCTACCCTGAAACTTTACCTATCTGTTCCATCAGTTCCAGCTGGTGCAATGAGCCAACTAACTTAGTACTCCTGTGGGCTAGAAAGCTAGAAGAGGATTAGCTGTCTGCAGATGTATTACAGATCACCTGAGACAACTTGGGTGAACTGAGAAGAGCAGGTGTGAATGCAATCAAATATCATATCAGCATCAAAATTAAAATAGTGCAGCTGCACTCTGGGAGGTGTCAGGTGGCCATTCAGGTGTGTTATAAGACCCTAAGAATTTGCATGTCTAGCTTGCAATTACAATCTTAAATAATGTTTACATCTGTGCCTGAAAAGGCAAACACACCCTCTTCACTCCAATAAAACTTTGCGATGTACCTTTGTCAGTGCAAGACCTATGAAATTCATTTGGAAAAAGGGGTAAACAAAGGATATAACCATTGCTTCACTGCTTACTAAGCTGCACAGTATACCAAGTACACATTGCACATTGCTTTGGGATCTGCTGTGCTAATGCATAAGCAGTGAACCTTCTACCAAGATCTTTTTCAAGTCTTACCCATTTTCCTGTAAAGAAAATTCAGTTAGGTCTTTATCTTCTGAGTTAACAACTGCAGATTTGTTGATGTCGCAGATAGAGGCAGTCTTAACCTCCTGCAAAAGGTATTTCACATGTTGTCTAAGTTGACTAAAGATGGAAAATGACCAGAAAATAACAGAGGGAGAACCTATTAGTCCCTGCTGCAGTTTGCTCCTGTGGTTAGTCATCCTCGCTGGTAAACCAAATACCTTATTTTAAAGGTAATTTTTTCTAACTTCACCATCCAACCACAGGCACCTATTATTTCTTGTTTAGATGAAATTCTTTAGTGCTTGGACTTTTCTCCACTTGGAGCCAGATATACATAATCACCAAGACAGTGATTTTATTTTCTGATAATCCAAGAGGAGAAATTTTAAGTCTTTTATTATAAGGTATTTTTCTAACCTTTGCAGATGTTTCACACTGTTCTGACTTTTCACCATCCTTGTTAAAATCTTCATTTAAAAAATACATGCACCTTTCCAGAAATGATCTCATGAGCTTAGCCCTGATTCCAAATGACAGAAACTTCATGCATTTGGTCAATGTACATGTAGATCTTGGCTTAAGGTTTCCCATGGTGCATACGTTGTATGTCCTGAGGTGTGTCAGGGCAAAGTTTTCTGTGGATGATACTGAGATAGCAGATGCTAAGACAGTGTTGAAGACTATGCTAGGTGGAGGAGGTCAAAAGTGGGTTGACTTGACCTGTAAATCTCATACTGATTTATACCTATAAAAACATCGGATGCTGAAAAATCTGTCAATTGTATGTACTGAGTCTTGAAGAAAGACATAATTATATAGAGGGCAGTAGCTGTACAGAAACATACCCATTTGCTGGTCATTCCCTCTATTTGCTGAAATTAGTCACCCTGTAAGGTCAGATATTCCTTTCGGAAATTAAAAGACACCAGGTGCCTATATACCCTTAAAGAATTGTCTCCATTCTTAATGCCTTTTGTGCAGGGTTTGTTCACATATACATGTATATATATATATGGAGAGAGAGAGATTTTAAAGAAAGATACCGAATATCATCACTTCAAAAAGCTGGGATGTGTTACTCAGTTGTGTTTGGGTATATATTTTAATGTCAGATCAATCTCTTTCAATTACTCTTTGGGATTGCTTCACTTCATGCGCTTATTATTGTAATTTTAGTTTCTTGTCAGAGTTGGTGCTGTTTGGATTTACACAATTGACCTATATATTCAGAAAAAAAAATCATTTTATTTTTGATTTTAGCAATCAAACTCTTAATTGTCTACCTTATCCTGTCAGAAAATTTTGTAGCATTTTCACAAGCTCACAATATATTACTTTTCTTAGATCTATCTGATGATCTCTTAAATGCTCTCCAGAACTTTGTTAAAAACAAGACAAATCTATTTTTGAAAATCACTGTCCCTCTGCAGTTTTCTTTACCTAGTGTCTTCTGTGCTGTTCACTCTAGAGAGAGCATTGATGATCTCTTCCCATTTCACCACATTTGGGGGCTAAGATCACTGGATCCTGCCTTCATCTACAGATGTTTACTTCGTCGATTTTGTTTTCTTGCTTTTCTTTTTTTTTTTGTTAATCCTGATTCTGACCATGGAAACCACCAGCATGCTGATGATGCCCACAGTGTGGCAAGCAGAGGCAGCTGGGTACAGCACTACAGAAAAGTCTCAACCATGATCAAGATAGCAACATAGCTACAACCAAGCTATCTCTAAAGGCATTGTTTAAAGGGCTAAGGCTTTTAGGGGAACCATTGCTGTACACTATTGTTGTTCACTATAAGCCACATTCATCTCACCTAACTCTACTCACCTGAAAATTTAAAATTTAGGCTAGCCTAGTTGTCTGCATTCCCATTGTTATCAATTCTAGAGGCCAGTTCAACCTATCCTGCAAAAGTAAGCGGGGTCAGATTGGGCTTATCTTTATGTTTTGTGTTGCTGGTTATGTGAAACTATTCCTGTTTTGCACATCAAATTGAGTGTCTCAAAACCAAGCTTTGGTCAATACAGATTTCAGTGCAGAACTGCTCACTAGCAGATAACTACAATAGCATGAAATTTGTGTCTCTAGGGGAGAGAAAGCCATAAACAAGAGAAAGAATAGACACAGAAATTCTTGTGCTATTTGGAGAGGAATGGAAGAGGACAAGAGGCACATCTACATCATGGCAGTCAGAGATCCTTGAGCATCGCAGACATGCTTGTTACAGACCTAGGGGCTGGAAGGCAGTGCCACTTCAATTGAACCTGTTAGTTAGTCCTGTGGAGAGGTAGGTCAAGAAGAGCAAAATGGTGCTAAAGTATCTTTCTTGCCTCTGGACCCAAGCTAGCAACATACTGACAGATGGCAGAGGTGTGTGAGCTCACCCAGAGCTGGCTTCTGACTTGCTAGTCTGTGTCTGTGTCACTGCAGAGCAGAGCTGACCCACAACAACTTTTTAATTATATAGTTCAAAACTGGAGGGAAAAGAGCAGCGGTACCTTACTGAGTGATCAGAACCCATTAAAAACTTTGCATGAGGGAAGGGAAAAATCAAAAAAAGAGAGAGCTGAAAGAAATGGCAGCTTGCCACTAGGTTCCTCACGGGCAGTCATAACAAGTAGACCCACAGGGATAAAAAAGCAGCCACAGGATGGAGCCTTGTCCTACAAAGACTCTGCATTCCTCAGATGAAAGTCTCAGGGGTCTGCCCCTCTTCTATGCTGTGCAGCTTTTAGGCATATTTTCATTTCAATCAGGTATCATGGAAATGAACTGGAAATTAGCCAGTCTCGTTCTTTCTTCTCAGCTCTCCCCATTTCACAGTACAGTGAACTGTACAAACTGTTGAGGCAGACAACTCAGACAACTTGCCTATTTTTTATTTTTTCCTTCTTGGCAGTTACAAGCATCTTGATTAGCTGGTGGCCACAGACACACCATGGTTCCCAGAGGGCAGCTCCACTGGCAACTGTTTGGGAACAGGCACCCTGATGGATGAAGCCTGCCTTGCCTTCAGAAATCAGGGTCGTCCTGATGTGTCGAGACAAAAGCTCCTGTTGCAATTTTTATGAGTGTCTATGAATCCTGAGATTCAAGCTTGGAGCTGGAGCATGCAGGGTGGTGTTGCTGAATGCTGACAATGAGATGATGCACAGCTTTGGCCTTAAGTGAGATTTATGGCTAGGGCTGTTTATGATGCAAAGAGTTTATCACTGTCAAAAGAAAGAGAGAAAACAGTCTCTGTCCATTTTAAGCAGTTAATTGTAGAGGTTGTTCTCTGGTGAGTGGAGGTACAGACCTGGGATGTTTAAAATTTTCTTGCTTGGTTGCTTAAAACATCTCTATTAATAAGACCATTTGTTTAGACCATGAAATTCAGGATATGCAAGTTTGAAAAACTCGGCTATATGTATATGTGATATATTTATATGATACAAATATACAGAAAAATATATACTTTTATCACATGAAATCATTCAGACAATAACATCCCAGATGCTCTGAATGCCTTTGGGTTGACATAACATCTTGTATAAAAATGATGTTCCTGCATAACTGTGGTGCATGACAAATGAAGAGCTTGTATTAATCCCTCAACAGTGATCTCCCAAACAGCATATTTCATAGCTAGACAGCAACTTAATGTGGGGAAAGGGAGGGAAGATTAAACTTTTTTTTTTTTTTTTCCAAAAAGAGAAGTATAAGATACAACAGGCTTTTTGACATAAACGAAGGAAACTCTGCTGCAAAGAATGCTATTTACTTGAACTAGTTCACTTTTTTGCTCAGTTCAAGTATAACTTAATGAGAAAATTTCTCAATTTTCAGATAATGGTTTTGGATGAAAATGTGCTTGAGCCAGATTGAACATAAATGTTTTGTGTATGAGAATATGTACACATATGGTAAAATGAAGTACTCACAGCTTTCTTAGCTGTAGTGAAATGAGTACAGATGGATTTAATCTCAATGCTAGTCTTTTCATCCTGACACAGCATTTATGTCAACTCTAAAATAATAATCATGAAATCTAGATAAAGTCGTACTAACAGGAAAACACTAGTGTTCTGTTTCTTACATGTAATGATAGGTGGCATAGCAAAAAAGCCTTTTAGTTTAAAATGTGATTTGCACCAGTTTCCTTTTGCACAAAACAGCTAGATTCCATAAGCGAGAAACAAACTGGGTTTTATTTTAACCAGATTCATAATCCTTAAGTAAATTACTACCCTGTAACAGTATAAGAAATCAATCTAATTCTATGTGTCAACCAGCTGCTCATATGCAGGGCTCTCCCTGTGCAAACACTCCCCAGTGAAGTCGGCAGCTTCTAACAGTGTGAAATCTGTAAGTGCCATGGACTGGCAGCTGAGCACCCTTGTGCTTCAGAGGAACAATAATAAGAAAATGTTGTGGAATTTCTGGAGGTGCTTCATGAATAGCAGAACACTGCTTTTTTTTTTTTTCTGCTTTTTTTTTTTTTCTTGGAGGAATATGACAGGATTCAGAGTTGTCTTGCCCCAGCAGAGAGATAATTGCTATAATTCATTAGAGAGGCTCATTTCAATTTTTCATTACTGGAGCAAAACTTTATAAACTGTGTTGAAGGGAATGAAAGCTTTAATTTCCTGAGGCTGCATACATAATTATTGTAATTCAAACAACCATTTGAACCATCCTATAGTGGTCATTACACTTCCTGTCTTCTGCCTGTCATTTTGTACTCTTTAATTTCTTCATTCACTTGTTCCTAGTTTTACATGCACTTTCAATTCCTCTGTCTTGAGGAATACAGCAAGTAAACTCATTGGTGGCAATGAGTTACTGCAGTTTCTACAGGCTCCTTTTTAGAACAGCCTAGATGACATCTAACATTGATCTTACATCATTTATGCTTCATCTGTGCAAAGAGAATAGTTTCACACTGGGAATGACTTTAAACTATGTCCTATTTTAAAATAAGCTTATTTATTTTCCTCATGCCCCTGCCACATTTTCTGATCAAAGGCATTTATATCTAAACAAGTTTTGTTTCTTACAAATGCTTTGCCTATCTTGTTAGGCAGTACAACTACAGTACAACTGCTTGTGAAGCTGAATTTATATCTCAGCTATCGTATGCATAGCTACAGCCTGTGACGGAAGAAGCAAAAGGTTAGAACTTCACTGCTGAAGGTTCTGTAGGAAGGCAAAGCTGTGTCAAAAGAGATACAAAGGAAAAAAACTGGAGACCACAGGTTACATCATTAAAATTGAAAACTTTACCTTTGTGACTATAACTTAAAGATTTGGCTTACTATATGCAAGCAGACAAGCTGAAAGCTGTTATTCAAGCAGTAGAAATACAGAAGAACTGGAAAGGTGAAAAGCACCACAACAATCAGTACACTGATCTCAGTCTGAACAAACCTCCTGAAAGTTTGTCTCTAACTGGGAGTGACATTCTTCAGGACTATACAAGACCTGTAGTTGTATTCCAGCTTCTGCAGCATTACATAACAAAGCAAGGAGATATCCAACTATATTTATATTTTTATTTATTATATATAATATAGATATTAAAAAAAAACAAAAAACAAAACACTACAATTCAGAATTCAGTTCAGAACCACCCCAAAACAGGAATACTTCACTTTTCTGAACTTTTGAAATCTATAAAATACAGCGGTAATCCTCGCTTCGACGTGTGATAGCAGACTGGTTCATAAGCTTTCTATGCTTCATTCATTTGCTTAATTCTGTTTATAGTCCTGACTAAAATTAGATAAAACAGCAACAACAACAACAACCAAACAAGAATTATTTGATTTATTCATATATCCTGCCTGTTTTTGAAAGGAAATGTGATTTAATGGCCAATGGCTAGGATCTGGTCAAAATCCAAATTCATTTTTGACTCAAGCTCTCATTGCAAAAGCTATGTGTTTGCATCATTCTTAGATTAATAGATCTTTCAGCATTTGAAGAGCCTTAAAAGGGATTGTATCCATACAAATAAATAAGAAAAAATCCAATGATTTTCTTCAAACCACAAAAATACTTGAATTTCATTAGGCTTGGGAGAAAGGGTAGAATCAGTTTTTATTTTATCTGAAGCCGTTCTCCTTTTATGTTGATATATTTCTTGGGTTCAATTTTTTTTTTTTTTTTTTTAAGAAGACATATAACATGTCTCATGTTATTCTATGAATGTCTTTCAGCCGTTAAAGAAAGGTACCATGCAATCCAAATCTTTTCAATGTTTAGAGTTCCTTTGAAGGTGGTTGCAGCAATTTTATCTCATTTTATTTTTCTGCTTAAGAAAAACTGGCAAAATATCAAAAGACATGGAAATGAGTGCTCTTCATTTTGAAGTTAGATGGCTTAGTTCATTTCAAAACCAGGCTAACCTTTGACTTTCTGATTAGCTTGCTGGAATTCAAACTCATTCAATGCCTGTGCATCCTTTCAGGATTAGCACCCCTTCTGATGAAGAGTGAAGTTAGCTCAAGCTGTTTTGTATGATGTGCAGCCCAAAGGCTTAAAGCTGATGATCATGTTGGCTAAAAATGCCTCTTGGCTTTCCTTCTGTATTCATAACTGCACTGCTTGCCCTTTCTGATTGCTAAGGAACAAGATTACATTTCATGTTCCCAAGCAAGGGCCACAGGATCTTTGACCTTACCTGGATACGCACATATGCACATTGCCAGTTCCCAAAACTCGCTGGCCACTTTGAAAGTCTACTTGCATATTCACAACACAGGGAGAACTGTTCAGTCCTATCCTTACTGTTCTTGACCTCCAGCACCTCACTCTGCGTCCCTTTCTTGGTGGCTGTCATACTCCCTGAAATAAGTCTTTTTCCAACAAAGCATTGATCCCTGTATTGGCCCATCAAAACCATGTCTCCTTTCTCTTTCACAAATCATCATCCAGCCATAGACAGTGTAAAGGAGAGTGTGGGTGCCATGAAGTTATAAATGATGGCATGCAAATAGAATCAGGGCAATCTGATTTTCCTGTGTCTTGACCCCCATGAGTAGAGAAAAAAGACTGCTTTGATTAAGCAAATACAATATGCTAGTCATAAAAGTAATGCAGCAAACCATATGGAATATCAGAATCTTATTTAAATAAACATACTTTCTAAACCAGAAAACGGTTAAATATTATCAATAAAAATTTAAAACACTTCCCTTGCCCTGCCTTGTCTCCCCATTTTCTCCTGTAATTCCTTTATACCAACATATTTATGTCTGAGAGACCCTCTCCCTATTTACCTCTAGCTGAACTTGATTCTGACTTAGCAGCTGCCTTAAGATCCCTAGCTGGGATTCTTTTCTCTGTTTGGTTTTTGATAACAGGCAAGGCTTGATTACCTTATCCCGATAAGTTACTATGGCAAATTCCACCAGTGTAGAATGAGGTATTCACAAATATGTTCTTATCAGTGCACATTTACCCTGTCTGTGCGATTTAATCCATTAAAATTAAAAGGTGGATTTTGCAAATGAAAGCTCAGCAATGTACTCCTTGCTGGAAGTTTGTCATTAGCCTGGATCACTGGTACAAGTATAATTTCCTTTATTGGAAAACACTTCAGCTAGCCAACAGATAGTGGAATAAGGTCTCAAAACCATGTAACATTGCATTCAGAAGTGCAATAAATCCTGAAGAAAACCTTAGTGTTGTTAATCCTGTTATTTATCACTATGACAGAACATTCTTGGCTGGTTTATGGCATGGCTACTTTTAATAAGCACAAAACAAAATTAGGATTTTCTTGTGTCAGACAATATAGTGGATCAAATGGGGAAAAATATGGGTCTAAACTCAGTGGGACTAAACTCAGTGAGAAACATGGGCTGTATGGCCAATGTGTGGCAGCTGAGTCATTCTAGAAAGAATGGGAATTTTACTTGCATTTGAAATACCCTTGTCACATCTTCCCCCTTACAATTATGCCCTTTTAATCTCTATTATCTCTCTGATAAAGGAAGTGGCTGACAAGAGTGTGGTTTAGTATGGGGATGAGTAGTCTTGAAGTGATTATAGTGCCTATGCCATGGGGAGACATTAAAGAACAAATAGCATTGAAGAGTATGTCCCTATATATCATTAACTATTTTCTAGATTTCTGAAAGAGTATTTGCCAGCTGTGTTATTTCACATTTTAGCACAGAAATAAATCAGTATTATAACCTGTGGGAAATAGGATTTTTAAAAAGTGCTCCCTCAACTAGCTTGAGAATTCAGGGGTTTTGTCCCATGACATTACCAAGTTAATTTGCAGCTGGTCACATTCCTACAAGTGTTGCTGCACATTTTGCAGGCAGTATTTCTCCTTCAGTCAATCCCTCTCCTATCTGTCTATATCCAGCTGTTTTAATGATAAAAGGGATTTTTAAGGGACTCAGTTTTGCCACCCTGACTTTTATCAAACAAGGGGTGACTTGATGAAAATCATGATGAAGCTGAGCCTTTCTCTGCAGGCAGAGAGGAGCTGAGTTCACCATCTCTCATCTAACAACAAAGGTCTTTACGTTGATGAACTCTGCCTGGCCTGGAAATGAACTGTGCTAGTGTGTGGCCTTTGTGACAGCAGGGTGGGGTTGATCTAGGAGCTGTCCTCTTTTCTTCCAACAACACAATCATTATAATCTGGGGGAGGTGGGCTGCAGATAGAAACAGCTGTGGTTTCCCAGTCCCATCACCCTACTATTGCACTAACTACTTAAGAAAATATTCTGTACCTCATGAAGAGAAGGTATTCACAGTGTCCAGAAGTCCTGTACCCTTGACAGAATTGCTCATCTATTACAGGCAAACTGAGGTTACCAATTCAGACTTTGTTAACTTGGATATTCTTGGATATTATGGAGATCATGCTTTACAGAAACAGATATATATATATATTTTCTGGCTCACTGAATTTCCATAGTGCAAATTAAAGGTTAGAAAATGGTGCAGAAACATTAGGTGATGGCTGCGAACTCTACGTCTTCTACTTCAGAAGAAACAAACACCTGAAATGAAGATCTCATTAAGGTCTTCAAGACCAGGAACATATTTCTAATGTGTGTTCAGTGCCTACCTACCACAGGATGACCCTCATTGACGAAACAAAGTAATTACTGTACAAGGTGTATAATAGTAATGTCCCTGTCTATCCAGATATGTAGATTGTGAGCTCCATAAAAATGATGTCTGAGAATAGGATTAATCTCACAGGAAAACAGCATCCATGTCTGAGCCAAAACTCTTCTGTAGTCAAAGTGAGAAACAGGAACTAGAGGGTGCAAGTACTTTTCAATCCAATACAGATTTTTAAAGTAGCTCAGATCAACTGTGCCCTGAAAATTCCTATTTGTCTCAAATGTCAGTATTGGTTATGTGATTTGGCTAGCTGGATGGTTAGATACCTGCATTTGGTTGGATGGATTTAATCTAAATGAATAAAAAGCAATTGAAAGAATTTTTATTCTCACATTATTTAAAAGATTATAAATGATCTCTGATGTTTATTTACGCATTATTTCAAAGATTATAAATGATCTCTGATTTTAAACCCATTAACATTCACTGTAAGATCAAGGAAAATAGGAGTTTCTCTCAGGTATTAAGCAACGTTTTGTTTCTTTTTCTTTCTTCCTTTTTTTTTTTTTTTTTTTTTTTTTTTTTTTTTTTTTAAAGTGATTGCTGCTTTTCCCTGCAGAAGAAATGTAGTTCTCAAATTTCTGTTATTTCTGCATATATATCACCCTTTTAATATATGAGCACTGTAGATATTTTATATTAAAAGAAGACAAAGCACTTCAAGCAATTAGTTTTTACTTTAGTGCCTATAGCTGTTACTTAGGTAACGCAATTATTGTTATGAACTGGAGATTTCTGTAGGCTTGAATGTTTAAGGAGAAAAGCAATTTTCATTCTAGTCCATTTTCATTTGGGTTCCTATATTGTATTTATGCTGTCCAAATATATAATAGGAAAGCAAAATTCCCAGCGCTTTGAAGTGAATGCAGTTATCCTGGGGACTGTTAAGTGCTGGTTGTGTATTGGTGATGTGGTTTCTTCCCATACAAATGAATGTCAGTCTCAGTTTCACTGGGCTCTGGCACTGAGTTCCTCTTGCCTGAATTTAAAAGCTCAGTGTGGGTGTTGAGTATGTCGATGTGAGCTGGGTGTCAGAGCCCCACCAGTCAGTGGAGACATGGAGTGGGATTCAGTTGCCTGCACACAGGTATTGAAGGCTTTTTGGTTCTTCCATGTGCCAGTACAGGTCTTCTGTAGGAACTGCACCATATCTGAGACCCTCCTGTGGAGCCCTTAGATGTCTCTCTCTGGACAGTCTATTGGTCTTTTTGGAAGCGGAGTCAAGGGAGTTATTCAGTTGGCCACATGCCTAATTTTGGTCTAAATTAGGATCTTACGAATAGCTCCTAGACTGCTCATTCAATTACAAATATACATTAGCCTAACACCATTTTGGAGTCCTCTGGAGCATTCAGAAGACTGAAGAACCTTATCAAGGTTCTTCATTACATCAAGTACCTTATCACATCTGTTAGCTCAATGCCGATGCCCTGGTAGTTCGGGGCCTCTTGCTTAGCAGGAGGCATTTGTGTTTCAGCAAGTGAATCCTTCCTGTTCATTGATCACCTTGACTATCTCCTCATTGCTACCAGGGGAGACTAAGAAACCTGGCTCTACTTTTATTATAGATGCTAAGTTAGACACAGTGAACTCCTTTTCTTATTTACCAAAAATTACATGTACATAACATACATTCAGTGCAGAAGAAGCAAAACCCAAAAAGACCAAAAGCAAACATATGAATGATGGTCATTTGTTACCACTGCCACCAGGAAAAACTGTGCAAGGCCACCAAAACATGAGCATCTACTTTCATCTCCAGTGAATTGCACACCTAAGTCCTAAATTTGAATAGCCTCAGTTACTTTCACTTCAATAGGGCTATCTGTGAAATCACATATTGACTGCTCAGAGTTCAGCTAACTCTAGCCCCATGCAAGCTTAGTATCTTGTCAATTCCTAGGTTCCTCATAGCTGCCCAAGAAACATTGGCACTTACAGGGAGCTATTCATGTGATCTCTAGAAAACGTCTACATTAGGCTGTGGGAATTGCACTGTGAAAATGCGTGTTTTCTTAACTGATTGTGGAGGGAGCCCATGCAACTAACTCCTACTCCTGTAGCTGTATTTTTCTATTACCATGTACACACCAATGGGATGTGCTGGAGCATTCTGAGGGTATACTCCTACTTTCCATGGTGACTAGGTACCTGAAGTAGTAATACAGGGGCTATGCATTTTGTCCTAGTGTAGAGCTGTGATGCTGCTAGAGCCTACGCTACCTAGGATTTAGAAATGCTGCTGGGTCTTTTAAGATGCATAACCTTAGAATAGTCCTTAGCTGATGATGGGTAAAATTAGATTTGATGAAGCCTTTCTTTTTTCCTTCCTTCCCCAGTATTATTAAAAGCCTTGGCTTTCCCATCAATGAGTATCTATAACTAGTCACTCAATCTTTGCTGTTTACAGGCAAAATGTAAATACATTAAGGAAGCACCCTGTATTGCTGTCCCAACGATGTAGACAGATACATTGATATGACTGTGGAATGAGAAAAAAAAATATAGGAAGAAAATATAGGAAACGTTTTTTGATGTAAAATATTTGCTTTTGACTAAAGAAAGTTCACAAAAGGGTCACAATTTGTATGAAGGTAAATCTTTTTAGTCCCAATATTTTATGTCTTCTAACTACTAGTAATGCCTATAAAAGTCCATAAAGTGTCAAATTCTATTGCAAACAAGGAAAATGTGTGAAATGTTTGGCTTGGGAAATCGGGTTTTAGTCTGCTGTAACCTATCATTTGTTACAAGTGGAGTCCAGCGTTGCACACGTCTCGTGCAAGTTTAAAATATATCTGTGTGTTGCAGTCTAACAAAATAAAAATTGCTGCAAAAGGCACCAGAGAACTAATTCACAGTACAATATAACACATTTTTATCTGGAGAGTGAGAATCACTATTTGCAATTAATTCAGAAATTACCAAAGCTTTAATTTCTTTGTTGGCAGCCACACCAGTGCACAACTAGCTTGATGATTAAAAAATATTTTGTGGTCTGTGATCACTTGAACAAAAGGGCCCTCTATTCTCTAGGTGTAAATGGACTGGTGATACATTACAAAATCCATTTTTTATGGAAACTTAGTATTGCTTTTAGAACCTGTTGCTAGTTGTCATATTAACCATGTAAGAATTCATAGCAGTGTAACACCTTTCAGGCAGGTAATCAGTCATAGTTGTTATTCTCATGCCACTTGGAAGCATCTAAATGGGCATCATTTATATATTGTAACTAGGGAAACAAGCCGTACTACCAATTTTTAAACCATATTTCTTCTATTAATATTATGTCAAAATGCTAAAGTGTAGAGGACATTTATATAGTCACTGTCTTTCTTTAGCATTAGCAAGAACATTAAGATTTCACTTTTCCTTCTGCACAGATTCATGCATAGACACATGAAATGAAATGTGATCTATCTTTCAGCTGAAAGAACAGTGCTGATGTGTTTCCTGCTTAGATTCATCTTCTAGACGTTGATAATAAAAACTTTCTGTATACTGGAAAAGAAACAACAAACTTTTACTGAGTAGAGGCTAAAGCATCAAATGGAAGGAACTAGATTTTCATCTAGATTTACAAAGGGGAATTGCCATTGGATAAAACTTGTGCAGCCTCCAGTATGAAATATTTTTGCTGCAGACTAGCAATCCTTCTAGGTACCTGATGACACCACAACAATGAGTATGATTAGAATTATGATTAGAACTATCTATCAAGATATTTATAGACCCAATTCTCCTTTTGAACACATTTGATTCATAGAGCCTAACTCCAAAGCCTGGTATTACAGTTACATTAAGATATCTACAAATTGGCTGTCTGAGCTAATCATTCAGATTCTTTTCATACCCAATGGGGAGAAATGGGTAATTCAAAAGGTAATTCAGATTTCATGTCATCTGCAAATGAGCATCTTAAGCAGGATCTGGAGGTGCCTAGTTCTCTCCACTGATTAATAAGGGAATGAGGTTATAGCTCAGACTTTGATAACAACATTAGAAACATTAAAAGATAGGGCAAATAAATCCCACTTCATGTTATTATGGTTTGATATGGCACAGATGTGCAAGCTTCAGCCTATATATCCTGCTTTTGTTTACACTAATAGCCAAGTTCAAGAATCACTTAATTCCTCAACAACCAAAGACCCACGACTGTCATTTTTTCATCTTAACTGTGTTCTAGTCTAGTAGTCAGAAGTAGCTTCTGTTTACAGGTGTCATATGCCCCATCCTGGTAACAGGTATACTTAATACTGCTTATACATTCCTGGAAAAGAGATGAAGACTCTAAGGGGATCTTCACACCAATAGTTAAAGGAAGTTCAGCTAGAACTAGCAGGTGTATATTTAGAAGGCACTGTGTTCAATGAGACTGTTAGGCAACATGTCACTATTCAAGCAAGGCAGACAATGCCTTGTAATCAGGACTGTACATTTTTTTGGACCACTAATTAATGTAGAGAGCTGTCTTTCCTGTTAGTGTTGGAAGACATTTTTTCCTTGCTCACACTGAAAGGAGTCTGAACAGCAGGCAGAACCATTCCACCTGAAGACACAGGCAACCACTGAAATAAGGCACTTTCTTAGTAACTGCCTCATGCATTAGGAATTCAGTGCATCAGAGACAGCAGCATGCAGAACTCTTCAGCAGGGTTATGGAATAATATTGCCTTTTTAAAAAACAGATCTCTACCAGGTCTCTCAGGAGGGTTCTGACAGCCATCATCACTCACCCACCTTTGCCACCTGAAACTGGTATTAACCAGGAAGGAAAAAATGATAACACAAACTTAAACTTAGATATTGCTGTGACACAGAAACTGAGAATAAACAAAATCTGACACTAAGCAAACACCTCTTTGAGGAGAACCAGGCAAATCCTAAATTTGACACCAAAAGATCACGACAAATGTTGTAAAATATATTTATTCATTGTGCATGTTGTACAGGAGTTATTTGCTGAATAACAGCACACAGAAAGAAATGGCACCTCCAACAGTACAACATATAAAGCTTGTGGGGGGAGTAGTCTATAGGAAGTTAGGGGACATTTAAAACACCTGCACGAGCCTGTTAATTTCACTCTTAAAAGTGTGACCAATACTTTATGAGCTATGAAGCCTTTTACATGCTTATTTTTTGTATCTTTCCCTACAGGTTCTGTATGCAGAAGGTGTTCAAAAAATTCATCTCAATATTTTAAACCCTGTAAGATTTATAACTGCTGAATTTTATTCTAGGGTCTCTTGAGAAATAAAATGTGGAGAATAAACATCCTATATCAGGAATACTGTGGTATCACTGCATATATTTAACATTTCTAGACTCTGGACTAAATGGATTCTTACAAAACTGAAACATAAGCTCCACTGTTGGGAGTTCCCCAAGAGGATTCCTTGGGCAAGTCAGATCAATGTCTTCATGGTATACTGTCTTGTTAATTTCAGTCTTTCATAGCTAAAATGCAAAACAGTTTTCTCTCTCTTTCTCTTTCTCTCTCTCTCGAATTATATTTTCTGCTTCATGTACCTTTGGAACACTGGGAAGGAATTGTTCACAACAGATTTGTTGGGTTACTGTTGCATTTTTTATTGTAACAAAAATCATTACACACTGTAGTAAAAATATTTTAAAAATATGAATGAATTGACACTTAAAATACATCCCACTATATTCCTAAAATAACAATTTCAGGGTCCTTTGCTCACAGAAAATGAAACTTCATTTACTTTTACTTAAAAAAAACACAGGAGGGAAGATAAAGGAACATTTTCCTACAAAGTGTGACACAATATATTCCCCTCCCCAGGGTAAAGAGCATGAAAGAGTTTATTTTTCAGACCAGGTGCATGCTCATCCACTTATCTATGCTGCTGCTATACTGTACTTGAATGTAAATCACCCTCAAAATGCCACGGCCAATTTCTCAGTTGCCTATCTCCATAGCATGCATGTGCATTATGCATTATATGGTTAATAGTGCATCAGCTCCCCTGTGGAAAATCAAGAAGGCTTCCATGTCCTTCCAAAAGGAAATGTGGAATAATTTTACACACAGGTCAGGCTGAGGTATGTTCTTGGGACAAATTGCAGCTGAATTAAAGCAGCACTGTGCTGTACGATGGCATGGTGGATACAGAGGTACTTGAGGCAGCTGAAATGCGGGAAGTAGGTATGACTATATCAGCATGGGGCTCTCTGTAGGCTAATTAGTCCTGCTAAGAAGCAGGTCCAAGCTAAATGCTTTGAGGTAATTCACAAGTCAGATGATGCATATCTGCACAGTGCTGTGTTCCTGCCTTCCAAACCCCTGCTGAGGAAGCCTTTTGTTTGAAACACAGGGTCCTCTAAAATTCATAGAATTTCTGTAGCTGGAAAGTATAATCTATTCTACTTTATCAAACTCGCACAAAGTGGTTTGCCCAAGACTGGGCAGTGAGACAGTTACAATTCTAGGGAGCGAGCTCAGGATGGCCTGAGAGATGATTTCCTTTGCTCAAGTGCTATCTCCAGGCACAAGCCCCAGAAATAGATGACACTGCAGAGTGTCTGCATTGCTGCACATGTGTATGTGGTGTCTGAGATCACATGGACACTTATGTCAGCTTTTAGATTACTGAGGGAATACACTCCTTTCTAGGAACGAGACGTCATCCTTGAAGCAGCAGAAGAATATTGGTAAGAACCAGCAACTCCGAGCACTGGACAGAATTAGATAAGCTAGAATCTAAAATTACTGCTACTGTTTTAGCCTACATGACACACACAAAGTAAAGATGGTGAAGATGAAACTTAAAGTGTTTTGCCCAGCATTGTACAAAGACAAATGGGAATGAAAGTGAAGAATAAGAATACCAAAGCTTACACCATGTTGCATTGTCCTCCAGATAGTCCTCTGGGAAGCAAGAGGGAAACATTCAGGGAACAGAAAAACAAAACAAAATAATAATAATAAAAAAAAACAAAACAGAAAATAAAAAAACAAAACAGGTTATACCAAACAGGCAACCACAGTAAAGATAACGAATCTTTATAAGCAGTAGATTTTCAATGAGAAATCTTAGATCATACTCTACAGAAGCAGATGAGTTCAGTGGTTAAAGTTATTTAGTTTCTGACAGTGTTTGTTTCAACTTCAGGTGCAATTGCTGGATGCTTAGCCTAAGGTTGTCACTTTCTGGCACTTTGTAGTAGATGGGTAGAGAAGGATTTCTCTGAGAGGTTTAAACGTGTACGTTAGGATGAGCTGAATCATGCTTTATAAATATTTAATCTCAACTCAGTTGCCTAAACCTACATTTAGAAAACTGAATAAAGGCCATCATTTCTCTCTGCTAACAATAAAAAAACTACTGACCTTCACATCTAGGATGGTCATCTAGAAATCAAATCTAAATAAGCGGTTATAGGTATCTATACTACAGATGTCTATATTTAATCAGTTTAGCTGCTGTTATGATCGGCAGAGAAACAGATGGGAATCTAGTTACCTAAATATAGAGCATATAAAGTAAATTTAGTAGCTTTGATGTATTCCATCTTGCTTAGACAGGTCTCCTGTAAGTATTTCTAGTTACATTTGCACATCTTGAAAACCATAGGCATCTCAAATAACATTAGGGGACTATATTGATGCAGCTGAATCCCCCAAGAGGGACTTCAGAGAATAACTGGGCCTCAGTTCTCTCCTCCACTCTTGGATGCCATATAGTGGTCTTCCTCTCAGGTATCCTACCTGGCCTTCAACCCCCAAGTCTAGGAGAGCATGGGCATCCTGCCAGCTCAGTCAGATATCACATACTCCAAGGCATCTCAGACAGTTTTGCTTATCTACATATAGATAACTATAGTTAAGCCTTTCATTTCCCAATCTATGAGAAGTGTCTGTGACAGATGGGGTGAATCACTCTCTGAAGATGTATGTCTCTCTCCATTGACTTCAGAAAGAGCCTGACTCTTAGGCCCCATGCTACAAATACTTGATTTAATTGCTGGAAATAAGTGTACTGAACTGCTTGGGATGCTGCAGCATATTCTACCTGGCTCCCTACTTCTGTTCCATTGGTCTCCTATAGTCCTATGTGGTATCTTCCAGTCCCCTGTTTCCAATACTCTGGGGAGTAACATGGTATAGTTGGAGGTGTCCCTGCCCATGGCAGGGGGTGTGGAATTAGATCTTTAAGGTCCCTTCCAGCCCAACCCATTCTATGATTCTGTGAGTCTCAGATGGTGTTTTACGTCCATGCTTAGACAACCCTCTCAAGCTCAAGCTCTGCATGACTTCCTAAATACATCTACTGCATTTTAATCCAACTATACCTGCTTTGGGGGGATCTTTTTATTTTTTTTTTTTATTTTTATTTTTTTCTGTTTTCCCCACATTTTTCTCAATTAATTTTGATCTATTTCTTTTTTATTAAGTTTTACAGACTAATGCCATAATGCAGGCAAACCTCCCTTCTTGGAACACAATGGCTGGATTAATCAAATTTTATTGGGTGATGTTGGTAGTAGGGTGATAGCTGGACCAGATGGGCTTGAAGGTCTTTTCCAACCTTAATGATTCTGTGATTCTATGATTCTATGAAATTCAGGCAAGCATAATGAAACACATTTTCAGAAGTGTTCAGCATCTGATGTTCTCAGTGTAGGCTTCTCATGAGAGATCTGCATTGTGCAACATAACTGATAAAATATGCTCAACTGAATTAAATACACAAATGAGAATATGAGCAGGAGTAAAAAATTGATTCAGATGTGCAATGCTATTGAGATTCAGAGGAAATATTTTCTAAACTTGGTCACTTCTAAGGACGTGCTGTCAAAGACAGATGAAAACAGGATTGTTTGTCACTTGTTTTGAGGTTTACATAGCTGCATGTTTGAACTTTGTGATGACAACTTGAAGTTAAGTGGTCCAACAGTATTTTGTGAGTAAAATCTCCAGAACAGACGTCTAAAACCATAAATGTAAGACTGAATAGTCAGCTGACTCATGAGGAAAAGTTCCTCTTACATAAAAGCAGGTAGTAATAACTCCATGTTTCTTATATCAATAATAATGAAAAGGAGCTTTAACCGTTTGGCACAACTATCAAAATACTAATCTTGCTGTACATTTTTATTAAGTAAGAAATAGAAAATGATCAGTGTGCAGACTGGAAAACTGCTTTGGGTGGGATTCTACTTGTGTCTTATTAATGATGCAAGGATTGGGAGCATCTAACTGAAGCTGGTCCTCTAGGCTCTGTCTATAGTTAATGAAGAGAGATATGATTCAGGGAATGATTCAGCACATTAAATGCTGAAGGTCTAATGTAGGCAGTTTGAATGGTGTTCCTATGAGACAGAAACACAACATTTATATCCTTCTGGATAAAAATACCCAGGTTGATGTGAGATACAGGCAGTGACCTTTCCCAAGAGCTGCTAAGGGATTATGGTTCTGAAACAAAGCCTTCTGCTTTAATCCACATAAGCAACCTTTTCTTGCTCCAGTTGAGGTCAGTGTCCATCTCAAACGTCAGGGATTGTTGCTCTCAACACAAAAGTAGGTAACACATATATCGCTGCTGATTGGAGATGGATTTGATATCACACGTTACTAATAGGGCATGAAGAGTTATTATTTTAAATATTAGCAGCAAGAAAGACAAATAGGTAAATACTGTAATGCTTTTATGAAGTAATGGCAACAAAGATTTATTTATTTATTTATTTATGAAAGAACGTGTGAAGGAATCTAGTTAAATCATATGGATAAAAGTTTCCCTTTGAAGGTCTACAGGTTATTATGAGTTATAAAGGGTTGTCTTCACTAGCAATTTTCATTAGTTACAGCATTTAAAGGCCAACAGCATATGACACATTACTGCTTTATTCAGGATGGTGCTTGGTATTTTGCAAGTTTGTAGTTTAAAAAGGTTATTAATGTGTTTAGAAGTATTCTCCTTATGCGAATATGGAAGGTCTTTTAAATTTTTTTCTTTGCAAAAATGCTCAGTTCTTACAATGTAGCAGTAATCCAAGCTAAGCTGCGCTACCAGCCTTCCTCTTTGTTCTCTTTCTCCTACTTCCTCTTTTTGCAGCCTTTAACTTTTTGCAGAACATGACTGAAGCCTACACACTACAGTAACCTTTCACTTCACCTTGGCCAGTTCTAGGTTAAGATTCAGGCCTCTGCACCAAACAAGATTTTTAGCCTGAGATGCTACACTGTTTTATGAATCTACTGTGTTAGAGAGACCTAAGTCTACCTCAGAGGTCCACATCTTATTTTCTGTTCCTCCTTGTAGGATAAACAGGCTACACTATTCCCAGAAGAACAGAGAACTCAAAAATATTGCTTTTTGCTGCATACTAATCCAATGTCCTGGCTAGAATGATGTGCTATTTTTCATTTGAATTGCAATGGAGATTGACAGAATACAGTTGATTGATGGATGGGCTACAGCATAGGCTGTTGGAAAGACTTGGCACTGTAAAGCACTGTGGTGATTGTCAAAGGAATCTGCAGAAAGACAGTGCCAAGGAGAGAGACAGGTCTTGATTGAATTAGTGTATTTGGGTGTCTGCTCAGCAATTAAAGTTGAGAAAAACCTCTAGACAGTTTAGACTTGTGATCAGAACCATAGCAAGATATTTTGCTATGTCTGCACTGCAGCACCAAACAAAATTTTGGTGCTGCAGTGCAGCTAGCACCTGTCTGCAGGAGGGCAGCTCACCAAAACTCAAAGCCCCAGCTAACAGTAGCTGTTCCCAGCTGGGTGCTCCTCTCCCTTCACTCTTGCTACAGCCCTGAATATGAACCTCTTCTGAGAGACAGAACAGTGTTGTGCAAGTGTTCAGCAACAAGCATGGCAAGTGGAGGTTGTGCGATACAGTCTGTTTTGATTCAGACTCTTTACAGCTTTTTAATTTTGTCCATTGGCATTACTTCAAGATAATTACCGAGACAGTATTAGCAGCTATAATAATTAGCCTGCTATAAATCTGTAGATTTATAAATAGCAGGAACAGTGAAATCTGAAATGTGAATCCAATGACTGGTAGTAGAAAAAATAATCTTATATTAAAGTCTTATTTTTGAAATGATTAAATAAATAAAGATTAATGATTGCTCATGTTTTAGCTGATAAAGTAGGTTTTTTTTTTTTTTTTTTTTTTTTTTTTGGGACGGATGGAAATAAAGCTTATTGTCTTCTAACCTTTCTAATACTGTAGAAGTGAATTATATTGCTCTCCTAGAAATACAACTCTGGACTATTTCCAATGGGGAAAAAAGATTTGTTGAACGCTAGAGCAGTTGGCATAGAAACTATATACAGATTACAAAATTATTTTTTAAAAAATTGTCTAGAGAATAACATATATTACCAAGCCGTTTCTACTTATTTAAGAGTGGAGTATGCTTTGCCTTACCAGCCTATCCAAACTTGTGCCAGCAGCAGTTGTAGGTCGCTCCTCCGGGTTATATGGTCTAAACCGGGTATTGAAGTTTTCAGGGACAGAACGGGAAGATCTTAGGGCAGGTGCTGGTTTAGGCTGGCCACATCCTTGGAAAACCTGAAAAAGACGTTTTAGGTTATATGACAGTCATAAAAAGAGGGAGGCTGGCATTTTACATCATATTTATTCTGTCTTTCATATATTTGAAACTTCAGCTTTGACTGACGTTTTGCTAATAGTGAGTAGAGCACTTGTCCTATATTAAGACTTGGATTAAAAATTAAACATTGTTAATTACTTAGTGAAGGTATAAAAAAATATAGAGCCCTTAAAACACTTAATTAGTGAAGGTGATTATTTCAACAAGTTAACACCTTAAAGCATTTTAATTGTTATCTGTTCAGGAAGGGAAATGAACAAAATGAAGTTCGTTGTGCCAGAACTTGGTTGTTAATTGTTTCATCTTTTCTTAAAACATGGTTTTAAACCAGAAACACAGCTCATTCATAATTCTTACCTACACCTATTCCTACCTGGTAATCTTGTTTGTAGTATCAGAGAAAAAGTCAATGATGAAATAGTCTTATGAATATATTCCTTTCTAATTCCCTAGCTGCTCTGTCCCTGGATGAGGGATAAGGCATGTTGTGTGGGCAGTTGAGAGAACAATTTTCTGCTACTGTGTTTGTTTTCTAGGTATATAAATAATGTTCAGAATGATAAGATTTCTTTATATTCTTCCGTTTGGAAATAAATTTTAGTAGCATATATCTTGTGCATATTAAAGGAGACAGAAGACACATTTGACTACTGGATATCAAGGATACATCGCAGAGGAACTCCCAGAGGAATTCTGGGATATACAGAAGTTGTTTAGATGAAAGGAGGTTGAATATCCAAGAAATTACATTTTAGATTTTAGATTATCCATCTTGATTGTTTCTCTCCTGAAGTAGCCATGGTTTTTGTTGCTTTCAGGTTTCATTACAGTTAGCTTTTAGCTAGTTTCCTGATGTTAATTTAGAGGCCCCAGATGATTCAAAATTTGCTAAAAGAAACTGATTCATTCTAAATTTATTTGCAGTCATCAGGTCTTTTTTGGCTCAAAGTCCAGCAAGTCAGCTGCTGTAGGGACATTGGGATTTTTAATTTATGTATGAAACTCTGCTTGGTCTCGTTTCAGCATATGTATAAGGATTCTTGAATAGTTTCTAGCCTCCTTAGTGATGAGGATTATTGGACAATCATTCATTTAACAAACTAGGAAAGCTGATTTCAGTTTTTAAGGTTCTAAATTTTTCAACAAGAAAGAATCTGATTTTTCCTCTGTGAAGAAAATTCAACTAAGAATAATGTTCAGGACTTATACATGATTATGATTGATAATATAAGGGCCAAATATATGTCTTGGGAACATCTGTTATACTTACAAAGGTTTACATATTTCTTCTGACTGTAGATCAGCTGTACAGGGAAAACATAACTGTTTATTTAGATATCTATGAAATCCCCTTTGGTCAACTGAGCAATCAGGTATTTACTTACAGAGACAAATGTCAATTTTCCAGACCATGCTACTTGACTGTCAGAGGAAAGGAAACTGAGGGCACTGAATCTTCTTAAATTTCACAGAGTGTGTTAAGCTACTTGTATGACCAAGTGGAGTAGCTATGAGTCTGCATAATTTTTCTTATGACATACTGGAAAAAACAACAGAGACTTTGTGGTATCTATCTACATACAAATACTTATAGTAAGGAGTTTTGTATGAACACAATTATGTACAGCCAGACAATATTTAAGGTGGTAATTAGACAGCATCTTTTAGATCACAGAAGAAGAAATCATCTACTTTTTAATGATCTGGCAAAAATGCAGCAAGGATAAAATAATTAGTAACTATATTTTGACTGCAAAAGAGACATTTTCTGATTTGCATCCAGGTATTAGCTGACAGAACAGAAAATGTTAAGCTGATACCTGAAATTAACGAATGCTTCCTGAGAAGAAGCACAAGAAGCACATGAAATATTTTCTTTACAGAGCTGTTCAAAGATACTGAGCAATTTCTGGAAAAATATTCTGGTGTTCATTATAAGAGTGTATAAGCATGTATAAGAACATTATACATGCTGTGAATTAGCAACATAAATACACTCTCTTAAAAAAGAAAAAGAAAAACAAAACCCACATTTTATATATAATTATGGCAGTCCACCTTAGAGAAGCAATTTCACTTGAAATTAGGAATCCAAAATTTAGGTGTGAATTTGTAGGCATCTATATTTGAGCTAAACATCTAAGCTTCCATCTTTTATAGCAGAGATCAAAAGCTCTCTTCAGTTGATCTCACATCAGCATCTATAATCATCTGTGATATCTCAACATGTCCAAGAAATCCAAGGACTGTCTTAACATAAGACCTATTGGAGACCATGCCCCACTGAACTGCAGCTAAAGCTCAGATGGCATTTCCTAGGGTGCCACAAAGAGCAGAAACCCTCTGTGGTCAGGAATACAAACCAAGCCGTGAGATCAGATCAACAGAACCAGCGAAGAATTATTTCTATCGAGCTTTCTAAACGGAGGTACTTCAGGATTAGTGAGTAACTGTAAAAAAAGAAGTTATTTTCCTATGAGACCTCAATGTTTTGAATCCCAGCAGAAAGAATTTTTACTCTATGAAGCTTTGAGTCATACTGTTATTTAGATGTGCTAGTGCTCAGTGTTTCCTATTGAGTGTCTATATGACTCTGCTCCATTGACTCTCTCATCTTCAGATAGAATAGTATTGATTTTTTCCTGAAGTGCCATTATATTTTTCCTGCACAGGGCTCTGGAAAGAACATAGATAAATGAAGAGGTTTTGTTAATATGAAACTCTGAGGCTATTTTCAGAAGAAACTTGGACGTCGTTTTATGAAGATTTCCTTCTTATAAATAATGCATAGGTAGTCTGCTATGTCATGGAGCTTATTCATCCTTTTAGCTGAAGTAATTGCAAAAAAGGAACATATATCCATAGGTTAAAATGGCACATTGATCAGCTTGGATAAAAGTAGATTTAAGACTCACTAATGGGAGACTCAGCTATGGGGATAGCCTTTATGAAAGAGCAAAAATCTTGGCATGGTATCCAAATAACACTTAAGGCAGCCAAACATCTGTATAGAACCAGACTGTTTAAAAAGCAGGAAAAAAGTCCAGTATGTTGTGTTCTGAGGAGCACTGAAGGCATAATTATGCTGACACAACCAGATTGGGGATTTTCTACATTTTGAAGAAAAATGGTTGCTTTAGCATGTTTTCTGCTGTTTTGTGAGTTTTCTCCCACTTCTTGTGAACAAGCAATTTATGCAGATGTCAGGTACTAAATATTCATACAGCTGAAATGAAACAGATGTATGTTTTACTCTTTGACTTCAAGCAAAAAACAAAGGTGATGGTACAGTCAACATTATGGGAAGATTGTGAAGGCCTTCAAACAAGTTTTGGCCAAGATTTAAAGGAGCACAGATATGTTATGACTCTGAATATCCTTAGGGAGAAGGAGAATGAGGATGAAGTATATGTATGCTATGACTAAATCTTGGATATGAGCTGAGCCACAAGTAATAATATACAGATTATGAAATTTTAACCTGAGAAATAATCAAGGTGTTGCAGAACACTAGTTTGTCACTATAATATTCAAATAATAAAGATGTGTCACTGTAGAATGATGAAGAGATTTTAGTAACGAAGATAATATGTCTCAGAGACATTATCAGGATAAACCCAAGGTAAATCTATTGCAACCTGACTAACACATTGTTGTGGTTCCGCTTGAGTGGGCAGCCGAGCTCCACCACAGCCGCTCTCTCACTCCCCCTCCTCAAAGAGGAATGGGGAGAAAATATGTGAAAAGGGCTCAAGGGTTGAGACAAGGATGAGAAAATCACTCAGTAATTATTGTAATGGGCAAAACAGACTCGGCATAAGGAGATAGTAAGATTTATTGCCTATTACTAACAAGCGAGAGAAGTGAGAAAACAAAGGAAAAAGCAAACCAAAAGCACCTTCCCCCCCCATCCACCCTCTTCCACCTCCTCCCCCCGAGCGGCGCAGGGGAACGGGGGAATGGGGCTTATGGTCAGTCTACAGTACTTCTTCTCTGCCGCTCCTTCTCAGTCACTCTCGTCCCCTGTGCTGTGGGGTCCCACCCACGGGATACAGTCCTTGATGAACTGATCCAGCTTGGGCTTCCCACAGGCAGCAGCTCTTCCAGAACTGCTCCAGATATGGGTCCGTATCACGGGGTCCATCCCTCAGGAGAAAACTGCTCCAATCTGGCTCCCCTACGGGCAGCAGCTCCTGCCGGGTCACCTGCTCCTGCGTGGTCTCCTCTCCACGGGCTACAGGTCCGGCCCGGAATCTGCTCTGGCAGGGGTCTTCCACAGGCGGCAGCCTCCGTCGGTGCAGGGCCACCTGCTCCACCGTGGTCTCCTCCACGGGCTGCAGCGTGGAACCCTGCTCCACCGTGGTACTCCATGGGCTGCAGGGGGACATCCTGCTTCACCATGGTCCTCACCACAGGCCGCAGGGGACTTCTGCTCCGGCGCCTGGAGCACCTCTCCGCCTCCCTCTACACTGACCTTGGCACCTGCAAGGCTGTTTTCTCACTCCCTTGACTATCCTGGCTGCTGTGTGGCGCAGCGTTTTTTTTCCCTGTATTAAATATGCTCTCACAGAGGCGCAAACAACATCGCTTATTGGCTCAGCTCTGGAAAACAATGGGGCCCTTCCCAAACATGGGGCAGCTTCTAGATCTTTCTCACAGAAACCACCCCTATGGCCCCCTGCTATCAAAACCTTGCCACGTAAACCCACTACACATATGAGTCTGCTCTCAGGGCCCACAGTAGTCTGGGTAGACCCAGCAAAACTTACTCTTAAAATGTGGTGACATCTTAAGAGACATCTCAGACATCCTAGACTGAGAGTTTTTGTGCTCTCTGTGGTTGGTTTGCAGAAGGTATTGTATTGGGTTTACAGGGCAAGGTTTTTGGTGGGGAGAGGGGAGAGAGGAGGGATGGCCTCTCTGAGAAGAGTCCAGCAGCTGCCCCATGTCAGATCAGAGCCAGCTCCAGCCGGCTCCAAAGGGACCTGCTACTAACCAGAGCCGAGCCAGTGAGCAATGTTGGTTGGGCCTCTGTGAGAGCAGATTTAAGAAAGGGAAAAAAAGCTGCTGCCCTTGGACAAGAGCACAAGCAGGAGCAGGGGATCTAGGGGAGCCCATGGGGGACCTTTGCTGGAGCAGTTTGCTCCTGACAGATGAACCATGTGGTGTGGACACATGTTGGAGCAGTTCTTGAAGAGCTGCTGCCTGTGGGCAGCCCCCACAGTTCGGGAAGGATGGCATCCCATGGGAGGGATCCCACGTGGAGCAGGGCCAGGGAGTGACCGTGAAGGAGTGGCAGAGATGAAGCATTAGCAACTGACTGCAGCCCCCATTGCCATTTCCCCTGTGCCACTCAGGGGGAGGACATAGAAGAAGGTGGGAAGGTGTTTTTAGTTTGCTTTTACTTTCTCACTTCCGTAGCTTGTTAGTAATAAGTAATAAATTATATTAATCTCCCAATGCTGAGTCTGTTTTGCCCATGCTGGTAATTGTTGAGTGATCTCTGTGTCCTTATCTCAGCCTTTCAGCCCTTTTCATTGTATTTTCTCCCCCTTTCCCTTTGAGGAGGGGGAGTGAGAGAGTGGTTGTGGTGGAGCTCAGTTGCCCAGCTGTGTAAAACCACCACAGGTACCCTGTCAGAATGGCTGCAAGTGTTAGATGAGGAAGCTATGTAAGCTGGTTTTGATGATGTTTAGTCCTTTTTTTTTTTTTTTTTTTTTTTTTGAGCAGAGAAACTCAGGTCTGATACAGAGCATGCAGATTATGCAGATTCCTCTAGATGGAAGGGCCTTGGGGTCTAACCTTCTAGACCATTGCTACTTTTTGAAAAGCATCTCCAAATGTTTAGGCTGTCAGGAACATGATTTTCCCTGAGGCAAAATAAGGACCTCTTGTAGCTGCTGTTCAGGGACATGACAACAACAAAACATGAGCAGTGTATGAAGCTTAGAGATTTGTAGTCAGACTTTCTAAACAGCCAGTGCTGAATATAGACTGCAGAGAAATATCAAGGAAACAGAAAAGGATTCCAGCCTCAGGATGAATTGGAGGATCTTATCATAATAGTATCTGTTTAATGTGCACTGTGTTGAAAGAGTCAACTACAATCAACACACAAACAAGAAAAGTCAATGGCCTTGGAGCAAAGATGCTCTGTTTTATGCAATGGTACATGCTTGTCTGCTGGCAGCTGGTGAAGTATGTCTGTCAGAGAAGAGGAAGAGCATCTTTGGTCAGAGACTAGCCAAGCTGGTGAAGAAGAGGGCTTTAAACTAGGAAAGGTGGGGGAAGGAGAGAGTTACAGAGACTACCCAGCCAGCAAAACAAGGCTCAAGTGGGGATAACTCCAGCAGGCAAGGAAGTGTCTACAAGACATGACTATGGGGTATATATCCTCTTGCAGCAGTGATACTGGTATGCTTTAATACTTCTCTGAAGTGCCTGCACACCAATGCACATATCGTGGGAAGTAAACAGGAAGAATTAGAGATCTGTGTGCAGTTGCAAGGCTTTGATTGTTATTGTAGTTACAGGAACATGGTGGGATAGCTCTCGTGACTGGAATGCTGCCATGGATGGCTATGTGCTTTTTAGGAAAGACAGACCAGGAAGGTGAGGAGGTGGACTTACGCTTTATGAGAGAGCACATCTGGAATATATGCAGCGCTGCCTACAGGTAGATGACAAGTGAGTCAAGTGCGTATGGGTAAGGATAAAAGAGCAGGCTAATATGGGTGACACTGTTGTGGGTGTTTACTACAGGCCACTTACAGATAGCTGTAAGTAGCTTCGTGATCACAGACCCTGGTTCTCATGGGGAATTCAACCACCCTGATACCTGCTGGAAGGACAGTGCAGCTAGGCACAAACAGTCCAGGAGGTTCCTGCAGAGCATTTACAATAACATTTGACATAGGTGGTGGATGAGCCAATGAGGAGAGATGTGCTGCTGGACTTTATACTAACAAACAAAGAGGGGCTGGTTGGAGATGTGGATGTTGGAGTTATCCTTGGCTTCTGTGACCATGAAATGCTGGAGTTCAGGATCCTGAATGGAGGAGGCAGGGCAATAAGTAAGATTGCAAACCTGAACTTCAGGAGAATAAACTTTGGTCTTTTCTGGGACCTACTTGGAAAAATGCCATGGGCTAGGGCCCTAGAAAGAAGGGGGGTCCAAGAGAGCTGGTCAGTATTCAAGCACCACTTCCTCCAGGCTCAATATCAGCGTATCCTTATGAGTGACAAGTCAAGCAAAGGGGGCAGGGGACCTTCATGGATGAGCCAGGAGCTCCTGGCAAAACTCAAACACAAGGAAGAGAAAAGAAGACTACAGGCCAGTCAACCTCACCTCCATCCCTGGAAAGGCGATGGAACAGCTCATCCTGAAGGCCATCTCTAAGCATATGGAAGAGAAGAAGGTGATCAGATAGCATAAATTCACTAAGGGGAAATCAATCTGTTATCCATCTGTGATGTAATTACTGGCTGGGTAGATGTGGAGAGAGCAGTGGATGTTGTCTACCTTGAATTCAGTAAGGCTTTTGACACTGTTTCCCACAACATCCTCATAGGTAAGCTCAGGAAATGTGGATTAGATGAGTGGACAGTGAGGTGGATTGAGAACAGGCTGGATGGCAGAGCTCAAAGTGCAGTGCTTAGTGGTGCAGTTTAGTTGCAAGCCTGTGGCTAGTGTTGTCACCCAGGGTTTAGGACTGTGTCCAGTCTTGTTTGACTTACTCATCGATGACCTGGATGAAGGGATAGAGTGCAAGTTTGCACTCAGCAAGTTTGCTGACATCACAAATCTGGGAGGAGTGGCTGATACAGCAGAAGGCTGTGCTGCCATTGATAGAGACCTGGACAAGTTGGAGAGTTGGGCAGAAAGGAACCTCATGAAGGTCAATGAAGGCAAATGCAAAGTAATGAACCTCATGAGGAGTAACCCCAAGCACCAGTACTGGTTGGGGGTTGACCTGTGGAAGGCAGCTCTATGGAGAAGGACCTGAGAGTCCTAGTGACAGCAGGTTAACCATAAGCCAGCAATGTGCCATTGTAGCTGAAAAGGCCAATGATGTCCTGGGGTGCATTAGGAAGTATGTTGCCAGCAGGTCAATGGAGGTGATCCCCTCAGCCCTGGTGAGGCCACACCTGGAGTACTGTGTCCAGCTCTGGGCTTCCCAGTACAAGAGGAACATGGAGCTACTGGACTGAGTCTAGTGGAGAGCTATGAAGTTGATTAGGGAACTGAAGCATCTCTCATATGAGGAAAGGTTGAGAGAACTGGGCCTGTTTTGCCTGGAGAAGAGAAGATTGAGAGGGGATCTTATCAATGTATATAAATGTCTCAAGGGAGAGTACAAGGAGGATGGGACCCAGTGATAGAAAAAGAAGCAACACAAATTGATACACAGAAAGTTCCATCAGAATATGAGGAAAAACTTTACTGTGAGGGTGACAGAGCACTGGAAAAGGTTGTCCAGAGAGGCTTTGGAGTCTCCTTCTCTGGAGATATTTAAAATTTGTTTGGGCATGATCCTGTGCAATGTTCTGTATGTGACCCTGCTTGAGCAGGGAGGGTTGGACTGGATTATATCCAGAGGTCCCTTCCAACTTCAACCGTTCTGTGATTCTGAGCTGACATATGGCTGAGCCTATATGTCTTTGGTTGGAAGTACAAGGATAGAAGAGGTACATATGGCACCTCTATAATTTTGTCTTAATATTGATGTGTACCTGCCAGGAGTGGAAGACAGAGGGTTTGTCTCTTCTACAGAAATGAAAGACAAATGTGAACTCTAGTAATAAGCCCTGACTGTCTCCACTGATTAATTGTTAACTCATTGGCTTTTTCTTGGACTGCTACAACTTGTTCTTTGCAGAATGAAAGGACTGCAAAGAAGGTAGATCTCAGCAGTATAGAAATTAATCAGTCTGGCCTCAGGTCAGGCACTGCTCCTTTCCCCTATTTTATTTATCAGTGTAACTGCAACCGTGAAGAAGATTTCTCAGAAGAATAGTGCTGAATAGGAGATGCATATTTGTAGGAAAGAGATATTGGGCAGAACCTTCAGTACTACATCAAGTGAAGAATGGAAGGATAAACCATAAAAAAAAAAATTAGGAAGTTTATGATATATTTTTCTGCTGATGTGTTAAATTGAAGACTTCATCATTCACATATGAGCATGCTTATTTATTTTTATAGAATTATTATTTTGGAAAGCATAAATTTTTGCTCACTTAATTTTGTATCCATGTGCACAGGAATATATGGCCTATGTGTTATACTAAACATATTTTTCTCAAATAAATTTAAATGTCTAGTTTTAGCTGGTATAATACAAAGCATCATTGTGCAACACAAAGTGATAGTGCAGTTTAATGGAAGTGACTTTTGGAAATGGGCAATTTACAGAAATATGTGAAACAGGAGAGGGATGGATATTGGATTAAATGGTCTCTGGGGCTTCTGCCCACAAAGAGGATGAGATTAGTAAGACTTCCTTGAAAAAGAAGCTGTTTGTTGTTATTTGTTCCATTCCTTTGAAGAGAATATACAATATTATACGTACAGTATACAGCAATATACAAAATGGCCCTAAATGATACTGAATACAACATAGAGCATCTTTCCAGACATCAGACAGATTTTCAGGTAGGAAAAGCTACATGTCAATGGTGAAAAATAATCTGTGTGTATGGGGGTGTTGCAGGCATGACATTATTAGTGCATCATCATTTTCCCATTGTAAAAAAGTACTGACTGACTTGTGGAAAAATAGCTGTGATTCCTAGTCACCACATTTTCAGCAGATGCAGTCAAATGCAAGACACAAAATGTTTTGAAGAAAGAGAAAATAGCATGATTTCAGCATCGTGCCTGAAGCTTTCTGAATAGAGTCTCAGAATATTTGACAAGCGTGGTTCTTCTCCTGCATTAGGTCTGCAATTGCATTCTATGCACTCCATTACATCCAGCAAGGTATCTGTCATTTTCACTGAAGCTTTAAGTGGTCAGTATGTATAAGGGGAAAAATTAGACAATAGACGACTGATGCAAAGTCTGCTCATATATCATCTTTATAGATCTGACATGACAGACATAGAAGATCACAGCGCTGAACCCAAAGACTTTGCCTTCTCATACTTCTCTTTAATAATAAAACACTTCTATGTGCTCAGACCTGAAAAAAAGAGGGATATAGCCTAGAAAGCAAGGAAATCACATTTCAGGAGAGTAATGGTCTGCACAGAAAATACAAAAGCACCTCAAACATAGACAGCTCTGTTATCTATGAAAATACAGCAAAATAAATTTCATTGACATAATTTGATTTCTGTTTTTCAAGATTTGAAAAAATACTGGCTAAGATTTCTCTTAGAAGAAAAAGTTTAGAGTGCAAATGAAATTTCTGTGATTTATTAACCTTTAGAGCAAATAAAATATTTCTGAAGGATAGGACAGACAGCCTGCTCTATTACAAATGAGTAGTGAGATGAGCTCGTGCCAAGGTGATGTCATTGGATTCTGGCAGGGAATGCAGCTTCCTGACTAATGGAAAAGCTGTGAGATCCGAGCAAGTTAAAAGGAAAAGGAAATACACCTGAGTCTTTGGTGAGCTTTTAATGAAAATATTTTTTGTTTCTTTTTTGAGGTAAGGACTGAGTCTGCTGAAGCAGGCCTTTGATTCCCAAAATATTTGGCTGATACACTCCTCGATCACTGCTGCCAGAACAAAGTCTCATTGCACAGGATGTAGACTACTTTTAAAATCTGAGTACCTTCATGGAGGTTGAAAGTAAAAAGTGTCTTGAAGGAAATCCAGGAAGAATATTAACCTCAGCCTCCTGCCTTTTATCCCCACATTTTTTCCAGCTATGGAAGCTTCCTTACAAGCAATGGAAACTCACTGACTCAGGTAGCAGTCTGGTCAGCACATAACTGACTGCTGAGAGATCAATGCAGGTGGAAACTCCTAATGCAGAGAACCTGGCAAGCTGTTGACTTTAGATTTTGAACTGCAGTGCACTGCTGAATATTAAGGAAAAGATATTAATTGTTGACTGCTGGCTTAACAGAACCTGTTACTGAATTCAAAGGACCTTATTAGTGTGGGGTTCAGGGGTGGCAGTGATCTGTGTACACACATGCACTAAAAATGGAAAGGAGGTTATGGGTATCATTAACTCTGTTTATCTTTGTGTCAGACTCCAGACAAAACTCCATCAAACTGAGGTCTGCTAATCAGAGGCTGTCCAATGTAATGATATTTCCCCAGAGTAGCTATTAAAGGAGGTTAAATGGAGCATTTTCTGTATTCATTTCAAACACATTGTGCTTCAGTCTGATTTAAACAGATCAAAATGTATGTTAATATGGGGAATCATGGATGAGACACAAGCAGAAATTACTAGACATACTCTGCAGGATTTTTCTTACAGAGCTGCCATTAATTTTCAGAAATCTGTTTTCCTCAAGGCTCTTACAACTATTGATTTGGAGTTTACTATATGGTATCTTTCTCCTTGTTGCATGATTTTTAAAAACTTCTAGTTTGTTTAACTAGACCAAGGATTCAAAGGCAGCCTAAAGAACTGTTGAATGTACAAATGCAATTTCTAGTGGTCTGGACGATCTTTCTTAAAGCCCGTACAGAAGATTTTCCCCCTGCTTGTGACAGCAACAGAGAAGGCGCAACTCACACAGTACCTTTGCCGACACCTGCATGCTGTTCTCTTGCATGTTCATGATGGCTTCAGAAATCTTGACATCAATAGGATCCATGACTGATTCAATGTTGAATGGTCCCTCTAATCTCTCCGCTACCAGAAGCATAGCATCTGTTGAAACACAAAGCAGCCATTCCCTTAAAGAAGGGATACTTTCAGGTGCCTCAGGCAGACTGAATGCTCCAAGCAGGAGCCCTGGGGATTTATGGTAGCAGGACCATGAAACCTGCCTGCAGTGCAGCTCCCTAGCTAGCAAAACCAGCTTCCCTTTACATTGCCACCACAGAAAGAGGAATAAAGACTCAAAAAGTTAGATTAACAATAGTTGCCATAGCATTATTGAGCTTGCAATGCAGTTATTTTATACAGCATCGCACCACGTGGAGCAGTCATTGTTCTAGAGTGTGCTCGTGTGATCTCTGTCCCAAGAAAAAAGCAGGATGATAGAAATGAATCCCTGAGGTATGTTCTTAGAGTTTGTATGAGATGATGAAAACTTTGATATGATATATCAGGGTGTTATAATTAAAGCAGCTGTTCTTTCTGACCTTAATGATCTCATTTTCTTGCAATATGAACAGCAGATGAATATTGGATTTCTGCCATAGTATATAGGTATAAACCATGTTTGCCCTGCTATGTTTTCAAAATGTGGTTGAAAGTTGTATGCAAGAAAATACTTCCTTTGTTTTGGAATTTAAAAACAATTGTTTGCTTAGTTTGGTTTTGAGTCCCTCTCAAAAACAATTTTAGCTAATATTGCTCACTAACAAGTAAAAACAAAGCAACTTTAAAGAAATTAATAACTGTAAAAAACATTTTGCCATACCTCACATGTCTACACATGGACAAAGCTAAGCCGCAATTTCTGAGATGTGATAAACTTGCATTTATACTATACCTTTGAACATTATATTTGATTCTTCTCGTATGTTAGTATTTAAGACTTTCTAGCACCCAAGTAGGTTTAAACAGATACCATCTGCAATTTTAACGTGATAAACAAAAACCTTCACATGCTGCCTTCTTTATCCCTCAGACTTAGGCTCCCAAAGGTACTAAACAGGCTTCCTCCCAAAACAGACTCCTCTTGTGATTTGCTGCCATAAGTACTAGTCTTATAGCAGCTTCGCAGAGAAGGCATATAGCACCCCATTGTCCTGTGTTAGCTCTGCATTTTTCTGGAGAGTCCTGGGTCTCCTTTCCAGCCTGCGTGGCTATCTCTTTCCTTCCCACAGAAACGTGTCTGTGGATGTATAGGAAGAAGAGGCTGGTGTCTCACCCTAGGATCTGAGAAGCAAACTCCCATGCGCAGCCTGACCTGAGGGTTATGGTATGCTAACAGTTTATATGCAGTCAATGCATGCCTAAAAATCCCACTGAAATAGAAACTACTTAGCATTTTGTACCTGAGTGCTTCTGTAAGTTTGGGTCTAATATTTCTCTGTACTTTTAGGCTAGTAAGAGGGAACTGCCTGTTGTTTGGAGTGTGGTATATAAAACTTGTCACTAACTGTGAGAAATGGTGAGATGGTAGCAATTCAGCTTCGAACAGTGGTGTTATTTTGGCTATACATTATTTTAAAATTATTTAGTTTAAACAATTTTTGGGGGACCACTGAGAAAACAACACCTAACTCTGACAGAGGAACCAAAACAGCTTTTAAACATAAGAAGAAATATACATACACAGATGCACACATAAACACATGCACACACTTAAAGGTCTCTGCAGTAAATTAGCAGTTTTTCCACATTTTTATGGCAAAAGTCTTGGTGGCTACATTTTGGTGGTTTTGGCTTAGTTTGGGCTTAAGTTTGAGACTGGGGTTAATGCATGAAATAATCAGGTTTTATTTATTCATTGCAGGAATAGCCCACAGCTTAATTTAGGGAGACATTCCTCTGCAGCAGCACAGTTTAGTTTGGGAACTACCAAGCTGGACAAGTCTCGTGTTCAGATCAAGTACATGTTGGAGATAATGGACTGTGTATGTTGAAGTAGAGATCAGTAAATAGGCAATTGTTGGCATGAGAAGGGAGCTGGAGACCCTTCATGAACATGAATCTACTTATTGTTACTTCTGATGGTAGGAAGCACTATTTCTGAGTTAAATTTTGAAGCAGAATCTCATCTGTGTTACAGAAAAGTGCGTTATCCTTGACTGAACAAGAACCACATCTTTAATTGTCAGAATTATCTTACCTAAAGCAAAGTGCCTTCAACTTCAAAATGAATAGTATGAAGAGATGCAAACTCAGATATATTATTAACAATTTAAAAGTATCCACAGATTCACAGTTAAGAGATACTTCTGTATAGCAGCAGTCTGCATTTTTGTTTTGGGGCTGGGAGGTGGTGTTAAAGTAGAGCCTTTACAGGGACCTATTTGAAGAAGCAGAGGCTGATAAATTACATAAATGTTGGAATGAGAGAGATTTGAAAGGATAAGGTAAAACAGGTTAATTCTGCAACATTATTTCTGAGACTGGCTCAAGTAGCTGTGCTTCTAGTTAGGGCTCATTTTAGGGCTCGGCTCAGACTAGAAGGCTTAGTCAATTACAAAATTTAGACAAACTCTTGTACAAACTGAAAGCAAATGTTTTTCAAGGATTTATAGAGTATATCTATTTTTTTTTTTTTTTGTTTTCAAGCAGATGTGTGAGTCCATGGCTGATTTAGTGGTGGCTAGACTGCTTAATTACTCCTGTCTCCTTCTGGTAGCTCAGCCAAGCAGAACAGCAAGTGATGTTCATATGAACTCCAACATGATTTTCTTAGTCTCTGAGTGAGCTTTTCCTGCTACCCTTAATCTAACCATTGCTGTCCCTAATATTAAGTTAAAATTATCCAGATGATATCTGACAGCTATAGACCCAAATAAGCTTTGAACAACAAAAAAGCCATATTATTGAGAGCGTGCAAGCCTCTTGGGAACATAATTACTACTGTAGTTTTTGAGATAGCTCTCAGACTAAAATTCAGACTAAATTTCTCATCCTTAATGTTGATCTCCAGCAAATAAAAATAAAAACACAAAAAACAATTTCTGGGTTAATTCCTCATTTAGAAAATACTTCCTTGGTTCTTTAGGTTGTATCCTTTTGTTTGCTAGCCGTAACCTAGCCATAATCCTCCTCACCTTGTTATTCACTTGCACAATTCTGCATGAACACATGCAATACATGCACACAACACATCCTATGAAAATTAATGAAATAAAAGCTCTTAGATTGAATATAGTGAAAATCAGATGAAATTAATGACATGAGATTTATGAAAAGTCAGTCAAAATGATGTAATAGTTCTTCACAATCTATAGCTCTTAAAATCTATAATCATATAACAACATACACACCACTCTGTTGTCCCAAGCTTCTTTTTTTTTTTTTCTCCTAAAAATGCTGTGAATACTATTACAGGACAAGCTGGAAAGCTTTCAAAATGAAGTTAAGAAAATCTATATGTCTTAGTCTTAAATCTTAATTCTTGGGAACAGGACACTTGAACCCGAATAAAACCTAATTCAGTTCAGTAGTACGCTGTGTGGGTTTAAAAAATTGCTCAATAAGTTCATATGTTAGATAGTGGGAGCTTAATTATGGCTTGTGTGATAAAAAAATGAAAACTGATAAATTATTCGATTGCCATAAATTTGGTCTGTTTTGTTCAATTATGTATATTTAATTTTATAACTTTTATGTTTTTCAAAATCTGCTTTGCTTAGGCTAAAAACGTCTTCGTTCTCCATACACTACAGCACCTGACAAAGAGCTGGCATTTATCTGCAGGGTGAGTCATTGAAGAATTCTGTCAAGGAAAGTCATTCTTGCTTCATGGGTTTGTTAGCATCTTGGAAACAAAAAGCATGGCTAATTGCTCACTTGAGGACATGGGCTCATAAAATAGCCCTGAGAAAGGTGTAGAGCACATGGCACACTACACTCAACTCTCAGTGCCACAGCGTTTGCTACTAGGTGCATGCTGCTGATACCAAAAGTAATGTTTTCTTGCTTATGTTACATTTCCTTCAGGGAAGGTTTTCGGAAAGCTTTCTAGTAAATTACAGGTTACAGGAGAAGGGGCAAGGACACTGATGGTAAGGACACATGAGATGTCTGATAATTGAAAAAAAAACAGCCCAAACCAGACTGAAATAGAAAAGTTCCTTTAAAATCTTCTTTCTCTTGCCACCTTCTTATCATTAAGAAAATGTTAGAAAATGAAGTTTTCTTTTCAGTGCTTTGTTTCTTGTTCCTTTAAAGACTCAGGCAATTGGAAAGGAAAGGCATTTTTTTTTTTGTCTGTTAGTTTGGCTATAACATCTTCTTTTTCCTTTCATGCACATCTCTGTTATCCTACTTTTACATTATCGGTGAAATCCCAACAGTGACTGAGCTTTCCCCAGGGAAATCCAGAAATGTGTCTGTGGATTAATTGTCTAAAAACATATTTTCTTTACAGAGACAAGAAGTGCTAAATTACTGAATTGCATATCCTTCGTGAAATCCTAAGGTATATCTTGTTTCAAGGAAAAGTGGAGAAAGATCTCATCTATTTTTTTTTTTTCCAGGAGGTTACTATTTTTTCTAGTCCCATATATTTGATCCAACATTAACGAAGGAATGTGAAACATTTGTTCACATAGTCTCTTGTGAAAAAATGTAAGGATTAATTTTATTTGGCAAGCTTCAAAGGATTTGTCTATGCACAAGCCTATGGACTGCATGAGAAGAGAGATGAATGAGTTGTAAACAGACTAAGAGACTAATTGTGGTTTACCATGACCTTGAGAGTGGCAAAGGCAGTTTTAGAAAAGGATATAACTGTAAATATGCTGGACTGCTAAGCATTGCTCATTCAATACCTTCGATACCTTCAATACATTCAATACCTTCCCAACCTTCTGACCAAGGGCAAGGAAAGGCAGAAGTCTGAGTTGTATTTACTGAATCATGTAGGTAAAACTCAGTGAATTTTCCATCATGACACTGAATATAAATAATGGCCATAAAATCTTTAGAGCGTTGGATGGTAAATTAATGAAACAGAATAAACAAAAATTGAAAAGTGAATTATAGGTACATATTGACTTTTTGGAAATATAATAACAGTGGAAAGGAGTCTGTGTAATTCTCTGCCAAAACTCGTATTGCTAGATTATGATTTACTAAAAAAATTCAGGCAGGGGAAAGTAAAACTCCACCTCATGCTTAATGAGGTGTTGAGAACTTTTTCCTCATAAAACCAGAGTAAAGCACGGCAGTGATACCTATACTACTATTTTTACTAGGGTCCACATTCCCCTTTTCACATTTTTCATTCATATGAGAACACTATATGGTTCCATTCTGATGAGGCTTAATTGACAGATTTCTCCTCTACCTATCATTAAACTCCACGGAAGTATTGGCATGCAACACTGAAATACCCAGTTTTCCCTTGAAGACTTCCTATTTTTTTTTTTTTTCCCCAGGGGGTTACTTTTCTTAAAACTCATGTTTGCAACAGTGTAAACTGTTATCTTTATTCACGGCAACATCACTGCTCCCTCAAAAAAGAAAAAATGAATTGTCAATGTTAAGAGTGAGCTAACTTTTTCTTTACCCAATAATAATGGAGAACTTACCACTTGCACTATGATGGTGTCTAACTTTCGCTTTTATGTAGAACAGCACAAAAAATCAGTTTAATACAACATATGTATGAAAAAGATATTGACAGGCAGGTGTCATCTTCTTGTAGCTGATAGCAACAAAATTAATTTTGTAGGTTGAACAGTAGGTTCTCTAGCTTTTTGAGCATTTCACATAACATAGACTTTTCTCCCATGTATTCAAAAAAATAACCATATTAAAGTGATTTCACTTCTTTGTCTTTCAATAATTTTGAGCAATTCTAAATAATTTAGTGAGATGTTGTTAGAGTATGTCTTATTTTGTTCACTTATGCAAAAACAAAGGAGCAAAGACTATGCAAAATGATAATCCTTTTCTACTATTATGACTCTACTACCCTATGGGAGCTGAATGCAAGATGTTCTGAACAAGACTTTTAGCAAATGTTGTTGCCAAATGTTGTTGAGAATTCTGTCTGAATGTTTGACATGAATCAATGAATAAAATGCAGCACATTTATAAAATCTTTGTCTTATTGCTTCTTCCTTATGCCAAGAGATGTTTAAACGGTTCCATCATCAGGCACAGAAATTATAGCTAGTAAATAAAATAAATCTCATTGATACATGCCCGTATGCTTCCTGCTATAGCCTATTCTTTAAATTTGTATTAATATATACTCGATCTGTAATTCTTTCAAGATATGCAGTTTGAAATACTGAAAAAACATACATCTTTTTGACTTTACTTTGATGAGACATTCTCACGTAGTTGAAGATAGTAAATTACAGTCTTAAAATTCTTATTTAATGCATCCTTATCTTAGAAAAACTATCCTGAGTATATTTTTTTGTTATCTTGATAGTCATAGACAGTAGAACCTCAAAGATCTTTTCAGCCTATCCACTGCCAATGTAGAATGACTGTCTACAGCATACATTTTTATATTGTATATTATAATTATAGTATACATTTATATATTGTATATTATAAAATATATATATTTATACAGCATACCTTGTGATCTGTCCAGTACAATTTTAAAATAGCTTAGATATGTTTATCCCACCTTTATTTTTTAGGGAGACATTATACCGTCTACCTCACCTCACTATATTTCTCCAGTTATGTAGTGTATTTTTTTCTGCTTAATTTCACTCAGTTCTTTCTTATCATCTTAAACAGTACTATTCTTTCCTTCTTGTGCTTTTTAAATCTCTCAGATATTTACAGACATCTAATATGTCTTCCTTTAGTTTGTGCTAAATCACACTTTCCATGCTTACTTTTTTACTTTTTAAAATATATTTTTTAAACTATTTCCTTGGGTATTTTGCTCTTTTCTTTATTTCAGTTTAAAAGAGCTCACTGGTATTGTGATGAATAAATGAATCAATAAAAATGAATAAAACCTTTAAAGTAGGAATTCATTAATGTTGTTTTGCAGGTACCTTTTTGGCCCAAATGTTTGACTCAGAAAATCATCTCAATTCTCTTGATTCTTCTGATTTCCTTATCTTCTTTTCACAACTGATTTATAATTCATAACTCCCATGTCTGTCTTGACATGTTACTTCAAGTGTCTCCTCATATACAGAATTTACTGTGATTATACTTTCTGCACTGGTTTTCATTCTATTCACTAGTATTTTGTGCTGTAGAACTTTTTCCAAACTTGATAGAATTTATGGCACACTTTTGAAAACATTATTTATGATCTATCTAGTATGTCTTCTCGAGAAATTATGCTTTTTCACTTTTATAAGCAATTTGTTTCAAGAAAATCTTTGGTTATTTCAAAAATAAATTCAACCTTTAGTGACATCTAGTCTACGCATAATCACTCCGCTAATAAGTGTTCTATGACAATATCCTCTTTTGTAAGAACCTAGCTTAAACCTAACAAACTTGTCTTATTGTCTCTTTACTGAGAATAGTTATGGAAGAACACTTATCCTCATCCTGTTTTTTCTTTCCTTGAATACAGAATCACAGAATCACAGAATTTTCTAGGTTGGAAGAGACCTCAAGGTCATCGAGTCCAACCTCCAACCTAACGCTAACAGCCCTCCACTAAATCATATCCCTAAGCTCTACATCTAAACGTCTTTTGAAGACTTCCAGGGATGGTGACTCCACCACTTCCCTGGGCAGCCTGTTCCAATGCCTCACAACCCTTTCAGTGAAGAAGTTCTTCCTAACATCTAACCTAAAACTCCCCTGGCTCAACTTAAGCCCATTCCCCCTCGTCCTGTCACCAGGCACGTGGGAGAACAGGCCAACCCCCACCTCGCTACAGCCTCCCTTGAGGTACCTATAAAGAGCGATAAGGTCGCCCCTGAGCCTCCTCTTCTCCAGGCTGAACAAGCCCAGCTCCCTCAGCCGCTCCTCGTAGGACTTGTTCTCCAGGCCCCTCACCAGCTTCGTCGCCCTTCTCTGCACCCGCTCAAGCACCTCGATGTCCTTCTTGTAGCGAGGGGCCCAAAACTGAACACAGTACTCGAGGTGCGGCCTCACCAGAGCTGAGTACAGGAGGACGATCACCTCCCTAGCCCTGCTGGTCACGCTGTTCCTGATACAAGCCAGGATGCCGTTGGCCTTCTTGGCCACCTGAGCACACTGCTGGCTCATATTCAGCCGACTATCCACCATCACTCCCAGGTCCTTCTCTGCCTGGCAGCTCTCCAACCATTCGTCTCCCAGCCTGTAGCTCTGCTTGGGGTTATTGCGCCCCAGGTGCAGGACCCGGCACTTGGCCTTGTTAAACTTCATGCAGTTGACCTCAGCCCATCGGTGCAGCCTATCCAGATCCTCCTGCAGAGCTTTCCTACCCTCAAGCAGATCGACACACGCACCTAACTTGGTGTCATCTGCGAACTTACTGAGGGTGCACTCGATGCCCTCGTCCAGATCATCGATGAAGATATTAAAGAGGACCGGCCCCAGCACCGAGCCCTGGGGGACGCCACTAGTGACTGGCCTCCAACTGGACTTGGCTCCATTCACCATGACTCTTTGGGCCCGGCTATCCAGCCAGTTTCTAACCCAACGAAGCGTGCGCCAGTCCAAGCCAAGAGCAGCCAGTTTCCCGAGGAGAATGCTGTGGGAGACGGTGTCAAAAGCCTTGCTGAAGTCAAGGTAGACCACATCCACAGCCTTTCCCTCATCCACCCAGCGCGTCACTCTGTCATAGAAGGAGATCAGGTTCGTCAGGCATGACCTGCCTTTCATAAAACCATGCTGACTGGGCCTGATCGCCTGCTTCCCCTGCAAGTGCTGCATGATGGCTCTCAGGAGGATCTGCTCCATGAGCTTTCCTGGCACTGAGGTCAAACTAACAGGCCTGTAGTTTCCCGGGTCTGCCCTCCGGCCCTTCTTGTAGATGAGCGTCACGTTTGCTAGCCGCCAGTCGATTGGGACCTCCCCTGATAGCCAGGACTGTTGATAAACGATGAATACTTACTGCTCCATAGTCTCTCGCTACTGCCAAATGTAGAGAAACTTGCGTGCTGTGTCAAGATAATCAACATTTTTCTAGCCCTTCATAGAGTTAGATGTGTGGAGAGCCACCTGGATGATGAAAGGTTTGAAGAACTTGGATAAGGAAAGGCTGAATGGACTGGGTTTGCTCAGCCACCAAAAAGCAGGTTCAGTTGAGATTTATCACAGTCTTCAGTGCCTAAAAGGTAGATTCAGAGAAGGTGGGGGAACTTCACATGGGTGTGGAGTGACAGGACAAGATGCAAATTTCTATTTGTCTATAAGAAAAATATTCACCATGTGAACAACTAAACACCTGAGGATCTCCACAGGTCCCTTCCTAAATCAGTCTTTTTTCCATGACTCTGTGGCTAGGCTTCAATTCACTTCAGCTAACTAGGAGTTAAGTTTACAGCCTGAGTTGTAAAAAGTTTATGATTTTGTTCCAAAGACTTTTTAAAAGACTTCACAGGAGTCTATGCTTAAGATTTCACTGTTGTAACCTTTTCATAAATGATCTGTGATCTGGGAATAGGGGTAAATTATCAGGTGAGAGTGCACGAGTGCACAGGTAAGATGAAGACTGTTACAGAAAATACAAGAAGGACCTCATAGTTCTGTGTGACTGAGCAGTAAAAAGGCATCAAGTGATGAGTACAAGAAAAAACTCAAATACCTTTTTAGGCAATGATGGGCTCTGAGTTTACTATTATCACTCAAAAACAAGCTTTTTGTTTGGTATTAGATCATTCTGCTGTGACATGAGCTCAGCAATCATACCACCCCGCAAAACAAAAACAGAAACAAAAAAAAACAAACAACAACAACAAACACACACAAAATAATCATTAAGTATTTTGAATAATTAAGTAAGGAACAAAGCACCAAAGAAATGTTTATGTTTTTGAATAAATTTATAGTGAAACAATATCTTGTATACTGCATTGCAGAAGTGATAAGTGTAAGCTTTCAAATACCTTCAATTAATATTTTAACATTTTACAACCTTGAAAAGATTGTCAAACTGTGGGTGGCATGGGGAGGCTGCCTAGGTGTTAAGGTTCATCATCTATTCCAGCAGAGAAAGGAGGAAATAGAATATGAAACGTTATTAGTTTCTTTATGTTACAATAATGATACCTTGCTAATCCCAAGACTAGGTGGCAAATTTCTTATGGTTGCCATGGATATCAGAGAACATGTCTGCTTCTTAGTTCTTTTGTTAAACAAAAGAAAAATTTTCCCCGTTTTATGTAGGAAACCATAATTGTTATCAAGATCTGAAACACACATTTCACAGGTACTGATGCCAGATTTATAAATAGGCATCCTATCGCTAACATCTTTCCAGATACTTTGTCACTAAGCTGACTTTGTGCTTTTCCTTGCCACAAATAAACAATCAACCTATATCAACCTATGGCCAGTTTTTCTGGCATGAATCCATCCCAATGGTATGACTCTTAGGGAGGTGTCACACACACTTGCACAGACAAAATTGATTTTTGCCTTTAATTTTATTGATTAATATGGAAATTTACTGCAGTTATCTCATTACATTTAAAAGCTAGCCACTATGCGGAGAATTTTTAGATGCCTAACATCATTTTCTCCCAATAAGGCCCAATGTAGCAAACATATATATATTTTTTTCCCCAGATAAATGTTTGAATCCCAAATGATTGTGCACATAACGGTTGTCACAAATCAATACGGCTGGTATGACTTATCCGTTTATTGTTTTGACACTTCTCTTGAAAGGAAAGAACAATTTCTGTATGTTTGCCTAGCTGCAGTAAGTATATTGCAGGGATGAAACAGAACTAATCAATAGGATAGACACAGTGTTGTAAAATCCTACACTTGAGCTCCTTAACTCTTCTAAATTATCTGTGTCCTGTTCTTTAAAATGATTGGGAAACCAAGAGTAAAAATGTTCATCTAGTCTAGAGAAGGCCAAAGTAATATAAAAGCTAATGTTCATCACACAAGGCCACTAGCCTGATAAGTTGTAATCATCATAAATACTACTAATAACATACAGACAATGCTGGCCAGAAAATAAAGAATCTGTGCCCACTAAAACTTTCACAGGAGGAAAAAAAAATGTTTTAACTGAAGGTGAAAAATTAAAAAATGGAACATTCTTCACAGAAAGATTGCTGGCTCGCTGTACATTGGCAAGGCTTCTAGGCCAGCAGCCAGGGAACCATCCTATTAATTCTCTCTCAAGAAATTTTGATTTACTAAAATGAGTGTTTTCCAAAAGGAAAGATCATTTGATCAGCCTCAGCTTTATCCAAGAGAGATTTGTGAATACGAATTCATTATATTTCCCTATAAGACTGCTAAATGTCATAAAACCAGAGAATGGAAACTAGGGAAGTATGGGAATGTTTTGAGATCAATTCTCTGTAACTTTTAGTCTGTTCCCAGTATTCTAAGCACTTCAGAAAACAGTCCTCTGATACCCTCTACATTAAATGAGGAGATGCAGCCAGCCCTGGAGACTTCTGGAAGGAGATCCTACCCAAGCCATTCTGTTACAGATTACAGTGCAGGTGCTAACCTCTTGCAAATATGTTCATGTTGGATTCCCTCTTCAGTGCTCACCCCAAGTGCATCAGGTTTGAACTCCTGCGCTCTTGAACTCCTCCTCTGCCACTGACTGGTGCTCAAGGCCAGTTTTCATGCAATCCTTAACCTTGATTCAGATACACTTAACCCGGCTTCTCTGGTCACCAGAATAACATGTTGGTGAAATTCTGCTATAACTAACCTGTCTATGTGTCTGGGATATGAGTACCAATTTCACTGCAGCCATTCTAGATTCATACAGGCAAGCATGAACAAGATGCAGATCCACTAACACAGAAAGCAAGAACAAATGTTAGACTCTACCCTATGCTGTTTTGTTATCAAAAATAACTCTTAGAATTTTCTGAATGCAAAACTATATAAAAGATCATCTTTAAATGTTATACTTTTAATTAAGACAATAATATTATTATTAATACTTACATCTGCCAAGGAAATGGGACGTGATCCAAAGCCTACTAAAGTCACAAAGCATTTTTTCAACAATTTGTTTTGAAGGAGGTTTTCATTCCTATTCTCAGTTTTTGCAGAAAAGAACCACTTTTGTTTCCCCTTGGATCTGAGAGCACAGCAGCAAATGAACAACCGTTATTCCCAATGCTGTACTAATATCTGTGGACAGTGCTGTTACAGAAATAGTCATGTTTTGGCATGACAGGACTAGGTAGTAATTAAATTGATATTTTTGTTCCTATTAAACAAAATGAGCCATGCCAGTGTTGGCTCCATCTGAAACATGGTGGAGAAAAATCAGTGCATGTCAGATGGAATAGGACAGCATCTATGAGGCAAATTTTTTCATGTTTTCAAAAGAGAAAAAAAAAGTGAGGAGGCAGAAAAAAGCAAACACTATTCTAAAAATTCTCATAGCAAAGTCCACTTTCCTAAAATGATTCTTACATTTGGCATATATTTTTTTTTTCAAAGAGAAAATAGGAAAAAGTTATGTCATCTGATATTGATGGGCTGCTGGGCACTAGAAACTGGATCCTATCTGCTGGGATGGGAAATCTTTACACAGGCAGTTTGCATTGTCAACAGTCAGTAACTTAAAAAAACCCTCCTAAGACCTGTCAACTGGCTTCTACTTCAGTAAAAGGAAAAATTAAGACACATTTTATGTCCTCTTTGTATCTCACAAGGTCTTTATTTTTTCTTTATAAAGTAAAATAACAGTTAATAATGTAAATAATGATGATTTCCTTGGTAATATTATTTACCTCTCCCACCCAGAAAGGAATACCAAAAGGATTTGGTTATACCAGCCATAGCAACACCTTTTCTCCTAAAGCATGCAGATGTCCTTCTGTATTTTCTTTTAGAAGGTAACTTCTCAGAGACAGTCTAGGAATGAGAAAGCAGTGGCAGAAGATTGGTCAAATGGGCCTGCCCAGCTCAGCATGCAGTCACACAACCAGTTTAAGCCAACTGAAAAGGGTTCTTCTGCTCCCCATTGAGGACAAAATCTCATTCTTAGGGAGGTGCAGGAAGAGCTGCAGAGACAGATGGAGCTGGTTGGAAAACAATTTCCTACTCCAAGGGGGTTCATTTTCAGCAGGATGTGACCTACTATAGAGCAGCCAAAAATATGAGGGTAAAGGTAAGTAGGTTGCTTTTCAAAGGCAGCTTGCTTTAGAATAGCTTTTAAAGGTACTCAGCCCTATGCCACCATCTGCTTCAGGATCACAGGTGGCCTCTGTCACCTCAGGGTCTGCAACAAAATATGAAAGGAGTGTGATAAATGACTGAAGGGGTTAGATGATGGGTGCACCCAGAAACATGCTTCATGGGTTGGAAGGCTGTGGTCACTGTGAGGATGTACCAGACCTCTGCAACAGGTAGAGAAGCTCCACAGTGGGATATGTACACTATAGGCAAAAATACTCCCAGAAGAATGGAATGAGAACAACATATTGGAGAGAGGCTGCTTTCCATAAGTATAAACAAGAGAACTGCTGTGGTGCTGGAAGCTGTAACCAAAGCCAAAACTATTACAGTGACATGAATCATTGGCAAAAGGCCACAGAAGAGGTTTGGTGGCATCAGGGCACAATGAAAACAAAGCCAAGAATGAAGTTCTGCCCAATTTCTGCTTCATTTGGGTTCCTTTCCTACATCTACTGTTGCTCTTATACCTTTGTTATTCTACAGTAACCATCCTGTTCTTGGAAAGCACGTAGAAAGTTGCTTTTGAATGCTTCTGCAGAATAAACTAAAAAGAAAACATAATCAGTAAAAATATATTTACTGATATAAAACTAGTAATATATAATATACTATAATCATACAGTGTATATGATATATGATATATGATATAAATTATATAAAATATATATAACATATTATATGTATTATTATTATATATATACATTATATACATTGTGTATATATATATTATACAATAATATATATAATATACTATATAATAATGTAATAATACTGATATTATATTTATATTTATTATTATATATTTACTGTATATATCTCTTGGTATGCCAAGAGATATATACCTTTCTATGAATGCCTGATATAAAAATTATTAGTATCTAAGATAAAAAGGGCCCATAAATCCATCTCATTTTAAACAGCAAATGATACTCAGTCCTAAGGATTTTGTGGAGAAGCAGGACAGTGTAACAATAAATGATGAGGAATGTAGTAATAAGTTACATACCAGCTTGTGTTCATTGCACTTCCCTGACAGACTTTTCATGGCTGAGAAAATGGTAAGCAGATTTGACAGCAGATTGATAGATTCTTTTGACTGATTAGAGAAAAAAAAATCTGCTATACTGGGGAAGGATAAGGGTAAATTCAATCCTTTCAACACTAAAGAACAAAACAATTATTCATGGGGATAGAAGCTAATAAAGACCCACTTGTTCTGGACTATTTTGTTCCATTTAGACATATATTTTTACTTTTAATTTTTATTTACAATGCAGGTATCTTTTCTGGAATGTGGTTGCTTTGTAGAGCCTCATGTTGTTTGGAAGAATCTTACCTCTCTGATAAATACTGTAATTATGCAGTTATTTATCCCTTTGCCATTAGGGCATCCTCTTTGATTAGAATTTTTATGGATTTACTTACAAAAAAGATTACACTGTGTTGCTTTAGATGTGTGCCTTTGACAATTGGATAAAATGCCCTTATTCACATTCAGCTTAGTTGTTTAGCTAGTCAGTTTGTATCAATTGCTTGCTCACTTTCTTTCTGAGCTCTTAGATGAGTTATCAAGAAACAAATATAAGTCTTTGCACGCTTTGTATGTCTTTTCTTCCTCTCAGAAATGGACAATATTATGTATGGATATCTCCAGTCCCATCTTATCCAAAACTCTGCTTGGTAGTGCAAGAAATAAGATAATGACAGACCTATCTGAAATGTATGGAACTTACTTCCCGTGGTAAGAAGCAGATTGTTTAAGCAGAATCTAGGGGAAAGAAAAAAGTCTTTGTAGGCACTTGCGTTTTTTCCTCTTGGGTCACGCATTGAAGAAATCCTCAGATATCACTGCAAGCTTTACAATGCATTTAATTTTGTTAGAAAATTACCAGTAATTTCCTTCAGGTCTCATTTTCCCTGAAATATCACAATCTCACACACAAATTGGATTCAGTCACCAGAAAGACATTTTATTTATCAAGACTTTAACTGAGTTTGAGGCAAGAGAATGAATATACACCCCTTTTATTCCAGATAGTGGAGAAGTATAAGAGAACACATATCCAAGGGTATTGAATTTCTAGGTCAATGTGTTTGTTTTCATATCAAATTGTTAGAAGAGACAGGTGTCTTCCACCCCTTAAGCTTTCTGTAACATGCCTCTCTGCAGTGCACCCCAAGGCATGCAGATGACAAATCTTTTTCTATTACAGATAAGCCAGGAGAAAAGTACATCCAAGGGAGGGAGGGCCACCCAAAGTGCCTCACATCAGCTTCATCTCTCAGAAAAGAGCCATTCCGCATGGTTAATGTTACTAGCAGAGGAACCAGGACACTACTGGAAAACAAAGCAGGCTGCATACAGCAGACTAGGAATGAGAACATGGGACAGGGCTATGTTTTGGGGATAAATGTCTTGCAGCTGTTAAGTAAGACATCTCTCTAGCCAGGGCTGATGAATTTTGCAGCACAGAACTGCAGAACAGAGGGCTTCGCACATGGAATGATCAATCTGTCTTCTTGTGACAGTGTTAGAAAACGTAATGCTTTTGTTTGAATGCTTTTCTTATTTTGTGTTCCATGCTGTCCCTAATGCACAATTAATGGTGCATGTCACGAGATCCTTCCTCCAACTGTCATTATTTGTTTAAAAAAAGATCAAAGATCTTTAATTGCAAAGTCTGCTCTCGTTCATATATTATATAATGCTGAAATGTGCAGGGAAATGTGATAAAATAATGTCTTCCTTATATAGACTTTGGTGAGACCTATTCTAATCATTTAGATTATTGAGGATTTGGCCATTTATACTAACTATTTCTATAGAAAAGAACAGACTTTTACATATCTGGATGTAGATGCAGTTTTATTTCGCCGGACCATGCCTTACGTGCATATGACTGTATACATACATACATATGCACATGCACGCACGTCTACCAGCATGCATATAAATTTCATAATTGAAAGTGCGAGTAAATAAACTTTCTAGACACACAGTTACACACTGACTGCAACACCACTATCTATTTGCTAATTGCTAGTACCTAGCAAATAAATAAATAAATAAATAAAACAAAACAAAAAAACACAACAACTACAACAAAAACACCAACAAACACAATGCATTTATGAATTCAAGCAGAAACTTCCAGCCCTGTAAAAATACAGGCCCAAAAAGCCATTTGGTGGCTATGTTTTGCTGTTCACAGTTTGGCTTAGATCTATTTGACAAGTGAAATCTACTGAAATTTATTCTTCTATTCTTTTGCTAAATTTATAAGAGACTGGATAGCTTCAGGAATGTAAGACAGGACATAACAATTTTATAACAATTTTATATACATGATATGTTATTGGCCTATTCTGTGCATTTGTAGTGTCTGGTTATTTATGCTGCTTAAAATTAAGCAGTGCACAAGTCCAGTACAGAAGGCGGATAGGAAGCTGGGCAAAAGATGGTGTTTCCATCCCTTGAATATTGCATTTTGCAATTCATTTTTTTGCTTGTGCGTTATTATGATTTATTACTACTACCCACATAAAGTGGGAAAATGCTACAGAAAATAATGAGATCAGTTAATAGTTTCAGATTCATAATTTGTAAAATGGAGCAATTATCCTGGAGACTACACACACTGCAGAATTGGGTAGCAGGAACTCTCTGCAGCCTGATGGCAGAACATACCTGCCTCATGGTAGAGAAGCCTCACAATGTCTCATTAACACCTGCTTAGAGATGGGAGATCCTGAGGTGTCATTTCGAGTCTAGGCCTAGGCATTTCCAAATGGATACAAAAATTCAGCCACTCTTTTAGTCCTTATGGATGTTGATGTGTAGACACACTGGCAGGAGAGTGAGAGGAAGTCATCTAACTTCTGCTCACAGAGGATTTCAGGGTGTAGAGTTCTGATTTTTTTTTCCTCTTCAGTGGGTTTACAATGAAAACACCACTGCAATATAAGCGGTGAGTTGAGCAATGATAGCTCTTGCAGCTGAGCTCTGGTGCGTATCCGTGCATGCAGAACGTGTGGGTGTACATTTTTCTCTGGCCAAGGCTGCAGGAGGAATGCAGTGACTGTTTTAAGTTATAGTAAGATATCAGAACCCTAACTACACAATATGACCTTGACTCAAAGGTAGTTACAAGTCTGCTATATTGGAATAATTCCAGAAATGGCTCTGCAAGTTTTTAGAAAAATTGGGGACAAAATGTAATACATCAGTTCTGCTTATGATAAGCAATTCAGGGCCCTGAGAGGGCCTCTAAAGAATAACTTCTAGCACTGATGGATTGCTTGTACATTATCCCTAGTGATTACCGAAAACTGCATCCGGACAAGCACTTTCACTCTGATTGAACATATGAGGTGCAGACTTTGATCAAAATGAATTAAATGACCACTCTGCAACACTTTTCCAACTAGGCACATCATTAACTGCAGGCAGAAGACAACGTGAGCAGGATCTGAATTTGTGACCCGTGTACAAAGAGGAAGTCAAAAGATCAGTATCACCAACACAAATGCAAACTGATCCATTGTTTATATAAGATCTCTTCTGTTTGCACTTTAAAAGGACTAATATTAAATAAATACATTTTTTTTTCCAATTCTATGACAGTGAAGGCACAGAGAAAGAGAAGAGTAAGAATGGAGAATTAGTATCTGGGACCAGGAAAAGCTGCAGCTGGATGTTTCTCCTTGACATACCACCCTAGGAACCCAGCTCCTGAGGGTCCTCCAAATGGCCAGGAGCCATGGGCAGCCACCACCTCTGAAAGTCCACCCACTGACCCCAAAAGCAAACGTCTTCCTGCTGTGAATTGGCAATGTTGAGAGCAACAGCATGCATTTCTTTATGTCCTCTTCTCCCTTGCTACCCTACGAGCCTGTGCCAGAGTACCACCTGGCCACTGCTTCTCTTTCTTCCCTGGTAGGCACATGGGAACAGCTCAGCATTTCTCCTGCTCACACACAGCTCTCAACCCTCCATGGCCTCAGCAGTTCAAGCACACCTCTGCACATTTCTAGGGTGCTCCTCACCCATGCAAGGTCTTAGACTGTGACAGAGCTCAGCAGCTTCACAGCAACCCTGGGGTCATTCAGTGGGAGCCTCCACAAGTGCTGTACTGACAGTTGATATGGTGTGCCTCCCTGCAAACCCCTGCTCAGTCCAAAGTCCATCACACCTCTTCCTTCTCCTTCCCCTCTCAAGTCTGTCTTTCTATTCTGCTTTGATTTATCATGCTTAAACTTAAGCTATGAACTGAAGTACCCAGATTTGAAACTGGACTAAATTAGTGCATGTGTTAGAAAATCACTGACACCAATGACTGCATGGAGCTATTTCCAATTTATTTTAGTCATTATTTTTTAGCATTCAAGCAATGGCCTGACTTTAACCAAATACTATGTCTATTTGAGCTAAGTTAGCTAGAGAGGAGCACAGCAAGAGTGCCATGAGAATGTGCTGCTCAGCAAGGCAGTGGCAGGCAGAAAGTTAGCTGCCCTCTTGATTTTTCCTGTTAAATCACATCTCTACTTGTAGACTAATCTGTTCTTCAAATTGACAAGTAAGGCCCCAGTTTGCAAATAGTATGTGCCAACCTTCTCCTATCATGTTAGTTCCATCTTCATACAAACTATGGATATTTCTTTCAGAAGAAACAGCTGTTTCTGTGGGAGAGCTGCAGCCCTTGGATTTCTGACAATTTCAGGTCTAACTCTCTTTCACTTTCTTTCATTCCTTTTTCTCTCCTTCTATGATCTGTTAATTAAACAGAGGCTAGGTAGAGAATGAAGAAAGAAAGTGTTGTCAACTGATTTGTCACATATCACTTTGCCTTTCTGCTTTAGATTCAGTTGCCACTTGAAGCTCTTTGAAAGAGAAAAAGCTATTTTTTTTTTCCTGTTGTTGTCCCCAGCAAGAGGACAAGCATCATATATGATTATTTTAAAAAAAGTAATTTTTTGATACATGGATATGACATTAGAATGATTGTGTCTGAAGGAGAGTATAAGGGAGAGATGGTTTGACTAAACTAAATGGAAAAAATATAGGGACTATGTAATACAAAGATGGGCCTACTGCAAAATATAGGAGACAATTTCTAAAAAGTACATAAAACCACTCAGTAGCCCTTTGAAATCTTTTTGCTAAATTTACTGCCCACTGAAAGGAGAGAGGGAAAATGTCTCTCTGCAAAGTAGAGTGACAAAAGTAGAGTCTGCGTTGTAAGGTACCCAAGAACAAAGCTCCAGAATGTACTTCTGTACAACATTGAACATTGTTAGTCATTTTTAGTACTGTAAATGAGTATGGAAATTGTTGTATTGCTGACTGAAGGTAACTTTGTTTGATCATACACTACATACAATTTTGATATTCCTTTCCTTAGGTCATGAAACAAAAGGACCTGAAGAGAGATGATTTTATTCTAAAATTAATAATATTATTAATAAGGATTAAATAGAAATTGAAGTCCAATCTCTTCTTTAGTTCTGTTAAATATTTGAAATTTCAGCCACAAGGTTTTCAGTTTTGAACAAGTAAATGAAGTGCAGTCTTAAGTTAGCTACCCAGCTTGCACAGATTTAAATGTCCAATGAGACTGATCAGCTACAGTGGATGCACTTATATTAGCATTTTAGTTTGGATCATGGTTACTCTTTATAAGTGCATTCCTTGCCTGCTTTAACTTAGTGTGCTGTGGTTCATCCTGTGGTGCGGGCTGAGAGTGCACAAACTGCACTCCTTTGAGTGGAAGCTCTACTGGAAAAAGTACCTCAGGACCATATCCATTGCAACCCTGGAACTAGTGGTCATTGTTGTTCAGGACCAGGGGAGAGTTATAAAATGCACAACTGGTTTGCTTTGCCCTGTGTCCATACTTCTAATGAATTCATTGATATGGGGAGTGGAGGCCTCCAGAAGGAGATCCCTCTCTGCATCAGTCAAGACACCACAGCCAGACTGGTAAGATTTTTTTTCCAGGAGGTTTTCAGAGCCACCTTCTACACTGTCTACTACTACTATGAGGAATATAAGGAATATATGCTGTGAATTAAAGCATTACCTAAAATTTAGGTGCAAACTGTGAAGACATCAGCTTCCTTACTGACTGAGTGCTGGCAGCCCTGCTTTTGAACTCTTTTAAATCAATTAATTATCTTGAGCAGCCATGTAGATCGACCATTTTATTAAAAATATTAATATGTTGATTTGCCCCCTAACTTCTATTTTATGTGTACATCAGATCAGTATTAACTTCTGAGATTCTTCTCTTCTCTAAATAAAAAAGTCACAAGGTAGAAAATCCTTTAGCATGTATTGATGGTCATAAAAAAGGAGCTTTTCAAAAGCTCCCTCCTTTCAAAGACAAAATTTCAATCTATACTTATGTTTAATCCAAAAAGTTTTAAATATATTGCATTATTAAAGTGGTCCTCATATGATCTCTATATTTGTAGTGTCCTACTTCTCTCTTATGTATACATATAAATATTTTATTGAAAACAGATGGTCTGGTAAAGTTGTTATCCACTAAAGAAGCAGAACATTAAACAGAATGGGTCATATTATTCCCTAACTTATGTTCATAAAGTAATTCTATTAACATTAAAGTGGGCACTCAAAATGGTAGGCTTTACATCTACGAGTTGAAGAGAGTTACATACACACAGCCCCCCAGAATATTGTTAAATTAAAAAAAAAAAAAGGGAAGTGAAAGTAATGTTTCAAATGATTAATTTTCCAAATCTGGAACTTTAAAGAAGTGCTATAAATTTAAGGAATAAAAACTTTGAGTACATCAGCATATACTACCTCAAAATACAATAGCTAGTTCTTTGCTGTAATATCAAATGTCTTGATATTAAAAACTCTGCCTTGTTATTACAGGCCTACCTAGAACATCTTAGAGAAACCATCAGCATTAAAGCCTGATTTAGTCTAATAGTGTCCTATTTGAAATTTCTGTTTTGCACCGTATCTAAAATCAGATTTTTATTTTTTATTTTTTAATTTTTTTTCCCCCATGCTGCTTTCCCCACTAGAGAAAAAGTCAATTGTGCAGTGGAAGTTCATGGCAAAACATTGTTCTTTTAAACCAAAAGGTTTCTCATCATGTACTTATTGCAGAACAGAGACAAACAGGAACAGCCTTTTCAACTGGAATATTTTGAGTATTTTATTATAATGTTAGAAGTTGAACAATTTCCTTTTTTCATCCTTTAAACTTTCAATTTAAACAAATTTTAAACATTGTTATTATTATTATACTTAAGTATTTTTCTTTCTTTTAAGGGGAAAAATGTACGAGATGGTAGTAATGTACCTCCTCCTAAAATCAGGGAACTAATGCTATGTGTATGTTTTCTGAGCTATCTATTGAGCTGGAAGAGTATGTATTGCCAATACTCCTGTTTGTTTGTTTGTTCAATATATATCATGATCAAGTTCAGCTTTGTAAAGTATGGATGGCAGCTATTTTGGATTTTGAATCAGACATATTGTTCACAATTTACAACTGTGCTGTCCCTACACATATTAAACAGCTGAGACCACAGTTTAATCTGGCTGTAAGTCATCTTTTACAGTCTCACACAGAAGCATTTTTCTAACTTCAGATATTAACTTTTAAAATAGGTGGTTATATGTTAAGATGTTCGTATGTTATTTTGTAATATAAAAGAAAATCTTGATGATAAGAAGTAACCTATAAGCTTTTTAAATTTGCTTTTTAAATGCAAACAAAAAACCATGCAGTTCTTGAAATGTTTTGAATCTATGTTTCATTTAATGCTGATTATTTGAATGCATTGCACTAGCATTCCTCAGACTTGTACAAGCAAGAAGTGCATAATACTTTAAAAAAAGGGCAATTTCTCTGCAAAATATGGATTTTTGTATTATTAAAAATGCTTTACAAGCTCTCTCAAACCATCACTACTGGAAAAAAATCTGTTGTTAATCTTAGTGCCAATGCCAACATATTAAAGCCAACATTGACTTATGTGAGGGAGCTTGTAAATGCAGATATATATTAGATGATGTAATGGGAATTGATGATGTCTGTTTGCATGTATGTGTATAACAGTAGGGCTGGGATTTTTTTTTTTTAATTTTAGTTGGAATGCAAGAAAATAATAGGGAGAAATTCTAATGGTTCCTGTTATAATTTAAATTGAAGTCTGAAGTGAACATTGCTTCATGAAAGAAATTTTTGAAGGATGAATGAAGTAGACAGTCCTCTATAAAAAGAGAATAATTTGCAAAAAGCTGGTCTATCTAACCAAAGGAATCTGCCTACACTAGAGATATTTTTCTGTCTTTAAAATGATACCATTTGAAGCTCTTCTGCATACACTTGTTTGAACTACTTGGCTCTGTACTTCCTCTTTGTTTACTCACTCATAAGCAAAAATAGTAATTTGTATAAGCGTGCAATCATGGTTTTCTACTGCAATATTTGCATGCAAATGGTTTTGACTCGTTCACTTTGAAAAACACTGTAAAAGTTCTTTGAAATGAAAAGGAGCTAACAAGGAATTCTTTCTCGAACTAGCACTTTATGAAAAGGACAGAACAACTTTATTTGAAAAAAGTCGCAGTGAATAAATAATAATAGCATTACTTTGTTTGGCACAGAGGATTCCCTATTAGATGTCAAAATGACAAGTAGCACAATGGGAGAGCACCAAGAACACAGGATAAGAGACAAGCTCTGAACTACTATCAGAAACAAGCTACAAAGGGCTGTTCTGCATGGCTGAACAGGACGAGGAGAAAATTCTTGTAATAATTCAGGCAAAACTGCATGAAAGGAGACTAGTAATTTTGGGTATGGAGAAAGTGAGTGGTTAAGATAGTCTGGCTGGGATTTCCAGAGGTCTGAGAACCTCAAGAGGGGTTTAGTGGGAGCATCTTTTGACTGGGAGAAACTGTAAGGCAAGAAGAGAAAAATAGTTTTTAGGAGTGAGCACTCTAACCTACCGTACGTTTATATTATAGCAGCTGCAGATCTAGTCCTAGAATAAAATTTGCCTCTGCTTAAATGATTAGGCAATCTCCTGTTGTTTTCTAGAGAAACAGCATTTCAATTCTGGATATTATATGTGTGCAATAAACATAAAAGTTTTCCATCCATATACCACAATTAACAACACAGGACTACTTTTATTTTTATTTTTTAATTATTATTTTTTTAATTATTATTTTTTTTGATCCTGGAGTTTATGCCAGGTAATTAATACTATTTGTAAAATATGAAACAAATTAGTAGAATAAAATGTTCTTTATCTTGTAGTCACTACCTGTTTTATATGAGGTTAAAAAATATTAGTTAAAATCACAAAGTTATTTTATCTTGAAGTTTAATTATCACAAATCATTTAAAGATCTTTTCAGTGCAAATGTTCAGTGACATAACAGTGTAATTTTATAAGAGCAAGATAAGCAAAACCAAAAATAAATAATGCCACAAAGCACAACTTTTAATTACCTACTGTCATTTAAGCCATTCTCAGTTTCTCTTAATAGAAAGTTCATAATAACACTCATCAAAAATTAAGATTAAAGATGTATTGCATTTAATTAACTATAGTTTCATTCCACAGTAATTTTTCTGTGATTGAAAAGAAAAAAACATTTTAGGAGAAAAAATTAACAATCTATAGACTCATATATATAAAAATAATACTTTCCTATATTATTTTGCAGATATGGGCTTAAAAGCTTTTTCCAAATATTATTTTTAATAGCAAAACTGAAGCATAAAATTTCTACTTTACTACACTATAAGCCTGTTTTTGATTTTTTTTTTTCCTTTTAAAATTTCGACTAAAATATGCACACTGAGGGTCTCAGTCTACACACTCAATTCATGTTGAAACTATCTGCGTAATTGTTCACTCACTTCATGTTTGAAAGGTAACTCTAACAATCAGGTAAATCTAACACTTTCATTTTTTCATTGCACAGCCCATGTTAAATGGCAGATGAAATACCAACATTTAAACAAGAAATATTTGCAAATGGATGCCCCATCCCTAGAAGTGTTCAAGGCCAGGTTGGATGGGGCTCTTGGTAATCTCATCTAGTGGGAGGTGTCCCTGCCTGTGGTGGGGGGGTTGAAACTGCACAATCATTAAGGTTCCTTCCAACCAAAACCATTCTCTGATTCTATGATTCTTTACTCATTGTTACACAGCTTACTTTCCTACAGGAACAGTTAAGATAATTTGTAAACACAAACTCCTCATCAAGTTTTCCTTCTATGTAAATGTTTTAACTTTACTCTAAAGCCAGTCTTCTTGACATTGGCAAAACTTAAAACCAATACATTAATTTTAGTGCCAGAATGGAGAAAAGTACCAGTGCTTTTTTCCATTGGCCTTAAATCACTTGTCTTAGAGCATTTTACTTTTGTAACAACAAAAAGGAAATAATGTTGCCAGTATTAGAAAGAAAACTTAGCACTTTAGATATATAGTAAAAGCAATGAACTAAAATAACAAAGAACAAGATCTGCAAAAGGAAGAGACATATGAATCTCACAGTGTGAGATTTATCTCTTTATTTATTATCTTTCCTCAATTCACAGCCCAGATCCTGTCTAAAGTGTTTAAATTTATACCAGCAATCACAGTGTGGTCTTTACATGTGTATAAAAGCATTGCCAAATAAGGGAAACAAACAAACAAACAAAGTCCACAAACAGATCCTGTTTAAGTTACATAGAAACATCAACAATTAAAATGTCTTTCATTCCTGGTGCCTATGAAAATGAAGGTTATGCAGTTTTGCTTAGAGGGAGATCTAGAGCATCCTCACAGGTCTGATATGGGCAGACCCCAGCTCCTGCCATCAGAGCTCAGAAATGAAGATGGTGCAGACTAGCTTCATGCATTGCCATGTTAACGCAGGCATGCAGCTCCTGGATTGGAGTACTCTATACTCAGTTTGCATCCTCAGGGAAGGCAAGCTTATAGATGACTTTGTGTGGCATAGGTTCTACTCAGCTAAAGCATGTCACAGTTTGTTATGCATCACTCTGTCACTGAGGTGTGTGCTTGTTCCTCTTGGCTTTTTTTTTTTTTTTTTTTTTTTTTTTTTTTCCCAAGAGACATTTTAAAACTACCTCTAATTCTTGTCTAATTCTTATGAATGAGAAGTAAGCCTGGTCTGAAACCAAGATGTTTCTCAGGTTGTGTATCTTGCATCTCTAATCTGAGGGCTACATCCCACAGTTCTACCCCAAGAGAAACCTCAGGTTTCCAATAGGTCTGTGAAATATGTTCATCTGATTCGTGTCAATATGGAACAATGCTAGGGCCTCATGATGAAATGTGACCTTCTGTCTTACATACCCTTGTATAAATAACCACAAGTCCAAGAGAAACAGAGTGGTTAATGTATCTTGCAAAGGAATGTTTTAGCAATTCATGTCAATAGAGAGCTTGAAGGGACATGTATTTGTAGGCTTTTCCTTGAAGTCTCTGATATCTGGGGGGGGAGGGGGGGGGAGGGGGTGGGGTTCAAAACAACTGCTAACTATTATGACTATTGCATGGGACACTATGCAAGTCTCTGATATCTGGCCAGGGGATTAAGAAGAAGGGGAAAGCTGAAGGACGACTAAAAGACAAAGCTTGCAGGCGACGCTGCACAAGTCTCTGACATACAGCCAAGATGGGCAAAGAAGAAGGACAAGAGGGAGGAAGACTATGAGCCTTCAGCATGAGAGACCCCCAGAAACCCCCAGAGGGACCACCAGAGACTGATACGCATGCTCCAGTAGGAGGGTTTGGATTCCGGAAACTAATTATAATAACCCTGTTTTTTCTAGAAGTAGTAATGAATATGTATTAGCCTAGGAGCATAAAAATCAACTGCTTGATGTAACTGGTGTGTGTCTTGGTGGAGCAGAGAATCCCGGTGCACCCAGCGCTGTTTGCTTACCTCTATTCCTTTAATAAATTGTAAACTTTGGTTATAATCCCATTTTGAAGACTGAGCCATTTATAACAGGTCCTCCTCCATTCCCTGGTTACATGGAAAGGAAATCAAAGGGAGTCATGGGGCATTCCCACAGGTCCTCAGTTTGGATGACAGAGGATCTGAGACATCTGCTTGCTTGCACTGGTATGGTACAGATTTTTTCAAAGACTGATGTACAATGCAGAGCTCCTATGGAGCTGCCCAGTGTGTTTGCATGCCACAGAAATTACAAGAATGTCCTTAGGGAGGACGAGGTAGGGCAGCTGTTCTATAAAATGTATCTCAGCCAGATGCCTAGAAAGTGGGATTTGGGAGCTATTCAGTATCATAGAATCATTTAGGTTAGAAAGGACCTTTTAGATCATCAGTTCCAACCATCAACCTGACCTGCTAAATTTCATCACTAAACCCTTAGTGCTATGTCTACATCTCTTAAATACCTCCAGGGATGGAGACTCTACCACTTCCCCGGGCAGCCAGTTCCAAGGCTTGAGCACCTCCCCATGAAGAAATTCTTCCTAATATCCAACAAAAACCTCCCCTGCAGCAACATGAGACCTTTTCTTCATGTCATATCACTTATTACCAGAGAGAAGAGACTGACCCTTTTTGTTGCAACTTCCTTTCAAGTAGTTTTAAAGAATGATAAGGTCTCCCCTGAGCCTTCTTTGCTACAGACTAAACAATCACATGTATTTCAATAGGTGCTAACAAAAATGCCGTGTGTTGTAACATTAACGTCTACTCATTTCATCACACAAAGTCCTGCAAGAAATAAGAAACAAAAGTATATGAAGTTGAATACTGCTTACTGCTTACTTCTTTTTTTTTTTTTTTTTTTTTTTTTTTTTTTTTTTTAATCAACGCAAGATACTGATAAAGGTGTCTGTGCTTCACCTCATTTTAGTAACTTTGAGAAGCCCTTTATTTCCAAACTCATTTGAGAACCACTGTTTAAACAAGACCATTTAACAGTCTTAACCACTGCAGCCTTGACATACAGCAGACTTCATAGAATCATAGAATCACAGAATGGTTTGAGTTGGAAGGGACCTTAAAGATTTTTTAATTCCAACCCCCCTGCCATGGGCAGGGACACCTCCTACCAGACAAGGTTTCTCAAAGCCCCATCCAACCTGGCAGTGAACAGGAGTGCCCAAGGATTGGGCGTCCAAGCTTCTCTAGGCAACCTGTTCCAGTGACTCACCACCCTCATAGTGAAGAACTTCACCCTTTTCATCAAATGTTCTGTGGTATTTTTATGATCTACACTAACATTCACTGGTGTACAAGCTGATACAAGCCACATCAGTATGGGGACAACTAGAATTTGAACCCAGATTTTCTAGAGGTGAAGAGTTAAGGCACGTTCCACAACTCCATTTATGACTTCAGCTACAACTTCTTTCTTTGATAATTTTGAAAGACCAGATGGAACTAGACTAAGTGGAACCATTAACATTGAATCCCAGTCAGAATAAATCAATCTGTAATTAATATTTTATAGGTTTACTTCACAGTTTGGTAATATCATATTGTTCTTCATGATAATAGGCCATGGGGTCTCTTCTTCTGTACACGTACATGAGAATTAACATTGTTGTTTCCCACTACTATTAGTGGAAGGAGCCACATGTATTCAATAATATGGAAACAGAAAACAGGATGGCGTATAATGGAAGAGTTACTAAGTTTCACACAAGTGAAAACTGATACAGAAATATTGTTTATTACTATTTACAACACATATACAATGGCTACACTGATCTATATAACATTAAATAAACAAGTAGTTGGTTTAAGTTTTGAGGATGCTTAAGGTAGTTTTAGGAACTATAAATGGCTGTATCAGGACAGACCAATGGCTGACCAAACTCACTATTCTCTGGCAGTGGCTAGTAGCAGATGTCACGGAAAGCATAGAAGAGAAGTCAGGCACATGCCAAAACATATCTGAATCGCTGTACTGCCAAAACATATCTGAATCGCTGTACTGCCAAAAAAGTATCTTTGTATTTAATTGTCCTTACCTGCTTTTTCTTTTGTGCATTTGCTTAACTCCTTTCTAAACACATATAAACTTTTCTGGCAATGACAACACCACCTGGCATTGAGACCTGAAGCTTAACTACGCAATGTGTGGAAAAGCACTCCTTTCTACTTATCTGCAATCTGCTACCTGTTGATTTCATCAGAGATTTCTCACTTCTTCCATTATGAAAGACAGAAAATAAATTCTTGATGCATTTTCTCCTTGCTTCTTAGGGTTTTAGAGATCACTACAATTACTGCCAGGAATTGTCTTTGTTTGAATCTGAAGAGTCTTAGTCCATAGAGTCATTCCTATTATGGAAGAATTTCTATTTATTTGTTCACTTTCTTTGTCCTGTTTTGTATCACATTTAGTTTTACTTAAGCCTTTTAAAGTTGGAGAAGCCAAAGCTTTACAGAGCATTTAACATCAGCCAATATTACAGTTTGGATGTACAGCTGAGTGATTACATATAGGTTTCTGAATAAGTATCTGCTTTAGTATACAGGCTATACAGACAGTGTTATTATTTTTTTTTGTATTTTGGTAACATTATAGGGCCAATTTATGTAAGTAGTTACAATTTGCATCTAAAAGCTTTTTGTTGCCTGTGCAACAAATTATAGGTTTGATGAAACACATCACACCTAGAGTGTGGTTCCATATTTTATATTATTGAAATGTTGTATAACTACATACTATCCAAAATATTTTCTCCTTTATAGCAGAGCTCTTAACACCAGCTGTTTGTATTCTGAAGAGCTGTTCTGCTACCCAGGTTGATAGGAGTGAGATGACAGACTTATTCAGAAAATGCATGGTCATTATTCAGATATTTTCAGAGAATCTCTAATGTGACATTGGAAAACATGAATCTCAACTGTTTTTGGTTACCCTTGAAGATGAAGGGACATAAAAGTGATAAAAACACATCTATATTAGATTCTGTTTGATGTTTAAATCTAGCCTGAATGCTCTAAAGAATATCAGTGATTGTACTAACACAAAGGCAGGACACAGTCAATTAGAATAAATAAGTTATCATGGGATAGACAGCACTCCAATGGGATGTTATGAGATTGTTTTGGAAATGATATGCTACTTTGTGTTTCCCCTTTATCTTTCTTTTGTCCAGAGAGCTTGTCTCATCTTACCTGAAACACTTCAGGTTCAGACTCTGCTGAAGAAGAGTAAAACACAAAAATATCTGTGTCTAGTGAAAATAGCATATGCATCTTCACTTCCATGTAAAGTTAAATGATCTTGCATTCTACAGGAGGTGTACATTACACTACTTCCTCAACAGTTAAAGGAGATTTCTGTTCTACCTGATTTTGATTTATACAGTTTTCAATGCCTTGTATCTCTTTCTCTACTTGGGTCTAGTATAGCTACTAGGACAGCTAGAATAAGAGACCCTTGATTTAAACTCCAGGGAATGGTGCCAGTTTACAGGATGCATACCCAGTCCCTTTAGCTGATCCAAGAGCACTGGAGAGTACAAGAACTGTTAGAGCACAGAAGTGCTTGCTTGCCAAAGGAGAAAGAACTGGAATGATGTGTGCCGCAGCCAAGGCGACTGAGGTTCCAGACTTTGAATTGACTGATCAAAGAAACAGGTAGCAACTACTGATATTTCTATAACTGGTGTTAGCCTAACAATAGCAAAGATGAAGATGTTTGATACTGACATGTTAAAAATAAAAATCTGTGGATGTCTTCATTAGAAATTCTATTCCAAAACTATTGTAAAATAAAAAAAGTTTTTATTTTTAAAGTAAATTTTAAAAGTAAAATCATTTAAATATACATCTTACTATATCATATTTATTATTCATATAAAAAGAACCTTAAAATACCATTAAATGATGCTTAGTAGTATCAGACATGATTATGATTAACTGAGACTGATTTACCGCCCAAGGTCCTCAGATTCAGATGTTTCACATTACTATACTAATTTAATTAAATTGAGTATTTATCTACCTGTTTCTAACATAGAGCTCCAGAAAGATCAGTCTACAAACTCATGTTCCTATACTTTAACTATCAGCATAATTTAATTCAATCTAATAGCTATTCCTTCCTTTCTTTTTCCTTTTTTATCTTTATTATTATTATTATTTTTATTTCTTTTAAGAATTAGTCATTACTTCACATAAAATGTTTCACACTCCAAGTAGAAACCATTATGAATTGCAATATTCATAATGCTGCCCTCAGCTGGACCATGCTCATGAGCACTTGAATCCTAGGGCTTGATTTAACCTCATCTCTAAATTATCAGCTTACTATCTTGAAGCAGATTTCTGCATCCAAGAAAAGATGACTTGTCATTCTGAAGATATTTAGTAGGATAATTTTACCAATACATTTCTTTGCATGGATGCTCTTATTTCTGAGTAATTTTTGAATTTCTCCTGCTTGGTGAGTTATGCTCTTCCTACAATGTCAGTATAATTATCCTTCTACATTTCACCATAGAAGCAAATGCTAAGCTTCATTACCATTCTGCAATAAGTAAGTGATATTGTTTTTTCATGAATTTCCAAGATGCAGTGAAATGTATCTGTGTTTATTTAAGAGAAAGAAAGAAGGAGCAATACAACTTTTCAGACTTGGTTCTTTTGTGGTAAGCCTTCTTTTACCATTAAAATGTGTAGGAAAGTTGAACAAGTGGGCTTAAGTATCTCTCTCAGAATACTTTAGTAGAAGACAGTGTTATTACCACTGTCCCCCCATACACTGTACATTAAATGAAAAGTCCTCATCAAAACAGTGAGAGAAAATTGCCTCTGCCCTATGCTTGCAGAAATCACACAATTTGTGAAATGTTTTGGGGTCTTGAATAGCTCTGAATTGCACTTGGTTAGCAATGCAATAAAAAGCTCCAAGGGTGGTCCAAGGACATATCCAACCTATGATCTGTCTGTTTGAAAAAGAAGGAGGAGTAAATCTGACCAACTGCCTGTAATGTTTTGAAAATGTTTAGGACTTTACATGGATTAAAATAATACTTAAGACCAAAATGCTGTCAAAGAAATTTCAGCAGGTTCCTTTTGGGATGCCTAAAATCTTTCATTTGCATTCAGCATTCCACATCTCTGCATGATGAACAGACAGTCTAACTAATGGGACTGTAGGATACCTTATAACCTTACTGTCAGTTAAACGCTATGTTTGATTGAAGACTGGCACTTTCACACCTGGTAAGATGCATAGAATCATGCTGGGTTGCAATTTGCACATCCATTCTCATTTGTTATTGTCTCTTTAATCTCCTTTTTTTTACTTTTTCTTTAAATTAAGTATTAGGAGACTTTCTCAAAGATGAAAATTTTCTCTCTGTTTATTTCCCTGAAGATGAAAATAAGCCCTCAACAGTAATCTGCGCTTAAATTCAGGAGAAATATGGCATTTCTAAAACACAAACAAGCTCTCCATGGTATTCTGTATCATGGAAACAGCGTTGGTACAACAGCAAAAGAAACAAAAACATTCATATTATTCAAGAAGCATCTACCTTCTCCTCCAACTGAGCCTGGACAGTTTTGAAGAGACATGAAAGCACCACATGTTCAACATTACTTAGGAATTCGTTTATCCCTTTTGCCATCTGAAGTGATTCTTGTGCGTATTATAAAAGTTCACTCCAGAGCACCCTTGAAAAAGTCTGTTATAGTTTACTCTGATTTTTCCTGATATATATATTATCAGTAGATTTTGTCTTCAAATACATTTAATACTTGTTATATTTATGTGAATGAGGTGCATACTTGCACACACACACATGATGGTTGAGAATGCTTCTTCACTCAAGATACAAAGCTTTTTCATTACTCTTACACATGGTTAGTATTCTGGGACTGTGTCTTTATCTGTATTTGAAAACTTTAATCTGTACACTTCTATAACAAAAATGTAACTAACATCAATTATGCTTTCATTCTCTGAAAGAACAAGCATGCCTGGGACATTGGTGTCACTGCAGAATTTGCACCTGTCTTTATAAATTTTGCACATGAACCACATCATTATTGTTTTGGATTTTTTTAAAATGACTTCAGGATGACTTTTCTCTGTAAAGATCATCTTGAAATATGAATTGAGTTTACATTAGGGGTTACAGGGCCTAAATAGAACATTCTTTGTCATCTCACCAGATATTTCCCAGAGTCCATACTCAGATAGCTTAGAAAATTTCTGAAGTAATTCAGAAACTATAAGGTCCATGAAAACAATTAACCAAAATTCTCCCCTCCTTTCTTGCCCTGCCGAGACCCACCATCATGTATATTGATCTCCACATTCTGCTACAATGAGTTGTTTTAAGACGGCAGGAGCCAGAACTCAAGCTATGGGGATTTAAACTCTCATTGACTACCCTCATGAATTCCCACTTAGAAATAACATGACTGCTAAACATTGACAATAATTTCATGTATTGAATAATTTATTTTAGAATACCAGTCTTGATCAGAATCAGCACATCATAAGGGTAGTACAGTCTGGCTTTAACAAAAAAACATAAGAAAATTATCAACATAGGTTCTACTACAGACTGTCATTTCTGTAACAGCACGCATTTTAACACCAAATGGAAGATTTATTGGCAGCAAAGAAGGTCATGTATTTTTAATTAAAGTTATGCGTTTAACAGGTTATAAAAGAAAGGATGCTAAATAGGCAGAAAAAATGATACTTTGCTTTTGATTAGGAAAGTAATAATAGCCAATGATATATAGCAAGCCACATTTTTGTCTTATGGCAGTTTAGCAAATTTTCTTGCCTATTTACCCTTGTTCACACAGTACGTATAGCAACTACCGAGACTAAATCAAAATTGACACAAGATAAAAACATTTTTTATTTTTGTTTAGCAGCTTGGCAGAACATGAATAAACCACCTTTTTCTGAGAAGTATTTGACATATGGTCTCTACACAGTCACACATACCCTCCATTAAATGTAAGGATAGAATGAATACAACAATCATGCTGTTCCTCTCTCCACTTTCCAAAAGTGATGCCTTATTGCCTAAATGATATCATTGCCCTAGTGTTTCAAGAAGTTTAATTAAATGTATCACTTCCAATAAATTCCTTGGGCAAACAGACTACCATAGGGGCATATAAAAAATGTGAACATTAATTGCATTTGAGATTAGCCTTGTTGAATTGAATTCTCACACACTGATACCCTTTGTACTTAAGCCATAAATATCAGGCATTTATACATCCAGCTATTGGCAGGTTTACTGTAAAGTAGTATTCCCAATAGACTGCAAGCCTACACAGGAAAAGTTCTCACTAACGGAAGTACTTGCTTGCAAATGACCAGTGAGACTGACAGAACTTCTCTTTTGATACCCTTTGTAAATGAAGTATTTCTGTTCAATAACATTCCATTAACAACCTCTGCATTAAAGAATTATAGAAGTAAAAAGCTTATAGTTATGTAAACCACCAAAAAATCTAAAATAAATAAATAATAAAATGAATAATAAAAACTAAACAAAGCACAAACAAAAAGCACCAAAACAAGGACATCTAAGGAAAAATCCAATTTGCTGATAAATTAATTAAATTCCCTACTGACTCAGCCCTGACAGAATACATCCCACATGGGAGTGACTGAAAGATGAATTTGCTAATTAATGCTAATACAAAGATTGGAACAATTAGAAGAATATGCTCACAACAGAATATACCTCTTTTAGTCATTGAGTACTAGCACTGTAACTAAATTTTTACATTTGCAAAAAGCTATTGTGAATTAAACAATTCCATTACATGCAACACAAGTAGCAATATTGCACTCCCCTTTTGGAGTGAAATGCAAGCCAGATTTAAATTTAAAAACTGGATTTACATTTAATCATGTCCCAATATCTTGAGTACCATGTGAAAATCATAAGGGATTAGAACGACTGTGGCACTTCAAAGAGTCTGAAAAACAATCATGCCCAAGCATTTTTCTAGGCATATTCTAAGAGAGAATTTTAAAGATTTATAATTATTATAAATGCATTTAAATTAGTATAGACCTCAATTGTAAATAGAAAATTGGATAAACTCACCTGTATGCTATTATAGACTAATGAGATGAGAAAACTCCAGATGGCTCAAATTAAAAGTGGCTGAATTCCCTTTACAAGGGCTTACTTTCACCACTGATAAAGTTCATTTTTATTATGAGTAGTTGATGTTTGTATACACGATGGTGACTTATCTTACTTCTTCCTTAATAGCTGTGTTTTAAAAATTAATTTTGGATGAAGTAAGCTTCTCAGCCTCCACAAAGAAATCTTTTAGTATAAGTTACAATTTTATTGAGTTTATCGGTTTCTCCATGAAAGCAAAAATAGTGCAAAAGACATTTGCCAGTTCCTGATGTTTTTACTGTTTCTATAAATTACTACTTTAAGATTGGTTATGATATATTTCTATTTTGCCACCGTGCTATCTCTTAATTACTGATCAATAGATCTAAATATAGATCTACTCAAATGGTAGACTATAAGGAGCCAGAATGGACTACTGGGTAAGTAATGTCTGTTTTAACAAGTCCATAACCATGTATTTGCTAGAGGAGATACTTCAGTATGGCTCCAAAGGAGCTATTACAATCTATTGACTTGAAGCATGTTTCTACCCTTCTAATTATGTATTAATGTTACTGCTGTTACTGTTACAACAGACAGAAAATAGAAGTGAAACACAAATTTAAGAAGTGAATGCAAATTTGCTTAGTATTGAAAATTCTAAATGAAATGCTTCTTTTCTGCTTTTTACATGTTTCTTAGTAAAAACTTAAAATTGTTGAGCAGCTGGAAGGAAGAGGCAGAACAATTAGAACTATTCAATTCAGTTTCCAGTGAAAAAGACAATTATTTTGTTTCGCTCTATATTCCTGAATGGAGATATCCCACTAATTTATTATTAGTATTGAGCCGAGTTAGAGGAACAAGTATGGTTTCTTTTGGCATCTGTAGTGTTGCTCTCTATGTGACTACCAACTGAAGCCCTTACTAAGAAGAGAGATTCATTCCCTTTTGATTAATCTGGGCTTGATTTTCAGTTATGTAAGGAAATGTGAAGACAGGGAAATTTTATGTAATTTTTCATTTAATAATGAGGAATTTTCATAGCTTCAGTCCAGGCAAACACAGATAAAGCAAAGTGGTGTAAGGGAAACATAATGACATCTTCTAACAGGGAAACAAAAATAAAATGAAGGAATAACATTCTGAATATAAGCTAAGTATCTTTCCATCTCCCCAAAAGATAATAAGATCCCGAACTACACTTCCATCTTTGCTGCATCCTCAGGTTTAACTGTATTCTCATTTACAGAATAATAACAAAAATTTAAAGCTGATAGTGAAAAAGACAGCAGGCGTATCAGATGGTACAGTCAAAGACAAGCCAGGGACAGTATCATTTTGGAAAGCAGCCCGGATCTAAATCTTTGTCTTACACAATAAGATTCTCTAAGGACTCATGCAACTCTAAGTGCATGAGCAACACCTGGATATTTTTCCTTTCTAACAGACAGCTGCCCTAATAGATAGAGGGGGTTACAATCAGCATAAGTACTTTCCTGGTAGAAAGTTTCATCAGAAGCTTAGATTGCAAAATGCAGAGTGATCTTACTTTAAGTACTAAAAGTCATCTCTGTGTTCTGACTCTTTAGTAGTTCAGTCTAGTAGTTAGTAGTTCAGCAGTTTGGTAGTTCAGTGTTCAGCATCTCTAAATCAAGATCTTTTATTAAAACACGCAACAGTCCTTGTGCTCGGGGGAGAGAATGGGTAAGAGAATTTTTCGGCAGAATTGCTCTTGGACATGATTTGCTATCACCCCTGACCAAAGACTGAGAATGAATCACCTTATAGTTACAGAAAACTAAGCAACGTAGGTGTGGAAATATCTACAGGATACAAGTTTTCCCTGCCCATATGATTCTAAACATTACCCTTACTCTTAGATGGAATCACATCCCCTAACTTCAGAAAGATGTCTGTGCTATAGATATTTAGAGCTGAGAACCAATTGCTATAGGCAACTTTTGTTGTCATCTGACAGAAGCAGACACTTCAAAAGCACAGATTAATTGACCTGTTTGAGCCATCTGTACCAAGATGATATGGTATACATTATAATATAGTTATTTCAAATGAAGCCTAAAGTGATAAGCTTAGATATGTGGTAATATATATCAAGTTTGATTAATGCCTCTCCTTATTTATTTATTTATTTATTTATTTATTTTGATTTAAGAGTACAAAAGACTCTGAATTACATACATTATATACCTGAAAAAAATACATAAAGGAACACATAGGATCAAGAAGGTTTCAAGCAGTATATTGCCATTAATTGCATTAAACTTTAGAACTCACTCACTGTTCACATTAAAACAAACAAACTAGCTCCTCTCTTCCCCTCAGTATATCTAAGAATCAGCCTGAATAGTTTGACTCTTCCTCAAACAAGTTTTAGTGAACCAACGCTGTGAAGAAAACTGCTTAGTTTTACAATACAAGTTGTATTTATTGGATTAGGACAATCTTCTATTAGTCCTAATGAGGATGACTATAGAATTATAGATTAATTAGATTTGAAGGGACATCTGGAGGTCATTAAGGCCAGCTTTGAACATCCAACTTCAAAGATAGATTTTACCTAGATCTAGGTTACTCAGGGCTGTGCCAAACTGGTGATCTCCAAAAGCAGAGAATCCACAGCCTCTCTGGGCCACATTCCAGTGCTTGACCATCCTCTTGGTGATTTTTTTTCCCCTAAAAATGCAAAAAGCTTGTATCTGCAAATGTTACAAAATGTGCTGAAAAAGCAATAACATTACTGTTAGCAGCAATATTCTTCAGTCATTCATTTCATAGGTAGAATTCAATGTGAGAAAGGAGGAGAGCAAATGGCAAGAAGATACCTTACACATGAATATATGCATACTACTGAAAGGGAAACCAAGCAACCTGTTAACTATTTCCTTGGTATAGTTCAGTAAAATATTTAATACATACTGAAAAAACATATATACATTTGTAATTATATTCTTAAAGAAAAAAAAAAAAGGAGGAAAAAAAAAAAAGAGCAGAGATTTCTTCCTTAATGAAATATGAGGACAGGAGACTCTAGAGTCTTTTTTGATCGTTTTACTGAAATAATCTATTTAGCAGTGGATGTTATGGCTGTTCTATTATGCCTAATTGATGACCCATAGCTAGGGATAGCTAACAGCTCAGGTTATAGACAGATATGTTGGATGTCTCCAGCTCAGTTTTGAACTAGCCTGAGTACTATAGCTCTATTTGATCTTTATTTCATAGAATTAGATTACATTGCAAGTGAAAGAACAGAAAAAAATGAACAATCGTAGCTTAGTTTTATATCTGGATCAACCTCACATAAACTATGGACATTATAAGCATAAAATCACTGACTATGAAATGTCATTTCTCAGTTCCCCATATCTACATTGTAATACTGGGTGCCCTTGAACTGCTGTCTATACTCACTTGAAACACATGAAACATGTATTTTATATATGTCCTTATATGTTATGGACAATTCCAAATTATGCAAAATAATCAGAACAGGGTTGTAGAAGTGCTGCAAAAGCAGCATTGATATATATTATTAAGGAGTCGGAAACATTTTTGCAGTATCATCAAAACTATAGCTAAGCTACAGGGCATATAGTTATACCTATTCTGTACAGCAGAACAGTTCATTGCAGCTCTTGCTTTTCACTATATATTCTGAGGAAGTGAAAATTAGTGCAGTTAGGCATGGGTCTTCTGTGGCAGTTAATGTTGCCAGGAAACAAATCAAACCAAAAGGATTTTGCCTTCATTAAGACAGCTGAACCTTGTAACTGCCCCTTTTGGAAGAATAAAATAAAGATAGTGGTAGATGTCCACTTGCATCATTTCCCCTCTCCTTTTAGCTCATAAGAAGCAGTTTGAGCAGTTAGAGCTTTAAGATGAGTAGATGTTATAGGCAGAGCAGAACAGCGCTATGCTGGAGCTCCCATTGTGTAAGAATGTGCATACTGTGAAGATTACTAATGGCGTCCTGGTTGCACAGAACCACCAGCTCATCTCATTTATTTTAGTTACCGCTGTTAAGATGTGATGAATAACACTCTTAAAGTGCATATTTTTCTTCCATAAACATAAAGGAAGCACAGGGAAAGTAGCACAGCTGCCTGTACAGGAGTTGCCCAGAGTATCACAAGGTGGAGTGAATCTCAGCCAGGAAGTGTCCCACCTGAGAACCAGTATCTTTAGGGTTGGAAATTGTGGATTTCCAGTGACAGTGTCATGAGCAGAACAAGAAGATTGTGGTTATCAGTGTCTGTCATGGAGTTAGCAGCTCTGGCATTGGTGAGCACCCTGCCTTGCTGGTAAGTGTGTGGTATGGGGAATGTGGGAATCTTTTTTTTGTGTACAGTGTAGATATGGAGATAGAAGCAGAAATAACGTTGGTTTCCCAGGCCAGAGATGATGATGAAAAACGAAGCAAGTGTGTGCATATGGGGTCTGGGTTGAGGTGCTGAGAAGGGCTAGGGTTATGGAACTGTAAGATTGAAGATGGGTATTGAGCAAATTCTTGAGGTGGTGCAGGGGCAGCTAATTACATTGTACTTAAAAGTGTGGGACCCCTTTCAACTCAACTTTACTTTTATTTCCACATTATTTAAGACCATATATAAGAATATAAGTAATTTTTTTATCCTGTGAAGATAGGATGTGAGATCAGACCTCACATCCTCCATCTGTGGGATGGAGTAATCAACTGATTCTGGGGTGACATCTCTGTAGAAGCACTGAGAGATATATATTCCTACATAGTCATTCTGAAGTACAGGCAAACCCAAACACAGAAAAATTAAACTGAAACAGAAGCTAATTTATAGAGAATACAGAGGTGGTTTAGAACCAAGGAAAAAAATAAAATCTCTATGTGCATCCTGTTTCCTGGTTCCCCCACATTTGTACTGTTTTCTGTTACAGTTTTCATTTAATTTAACCCAATATCAAGAATTCATAGAAGATTAGATTAGATAGTTTTATTTAGAAAATAAATTACAAAGGATGACCTATTAAAACATAGTATTTAGAAATGGATTGTAAAAGGAAAAATTAATATCCAGTCTGAATTGAGAATAATGCATGTTTCTGTTTGAAGTAGTAGGAATTCAAGAGCCTAAAGGAAGTTGGAAAAAATAACAGCAACTGAACTTAAAAAGGGTTTAGAAAAACTCTTCAAGAAGTACGTAAAAGTTGTTACAGACAAAATATTATGGATGCTCATACAGCTTTCTTCTTCAAATCTTTTTCTCAATGCCAACCAAAGAGCTCTTTGAGACACTTATACTACTTCATATACCTCTTTCCCTCTTTCAAGCACTGCCTTTTTTTTTTTTTTTTTTTTTTTTTCTGATCAAGTAAAACTACACACTGGCAAGGATCATGCTATAAAGTGTAATAAGTAAAACAAATCAAAACTGAATTTGCAGTAATTCAGGGTTGTATGGTATTCCGTTCTTCCAAATCATTAGGATATTGTTTACTTGGACTTTAGCAAAGCATTTCATACTGTTTCTCCCAGTATTCTCCTGAAGAAACTGGCTGCTCATGGCTTGGATGGATGTACCGTCTTCTGGATGAAAAACTGTCTGGATGGCTGGGCCAAGAGAGTTTTTGTGAATTAAGTATATCTGGTTGGAGGCCAGTCACAAGTGATGTTCCCTGGGGATCAGTATTGGAGTCAGTTTTATTTAAGCTTTCTGTCAGTGATCTGGATGTAGGATTTGAGTGCACCCTCAGAAAATCTGCAGATGATGCCAAGTTTGGCAGAAGAGTTGATCTGCTCGAAGCAGGAAGGCTCTACAGAGGGGTCTGTATAGGCTAGACTGACGGTCCATATACGTGTATGGCATTCAACAAGGTTAAGTGACAGGTGTTGCACTTGGGTCATAACAACCCCAAGCAGTGGTATAAGCTTGGGTAAGAATGGCTGAAAATTTACCCAGCAAAAAAGGACCTGAGAGTGCTGGTCAACATTTGGGTGACCATGAGCCAACGGTGCGTCCACATGGCCAAGAAGGCCAATGGCATCCTGGCCTGCATCAGAAATAGGGTGGCCAGCAGGACTACGGAATGATTGTACCTTTGTGTGCGTCCTAGTGAGACCAGACCTTAAATACAGTGTTCAGTTTTGGACCCCTCACTGCAAGAAAGATATTGTGTTGTCGGAACAGACCCAGATAAGAGCAATGAATCTGGTGAAGAAACTAGAATACAAGAGAAATGAGGAGTGGCTGAGGGAGCTGGGGATGTTTAGTTCGGAGAAGATGAGGCTGAGAAGTGATCTGATTGCTCTCTACAACTACCTGAAAAGAGATTGCAGCTAGGTGGGTATTGGTCCCTTTTCTCAGGTGACAAGTGATAGGATGTAAGGAAATGGCCTTAGTTTGTGCCAGGAGAGGTTTAGATTGGATACTAGGAAGAATTTCTTCAAGGAAGGGATGGTAAAGCATTGGAACAGGCTGCCTAGGGAAGTGGTGAATTTCCATTCCCTAGAGGTATTTAAGAATGTGTGAATGTAGCACTTAGGGACGTGGAACACAGAAGTACTAGATGATGGTTGGATTTGGTGAACTTAAGGGTCTTTTCCAGCCTTAATGATACTGTGATTCTCTGATTCTACAATGTCAGTAACAGGATTGCCAGTGAGTGAAAACATGCTATGAGCTTTACTTAAATGCCCAGAGAGACGATATGAATGTCATGACACCCTTGCTAGAGGAACCATCAGTTTAGAGAACAGCCCTTTCCTGGTTGTCATATTCAGTCAGAAAATTAGTTGGCTGATCAGTCAAAATAGCTTTTTATGTTATCTCTATATCTAATTTTGTATGTGTTCACAGAAAATTTCCCAGCCGTCAACAACACTGTCTACACACAAAGCTGCATCATGCTGCTGTTTTGTACAGAATTCAAAGATTTTGCTTTTAGTGCTAGCATGTATTACAAAGAGGATTTTCATTGTAATTTTGAGGTGTATTTCTTAAAAGATACGCATTTACTTGTTTTTTATTGCTTTAAAATAACTACATCTTTTATACACTTATACTGAATATGAAACTGTACCTTTTGATAGTGTTTCATTGTTGCATCTTTCCCCTTGTGCACTGAAATGCTGAGCAGTGCTTCATTTGCTGAAAAACAGATGCTTCTTCCTGCTCCTCCTGTAGCCAAATGTTTCATTCGGATGGGGTTTTGCATCTGTTATACCAGTTATGGGAATTGCAGGAACTCATTAGCACTCAAGCCCTATGTCAGCAGACTTCCTTCAGGAAAGAGAGGAAAATGAGTGCCCCACAAATAATCCACAGCAGGAAGTTTTGTCCGTTCAGAGATATAAAGGCAGGTATTTTTGGTTCTCTAGCTATTTCTTAGATATTTCTAATATACCTATTTTTTTTCTTTTCATTTTTTTTTCTTCAAAAATATGATTATATTATCTGCTGCCAATGAAGGATTGTGATCAATGACTTCACTATGAATAGAAATACTGGAAGAAAAAATAGTAATTTATTTTTAAGTGACCTCTTCATCTAAAGTAAACTTTCATGTAAACAATACATGCCTGCTTCTAAAAGAAGCTTTGGATGTTGCTTTTTCAAAGTTTTCCCATGTATACTGGCAAAAATATATTTCCCCCTACCTCCATTTTTTATTGTCAGTTTGATAGGAGAAAATCATGCTGTCATATGAATACACCCCAAAACCCTTCCTTCTCAATACATACACAAAGATAACAGTGGCTTGTTGTTAGAATGGACACTGTCCAGGAATTTAATGAAATTCTGTGTTTGTTGTGACTTTATCACTGCTTTTCAGGACAGACATTTTAAAGTAGTATGGCAAAATGAGAAAATGAATATATTTGTTTAATTTAGTTTTCTCCAGAATTTCTTTAGGTGTTGCCATTTCAATGCTTTAAAACAAAACACCATATTTGTTCGATTTTACACTGAATAAACAGACCAAGCCTCTATGAAATGTCAGACATATTTTTAGCAACTGAGCTATTCCTTATAAGAGATCAGCAGACCTAAGCATTTTTTTCTATTTTACAATTAGCAGCTTTTCCCTTCTAATCAATCTTTTTCTACATCTTAACATCCCAGAAGTTCTCTTCTGCTCCCTGTAAGGTCTGTTGCCTGATACACATAATGTATTTATTTCCATGCCATATTCCCATGGAAACAGGAATTACCCTGCCATTTATTGAGTGTTTTTGCCTGTCCACTACCTCTTAAAAACCAGTTGTCTAGTTATGCCACGAGTAGGGTTTGCCAGTATGTGCTGTGAAATGTATATATGTTTCCTGTTCTAAGTTGAACGACATTGTAAAGCACTTCAATACAGTGTTGAGAATGAATAATAAGGTCACTGAAGATCGAGTAGTTATTTTCATATACATGCAAAAATGACATAACTGAGTGATCATATAAAGCAGCCCTTCTGAGCAGGGAAGGCTGTTCAATAATAAATTCAGAAACAATTTGCAAAACTTCTGTTTGTAAAATGAGTGGCAGTGTTTGGCCAGATTATTTTCGGTTTGACAGTTGCGATAAGGAATCCACATTGTTCCATTCCTTTTAGTAAGTTTCTTCCACTTATTCGAGCCAGGGAAGCCACACAGAAAATGACCAGATATAATTCATGCCACAGCCTATGAGAACAGAGGCTTGCTTAATTTCCAAAACCAACCTGCTTCATGTATTATTCCTGCAATTTAATGTAATGACTTTCTTAATATTTCACTTGGATTCACTTCAGTAAAATGTCCTCTACCTTCTCCTTCCTCCCACTGTTTCCTGCTTAGAAATTGCAGATTAATGAGAGTTTATATGGATGAAATGAATTCTACCCCGTCAACTCTCAATTAAATGTGGGTGGTTTATAAGTTGTGGGGTAGTGGATCTGCAGATACTGGGACACGGAGTGGGTTGCCTGCACAGGTCTGATCTGCTAATATAGAGTGCTGGGGGAAAGTAACTCTATAGTTTCCAGGGTCAAGTTGGCCCAGACTGTTCAGATACTTTACAGAGCCTAAATTAATACCACTTGGTTTTTCTCCACCATTCATAGTCAACCAAATGGCTCTGTGTAGAACCAGTACAAGTCTGGTGTGACTGGCTTGGAGAGGAAGTAAAGAGTTTAACTGGCACTGTACAATTGCTCATGGAGCTTTCTTTCTTCGTGTCTCTGCACCATTTGCCAACAGCATTCCTGGTCCAAGAGATTGTTGCTAAGAGGCAGAATGGAACTAATGCATACAGCCAGCATGGGCTAGAGCAGGAGTCTGGGACAGAGACAACTGAATGGGTCTGCTAAATTCAGCTGGGGTCTACCTGGCTTGTTGGATCTACAAGCTATTCTGGTCATCAACTGTCTTTGTCTCATGCCTGTTCAGTTCTTTTGGATATCTATTTTCTCAACTATACCCTTACCTGGGGCCAGCTGAGCAGTGGTGGTTAGTGGTGCAAAGTGTAGTTGGAGGCCAGTAACTAGTGGATTAACCCAGGGATCAATATCGTGTCCAGTCTAGTTTAACATCTTCATTAGTGATCTGGATGGTGGGGAAGAGTGTACCCTCAGCAAGTTTGCAGATGACACAAAACTGGGAAGAGTGGCTGATATGCCAGAGAGTCATGTTGTCACCTGGAGGGACCTGACAGGCTAGAGAGATGGGCTGACAGGAACTTCATGAAATTCAACAAAGGGATTTGCAAAGTCCTGCGTCTGTGGGGAACAATCCTAGGCATCAGTACATACTGGAAAGTACCTGGAGGTCCTGGTAGACACCAAACTGAGCACAATCCAGCAGTATGCCCTTGCTGCAAAGAAGATGTATGCTATCTTGGGCTACATTAGGCAAAGTATTGCAGGACCAAAAATGGTGTTCCTGCCTGAGCAGGAGGGTTGGACCAGATAACCTCTAGAGGTCCCTTCCATCCTCAACCATTTTGTGGTTCTGTGATTCTGTAATTCTCTGATACTAATACTTTACTTTCCTGAAAGAAGGCTGGGTTTATGGAATACTTATTCACAGCTGTTTGGGAAAGAAATGCTTTTTCTTTGTGAAAATCTTAATCAGCCTTCTTGTTAAAGTATGGATATTTGCTCAACACAAGTATTATAGAAATATCCATATATTTATTATCTATTAATTTTATATTACATATTTTCTGTATTTCTATTAATTACCTATTTATTACCCCTTAAAAAGATTGTTTGACTCCTGGATTCCTGACGTAATATGGGGGAGACAGGGAAGTACTGAGAATGCCAGATCCTTGCTAAGATCTCAGGACACTGAGACAGCTTGTGTACGTAACTGGGCACTGGAACCAGCTGGCACAGTACAGCCTGTATCTAGGCTTTACTCTGTGGTTACATGTAAATCAGGAAAAAGTGTCTGGAGTGTATCAGCCAAATTGTGCCAGGGAATTATCTGGAAGAGTACTAGCTTGCACAGACCAAAACGATCCAGACTTACTGCTATAGCTGGTGATGTTTCTGTGCCTGGGAATATTTGGCTAGCATAGGAGTCATCTGAGAAGGGCTACATAAAAACTCTGGCTTCCAGGGGAGCCATTGCTGGTCTGGAGTATCTAAAAAAGGGACCCTTCCAACTGCCAGATCCATAGTAGGCCTCCTGCATTCCTCAATCCCAAATATGCTGCATAGTAAGGCTGCTCAAGAGCCATTAAAATGTCCAACTTATACTGCTCATTTTTTATAAAGAGCTTAAAATGGTTTCACAGAGGAGCATATAGAAGGACGTCCTTTATACTGTTTCTAGGGATGAAAAAGCTGTATCTGAGCAGATCCAGAGAGAGTAGAATATAACCTCAGTGCTCTCTGACTACCAATGAGCATTACCACTAGTTTAGGAGTACAGGAACCAAAGGCTATCTAAATTATTTACTACACATACTTGAAAAGAATCTTAAAGATTACATCTTGCTGCATGAAACCCTTTTATCAAACTCCACATAAGCAGTTGAGAGTACGTTAACTCTGAATTTGATACAGCATTGAATTGTGCCAGGAATCTGGCTTAGTTCCTACGTGCGGTTCGTAAGTTTTTATGTTAGGAAACTTGTTCTTGTGCCCCATTTTTCTAATATTGAGTGTTGTCTGTTTTCTGTTGAATTCTTTTGGGTACTGAAATGTTGAGAGAGTATTAATGAACTCTGGTTTATTCAAAACTAGTTTCCAAATGTACAATCAGCAAATGACAGATCCTGTGTAGGATGCTGAGAAAGGTAAATGATATATTTGTGGGAAAAGTTTACATGAAGTAAAGATTACCCTGAGTTTAAATGTTTTAAACTGTAATAGAAACTGGAGTATCTATTATACACATGTTCAAGGGAACAAGAAGCTTTGGGAGTCTGATCCCATAATGATGCATTTTAGGTATTTCTCTATGGAACACTGATCTCCCCACAGATTTGTTGAGGTTTAAACTGTGTTATTTCTTTCTGTATCGTGTATTTCTGACCTTAGCAAATCTCTCTTTTTAACAAGTTATTCTTTTGCCTTCCTCTTCCGCTCCCCCTTCCCAAGAAAATTTCTATTGCATTCATTTATGAGATGGTTAGCAGGGTTTTTCCTTTGCTGTGGGTATAACTTTGCTTTGGATTGAAATTTAGATTGCTTTCAACAGATGCATCCTAGAACAAAGAAAAGACTTCTACAAGCATTATCCAAGCATGGTGATTTCAGGTTTCTGGAATGTTCTGTTTTAGAGAAAGGAATATTCAATAATAACCTGAAATTAAGAAATGACTTTGTGACTTTTTTTTTTTTTTTCCAAGAGTCATAGCTTTGTTCTTCTAGCTATCAACAAAGGAAAGAATGATTCTTTTCTATCATATAATCTTCATGCTGATTATAAAGAAGTAGCACAATCAAAGGGAAAATCTGTTCAAGATACTGTCACTGAAGAGAAGGGTGAATAGGTTCCTTGTCTGAAGCTTCAGCAAGTCCTTGAGCTCTGCAGAGGAAAGTACCAGCATCTCTGGAAGAGTGCCAGGGTACAGATTCCAGTATCTCTCATTCCTTCCAAAACTGATTTTCCAAAGCCTGAAGATATGTAGAACCTCATAATCCTGGAAAAGCTACTAGGCAACTACATAGGCAATTTATGTATTTTTTTTTTTAAACGAATATATCTTGTGAGTATTATTAGACTTGTGTCTCAGGGCAAAGACATTCTATTTAGTTTCAATCAGAGTGATGATCCTATTGTTATTGTCCTGTTTTTGAATACAGGAGGAATATGTTTTCTCTTGGTATTATCATGCCCTTTTCTAAAGAAGCAGGAGTAAGCTTTATCTGAGGCATATTAATGAAGTCCTTAGACAGAAGCCTGACTTCATAGCAAATTCCCAAGTCACTTTAATTCAACTCTCAAAAAAAATGGGATAAAGAACTACAGTCTTTTTTAACTTTGCAAAGTATTTTTATTTGCTTTTCTAAAAGTATAGAAAACGTGAAAAATATGACCCCCCAAAACAAACAAACAAACAAACAACACCAAAACATCTGTGGAGTTAATTCAGTTTGGCTGGCAGGTTTTACTCACAGAGCAGTCCTAATGATTTCTCTTCCTCCAAAAGTCTTCTTAAAATAGTGCGATATCCCATTAGAACAGCTTATAAATGATATCCTTCATCAACTTTGAAGAGAAGAATCACAGAGGAGTGAGAACACTATCCTAGGACTAGTTTAAAAGTGTATGTCTGCAGAGAGGTCTAGATATTTCCGTTTTCCATAGAAAGGACTTGAAGTTGCTTCAGGGTATTGCTACTACTCTAAATAGATTGAATGCACATAATGAAGTTGTTTAGAACCACTGGAGACAAACTTCACACCTCAGAAGATAAATGAAGCTGGTTTCCCTCCCTGCTTTGAGGTGGGAAACAATGAGACTGGCCTGATTATCTCAAGGAGCATCTTGCTCCCCCGTCTTTATTCCTCAGCTGCCTGGAAGTGGACTTTATTCCTGCACTGGTGGGAAGGAAGTTCCTTTGGTCTTTTGTCAAATGATTTCTGACCTGAAGTCCTTGCAGATATACCTGAACACATTTTAAATTAGTGGCAGACTGCAACAGCAGGGAGCCTAGTGTATGCTGACAGAATATTTTACTTTTTTTTTTTTTTTTTTTTTTTTTTGATGGGTAGCTTTTTCCACACCATTCTGAACTGTGCTGCCTCAGTTAAATGTCTATTAGTGTCTGAGATAACAGATATAAAACAGCTTAGTTAATTCCAAATTGCCTCCAAACTCTTCATTCTTGAAGAGAAAAGGGAGTAAAGGTAAATTTTGGAGTTTAATAGTAATTTATTTTCAAAAAACTACTCCAAACAACAAAGGACTGGAAGAGGTGTGGGTCACTGAGATTTGGTATTTCAAGACTCTTATGATATAACTCTTTTCAAAAAATTATCAGATGATACTTAAAAACAATTATTTTGTCCTCACTACTTAAATAAAAAGCTATTCCTGGATCTCAGTGCTCTAATTTTGCAAAGCCTTTCTTTAACTCCCAGGAAAACATGCATTTTTGTGCCATCATCCCTTAGCTTAGCTTATATTTCTCCAATTTCTCCTTTCTTTCCTTATGTTTGTTTCAGAAATACTGTATGGGATCTGACTGGGATGGAGTTAACTTTCTTCATAGCTGCCCATGTTGACCTCTATTTTAGATCTGAGACTAAAACTGTGGCTAAAACACCAATATTTTAACTACTTGTGCCTTTAGGCATTGAGGTTTTCTCAGCTTCTCACTTTGCCTCTGCAATGAGTAGGCTGAGGGTGCACAAGAACCTGGGAGGGGACACAGACAGAACAACTGACCCAAACTGACCCCAACTGACCAAAGCAATATCCCATAACATGTGCCATAGTGCTCAGTAAAAATACCTCTGAGAAAATACAGATTTATTTTGTCATCCTTTCTTCCTTTTAGTCTGCAGAAACAGGCACTACTAAGGCAGAGTCCACCTGCCTTAAAAATAGTAAGGGCATCTCTGGGCAGATTAAAGCTGTCTCCTTATTTATGTTTTTAGGGATACAATGATGCTTTCTTCAGATCCCAGATTCAACTTTTAGTGACATCCACGTTTAGATGTGACATATGTGTAGACATTTATACTAATGACACCTAAATCAAGGTTCTGAATCTGAAGCAGAATGCTACTCTTAATGTTAGATGAGATGGATCCTTTTGGATTCTCTTGCCACTTGTGAAGGGTTTCCTAAATATCCTCCCTTTCTGCACTAATTTTTCTCTAAGTTTGACTAGAAAATTCTATAAGCTTTTTTTTTTTTTTTTTTTACATTTTAACATGAAAGGGACAAAAAGGGTGCAAGGACAAAGAGAATAAGATTCAAAATAGAAACATAAACTTATTTCCCTCTCTTTCTTCCTCCAGCTAAGGAGACTTCTGAATGCTTTCTTCCTGGAACATGAAGTTTGTTTGCCCTATTTTTTTAAATTAATTTATTTTTTTATTATTATTATTATTATTTTTTTATCAAGGATAAACAGAATTTCTGTATTTCTGTCACGGAAAGATATTTTTTTACTTGTTCACAAAACAAAAAAAAAACAAGGTTATATACTTGTGAAAATTACATAAAGATAGTTTATGGGCTACAGCAAGTTAAGACCTACTGGTGTATAATAATTATCAATTACTCATTTTCAACCAGCTATCTCACTGGATCCATTCTGCCTACTATATTGTAGTGCATTTATCAACTTAATTCAGGCAGTTAGTCATTTGATTTTCTTGTTTCATTATTATGTATAGCAAGCAATTGTTTTTGTAATTATGGTAATAAACTATTTTAGACCCGATTCACCCTCCCAGCACTTTAGGAACCTCAGTAAAGTGTGTACATTGTGTTCCTTTTTAGTCTCCCCAGTACAGATACTCCCTTTGCATTTGATGGAAAGGGCAATATGGCTCTTAGGGAAATTTAGATCTTCAGCAGCTTTGGTGAAAAACCTGAATCAGGCAGGTTGGGTTTTGGCCATACTCATTACCACACAGAGAGGTAATTAATTCAGTATTTTGGACTTACACATAGTGCTGGCAACTGTTTTCCTTTAAATTCCTCTTGCTTGAATTATAGTTTGAAATTTTTATTTTTTTTCCCCCCCGTCTTCTAGCTTGAAACTTTGGAAGACATGGAGCTTTCACAGCTTCTTCTGGTGTCAGAGTTGCATACACAGCAGGTGAACAGTGTATCTCTAAGGATTTAGCTTATTTGACTACAGTTTTCTGTTGCTGTTTTTCTAAGGAGGTGTTGGATCCAAACTAGGGCTGAAATTAATGATAACAAGAGGTCAATCTCACAATAATGTACTGACTACTTATAAAAGCACCCACAAATGAGCTGTTTAATGGATGAATTATAAGACGTTTAGATGTAGAGCTTAGGGATATGGTTTAGTGGAGGGCTGTTAGCGTTAGGTTGGAGGTTGGACTCGATGACCTTGAGGTCTCTTCCAACCTAGAAAATTCTGTGTGATTCTGTGATTCTGTGATTATACAAAAGGTATTTAGAACTAAATTTAGGATTTTCATATAGTCCCTTGTAGTATGCTAGTGAGCTATTGTAAGAAGTAAATATCAGAGTTGAAGTCATCTCTGAAGCACAGAGAAGCACAACAGTTTCTGCTGAGTCCCAAAATATCGACAGTTATTAACAGTAATATCAATTTTTTTTACTACTTTTTTTTCATCATCTTACACTTAATATCCCATTCCCTGTGATTATTTTGGTCTTTATCTTCTGATTATTTTCCCATCCAAGAATATCTTCTTTTCTGCTTTAAGAAACATATTTAATGCATGTTCAAATTAAAATATATGGTATTACCTTCATTTTCAATCTTTTGTTGTTCAGCTGTATTCATTTTACACAGTGTCTTGGATATAGTTAGAGTGTATATTTTCAGGTTTGTGCTTCTTTGTTCACCAACATTAGCCTTCTTTATTTCTGGTGTATTTTTAGCTAGATTACATGCATAGCCCTTGGGCATACATTAATTTATCTTTGAATGTTTTCCATTTCCCTCTGTGTCCTTTATCTCTATTGATTTATCCTACTTGATTTCATCCTGTGCTTCTACATTCTTCTAAAACTCATTCTTTGAAATGTTACATCCTTTTTTTTTTTTTTTTTTTTCTTTTTGTGGTTTTACATGTGTCCTAATTACCACCCTAATTAGGTTATGAACACAATTGCAAAGAGCCCTACTCACATCTGCAATCCCGTTATATTTACCACACACAGACCTAGCCAAAGATTGATTTTTTTTTTCCTCTAAATCCTTTCTTTTTCCCTATTGAACATATAGGATAATGTTGTGCCTTAACCACAGAACTAATAAATCTCTTGCTTTATCTCTCTTCTGTAATGAGTTTATATTTACTAATTCAGAACTGCAACAATTTGCTTTAGATGATCTATCTTTTCTGATATAATTTTGTGTTTACAACTCCTATGTGTTGCTATGTTTTTTAGTTGGAGGCTATCAGATTGATAATTTTTTTTTTTTTTTTTTTTTTTTTTTTTGTTCTAGTATCATTTCAAAACATGATAAATGACCTCTTCTTTCACATCTTCAAATATAAACTAGGTTTACAGTTCTCTTAAAAAAAGACAACAACCCTATCTTTTTCAAATTTCTCTTTTAGAATTTTGTCTTAAATTGTTATTCAAAATTTGCTATTTATTATATATATATATTTATATATCTGCATGATTTTTTTCTCCTCTCCTCCGTGGTGGTTTTCACTACATCCTTCTGCTTAGACTTCTCAGGTTTTTGTATCAGTCCTATGTAGACTTTCATGGCACTCATCTGATCAATTTTGTGTTAATTGTGCCACATGCCTTTTTTATTTGGATGTGCCAGACTCCCTTTATCATAGTGACAATTTCATTGTAATTGCTCTGCACAGGACAAAAGTAAAATTGTTCAGGAATATATGGCAAAAATTATGGCAAAATTTTTCAAGCAGCAATAATTGGAGTGGGTAGATCTACATTATTCCGTTTGATACTTCTATGAGAACATATGCATGCCTGTGTGCACATATCAACATAGTTTTGTCTTTGTATTTGTTTCTGCCTCCTTGTTTAAGCAGCTCTCCCTTGCTTACAGTAGACAGTTTTCACAAGCATATTCTCCTTCTTGCTGTTGAGCTCCTTCTTACTGTTACTTCTGCCTAATGCGTTTAAGTTATTTAGATGTTAGTTCTTTTACCTGTGATGTATTTGAGGACCAGAAAGCATTTAAAGAGACTCAACATTATGTGGTTTCATAATTCCATCGTATTTATAACTGCGTGTTCAGAAAATTATTCTATGTCTTAGAAAATTATCCTATTGTATTTCTCTTCAAATTATTGCTTAACCGCTAAGTCCTACAGATCCTGAGATAAATTGGCAGATTGTCTTTGTCCCGTGAACATTGGCTTTAACCTCAAAGGTAAAAATGTAGTGATTTCAAAACTGTCTATTTAATCTGTTTACCTCTGAAACTTCCTTGCAAACTCTACTTTTCAATAACATGTATTAATGTAAAGAAAATAGAGAATGGACATTTTGTAGCTTCTTCATTTCAAAACCCAGTCTGGTCTTGCAGTGTAAATTATTAATATTTTTTATTTTCAGTCAGCTGTGTGTCCTGTTTGGTAACTGCTGCAATAGCACTGGAAGGGGAACTGACAGCTACTTGTACAGTGAACTCCTACAAATATGTTGGGATGCAAAGGGGGAGGGAAGAAATGTAATACATGCATGACTTCCTGCTTGGAATCCTCCCAAATTGGGATATATCTCCTATCCATACCACAGGATGTGTCAGCTCCCCACATTCATGATCCCTGTTCATCAGTGCAGTTGTTTTTGCATGATGTTTGAAAACATATAGATCTTTTATGACTGCATGTGAGTTAGATGGAAAAAAACTCATCTCATATATGTTTGCATGACCTCATGATCCATGCAATGTTTATTCTTCCTCAAGGTGTTCCTCTCCACTGCCAAACTGGCAAGCGGTTGAAAGTTTCTCTGTGTGTCTTGGTGTCTATAAAGCTCTTTTTTCCTCGCTGTCTTCCCTCTTTTTCTGTTACTCTGTCCTCTCTTACTAGATCTAAATCCAGGTGCCATTGATCTTACTCTTGCTGTGCTCATCTTTTCCAGTTACCTTCTCTATGAAATACTTTTGCTAAATATCAGGCAATGTTGTAACTTAGTTCATAAGATCAAACAAACAAATAAACAAACAAAAATAGTGTTGTCAGACACTTCAGCAAATGTTGTAGACACCATCCCCATTTCTCCTTGACTCCTTCAGAAATCAGCATATCCTGCCCTGGTTGCAAACTTTTTGTGTCACTAGATCTTAAGAAATACAGTCTCACATTTTACAGGCCGCCAGGTCAAAGTAAAATAGGATGAACATGATATGAAGCAATCAAAGGCTTGTGAAAAGAACCCTCTTCACACTCCAGCTTTACACCCCTGATGTAATCCAATTAAATTGAACAGTTCTCAGGAAAACCCAGAGGATTAAACACATTTGCTCAGCAAACCCACTTCCTCCCACTCTGAGGGGTATAGCACTGGAAACATGCATCTCATTAAGTTGTGTTAGACTTCCTAAAATGGCAGTTAAGGCTAAAAGGTTAGAGAAAGATAATAAAACATTAGGGGAATTCTGCAAACTCTGTCTCCCTACACCTCCCTCTTTCCCCCCGTCAGTGCCAGCTGTTTTCTAATTAACCCAATGGTAGCAAGCTGCCCACAAGAGGATATCTGCTGATTAACCAAAGAATTCCAATTTGCTCAATGCTATTAGGAATCTGCCTCTAATGCTCCCCCTTTTACAGAAGTCTTCAGACATCGTCAAATTTATGTCTAATGCAATATGCAACCACAGTAGCTGTATACATGCAAATGTGCACAAATTCATCCGAAACGATCAGCTCATGCTAAGTGTTAATAGTTATACAGCTGAGAACAAGATGATGCAGTGAAACTATCAATATTCTCATTTCCACTTCTTCCTCAGCTTGTGTCCTCTCTTCTTGCCTGCAAACAGACTTCTTATTTCCTTTTCCAACACGAGAGTGTCAGTCAGACTTGGTCTTTGGGGAGCTGCATACCACTGCAGCCCTAGGGTGGCCAGGCACAGAGGGAGCATGGCAGCAGGCTGCCACCACCTCCACTCCATCTTGACCGCATTCCTGCCTGGCAGAAGGAGCCAGGTCAGGATGTGGTATGGGGAAATCACTTGCAGGTCAAATTTTGTCATCATTTTGCAAAGCAGTCATCTGTCTTTCCATCAGTTTTGGTACGCTGGAGTTTAGGCCTGGATTCATTTAAGGAGCATAGTCTACTCAGACAACAAAATTTATCAGTGCAGAGAAATGGGTAGTCCAGAGGATTACCAGCCTAGCTCTGGACCATCCTTTGGAATTATCTGAGGTGTGTCTTGAGTGATAAGGCTCTCCACTTATGCATCTAAATTTAGGTGGGACAAATCAGATTCAGAATATAGTTATTAAAGCTGATGTATCTTAGTAAATATGCTTTTAATGACAAGGGTACAGTAAATTGCAATAATCCTTGATGTGAAAGGGTTAGAAACTAATTTCCCTAGCCTTAGTATTTTAAGAGACATATTAGTAAGTCTATCAATAAGACTCTGCATCTCTTAATACTATTTTTTGTTTGTGCATACAAGCAAAAGGTCCTGAAAGGGGATTTCTTTGTGCTTTAGTAGAAGTGAGCACAGTAAATATGGAAAAATTTCTTATTATTGCCAGCATATCAAAGCATATGTTAAGATTTCTGTCAAGATAATAGTAGCAAATGACCATTTGTTTACACTATAAATAGTTGATTTGAAAGAACATTTCTGGACCCTGTCTATACTCCCTGAAAATACTTCTGAATGTTCCCACACACCTTCTAAACTCCTACCCCACTTTCTCACACCATTCAGCTATAGGATCATGGGCAATCATTTAACAAATAAGAATAGAGATAAATATTTTTTTCATGTTCCTTCTATTGTAACTTTCTCTGAAATTTCATATGCTACCTCTTGTACAATATCTTTTCTTCCTCAGATGTGTTATGACAAATCCTGACCCTACTTTTTTTTTTTATTTTATTTTTTTATTTTTTTTTTTTTTCCTTTTTTAAACATGCAATGTCGAAGTTAGTGCATGTAAGTCACCTGGGGATGACAGTGATAGAGAAGGCACTTTTAAGAAATGCTGAAATCTACTTCTGCTATGAAACTTTCATTCATTTGACAATTTGACAGTATTTAGATGGTTGGATAGTACAGTATCTTCTAGCATTTCAGTTTACCCACAGGCGGCTCTAAAGTTAAAAGATTTATGTTGCTGTACATGCAAAGTTTTCGGTCTAGATTTGGTAGCACTAAAACTAAACACCAAAACAGTAGAGCAATCACTGTACTGGTTTAAGAGTAAAATTAACTAGGATGTGAGAGAGATTTTTTTTCCCATTCTTACAATGATTATCTACTATGATAGGATAATTTGTTATTTACATATCAGTCAGAACTGAAAGCACATGGTTTGTTCTATTTTCAGTTTAAGAATCAAACTCCTACTACTGTTAGTGATAGCTATAAATTAAACATAGATGAAGTGCATATCCCTGTGCATTTTTTTTTCCAAATTTTCATGTAGGATGTTCAGATTTATAATACAGGTGCTTCAAAACAAAAGTTCATTTATGATCTCTGTCCAAGAATGGAAAACACAGCACACTGTAAGTTAGATTACAGAGTTGAAGATTATTTATTTCAAGAACTGTAAATTTTAAAAAATAATACGAGGACCCAAGACATGACACCAGAGGTGAGTCCAGATGTTTCTTTCAAAAATGTGCCTTGTTGGTAAATGTATATGTTGTGTTGTACTTTTAACAGTCCATATAATTCAACTTCCTCCAATGCAACAAAAATATCTACTGCAGTTATAATTTCATTACTCTATTATACAGATTTGTTTTAAGATTTTTCAGACCTTTTTTTTTTAAAGAACAAATACTTGTGTATATATATATTTAAGGATGTATATATATATATATATAAGGATCTGAAAAAATCTAAAATATTTCTTTTACTACTTTTAACTAGAAAACACTTAGTCTTCATAATTGACATTTAATAATTATAATGCTATAACGTGTTTTGCCTAATTTTATAGATATTTTTAAATGAAAGTTTTATGAAAAAACAGAAATGTAAAATAAATAACACTATAATACAGGATAATGAAAGAACTGTTCACTAATTGACACTTCTACTTAAATTTAAATTTTTTTTTTAGTAAGAGGAAGAAAAGAAAAAAGTTGGTTTGAGAAATATTTTGGGTTTGGGTACTGCAGACCTAGTAAGTTAAAAGCTAAAAGATGGAACAGCAGTTGTGCAGTTGTTCAGTCAGTGTGAGTTTATGGAGATCAAATTCAAATAGTTTCTTTATGAGTCACAGGATCTGTGGAGATGGTAAAAATGTTGAATTAAACTTATTGAAGGCAAGGCATTTGATTGGTCTTACATAGAACTTTAATTAATAAACTAAAATTATTTTAAACCTCTGAAAAGGATATTTTAAAGCAATTAAAGATAGCTAACTGATAGGTTTCAAAATGTCATTGTAAATTGAAATCATACTTGTTCTTCATTAAATCCTTTCAGTGAACTCCCTCAGGGTCTAGTTCTTGGCATTCAGATAGATCACGAATTTATTTGAGATCTGCAAGAAGAGGTAAAATTATTACTGGTGCTGTGCAAGATAGATCTGAAGACAGGGTGAACAACACAATGGGACAAGGCTAGCTCCCAGCTGCATCAGTTTGGGACTTACATGTATCATACAAGCAAAGCAAGCCAGGATGTACTTTCCATGGTTTTGGACCCTCAAGCCCAAGGGACCTTTCTTTGTTACCTGGTAGCACCATTCCTTTCATGGGAGAACCTTTTCTTTCACTAAGAACCAGACAGCAGAAAGGGAAAATGATATTCCCTCCTGCACAGCTAGGGTGTAAACCTACAGCTGGAAAAGGTCCTAAAAAAGGTCCCCAAACCCCTGGTATATATAAAAACTGTATGTGTTTCACAACTTCACTTACAAAATCCTGTATCCGATTAGGACTGGCAGTGGCAGTGACACTGGACCCAAAGCCAAAAAAGTTGGCATCTGCAAGACAACCCACTCTCCAGACCACAGGGCAGATTAAAAGAACACTGAAGTGTGTACAAGTTATTTACCTCCCAGTTTATTATTGGCATGTGTGGTATAGCCATAATTTTGGTTTGTACAGTAAGAAGGTGTACTGGGTCTGGCTGGAATGTTGACTTTCCCGGCAGCAGCCCATACAGTGCCGTACTCTGTACTTGTAGCTGGAACAGCAGTGTTATCACACCAGTGTTGTGTCTACTGCTGAGCAGCAGTGGCACAGCGTTGGGCCTTTCTCTAACCCTCCTAGGGGGTGGGCAAAAAAGTGAGGAGAGAAACATCACTAGGGCAGCTGACCTAAACCAATCAAAGGGATATTCCATACCATGTGGTGTCACACTCAGCAATAAAAGGTGGAAACAGGAAGAAGAGAGGAGGGGTGGGCTCTCGTTGAGAAGACGTCGGTCCTCCTCTCGAACACCGGCTGCGTGCGTTGAGGCCTTGCTTCAAGGACGTGGTCAATCATCGCTCATTTGTGGGAAGTAGAGAGTAATTTCTTTCCTCTGCACTTCCATATAGCTTTCATTTATTTTGTTTGTTTGTTTTCCTCCCTTTTTCCCCTTTCCCTTTTATTTTCCCCTTAGTTAAATTGTTTAGTTCATGGTAGTCTTTATTTAATTATTATAATTATTTCCCTTTAATTAAATTATCCTTATCTCAACCCGTGAGTTGTTCTTTGCTTTACTTCTCCCCCTCCTTTAGATAAGGAGGGGGAGTGAGAGAGCGGTTGTGGGGTTTAGCTGCCCAGCACGGTAAAACCACCACAGAAGGAAAAATGGAAATGTCCCCCCAAAACACAGGAAACTTTGAATTAGAGTGAAAAAAACAAGCTGTGTTTGTTGATTTTTTTTTTTTTTTTTTTTTTTTTGTTTTGCTTAAAGATAATACTTTGAGCTTTTATTTTGTTTGTCAACCAGAACCAGGTCCATACCCATCTGTGGTACATCCTCTTGAGTCCCGGCCTTATTATAATCCCGTCAGACCATAATGCATCACTAGCCACCTGCTTGTCTGCCTTGTTTATTAGAAAGATGAGACTGTAAGCATCTCAAGCTGTCCATTTTGACTACAAATTTTGCTTGAGACTAAAACGTTCTCACCGTTTTGTAGAAGATAAACAGGCTCTGAAAGATTTGCTTTCTGGAAAGACTTTGCTATGCTCCTCTACTTACCTTTGGAAGCTGGAATATTCCTTTTTGTAACTTCTGTCACCTAAAGAACAGCAATTAGAATGCTGTACTAAAAAAGAAGAGGAAGGATGCATAGATTTTTCAGTAGGAACAGCTTACTCAGTGTTGAATGTAGGTGTTTTCTAAAGAGTGCAATGACCACGCATTTTATGCATAAATGTTATCTCTGTTTCCTGATTTTCTGTTACTTGCATTTCTGTGATTAACACAGAAATAAGCAATATAACTCCAAATCAGCAAAGCTCAGTTTGAATGAATATCAATACTTAGTGACTAGCGTATTAAGCATGTGGTAGTTTGTGTTCTGAGCTATAAGTAAAGCTTCTAACAAGTTAATGTTATGCCTACCCCCCCCCCCCCCCCCCCCAACATCTTTAATGAGACAGCTTGTAGAATGTAATTTTTTTCAGGTTCTTGTATTTGCCAATTTTCCTTTAATCCTAATACAAACAATACTATTCTACATCTCATGATACTTTTGTTATTATTTTAAATTAAATCAATGAATTACTGAAAATTAAAAACTGAAAGGAGTCCTGATGTAAATTGCTTTTTATTCTTTGACTGTTAAAAGCCAAAGAGATATCAGGTAAGTTACCAGTTTTTATTCTTATTTTATTTTTTTTCTTTCTAAATTCCTACCGTCATTATTTATTTATTTTTTTTTTTTCAGTGTTTAGGAACTTGTTAAGGAACATACTCATCAATAAAACATTTTGTCAGGAATGCCGTAAGGAAGACAGTTATGACTGAAAAGGCTGTAAAGAACCGCTATTAGAAACACCAGGGTAACTGTAAACACTTTGTTTTGACATTACTATATAATAAAAGACATGCTCAACCATCTTCATTGTCTACGGGGGCAAAGAAATGTTGACCTATGGAGAGTCAAAGTGTATTCCCCTGGTCCTTGTATGGGTTTTATGTGGCAAGGTTTTGGCAGCAGGGGGCTGCAGGGGTGGCCTGTTAGAAGAATCCAGCAGCTGCCCCATGTTAGATAAGGGCCAGTTTCAACCATCTCCAAAGGGACCTACCACTGCCCAGAGCTGAGCCAGGGAGCAATGTTGTTTGTGCCTCTGTGAGAACAGATTTTGAAGAGGGGGGAAAAACAAACAAGCAAACAAATAAAAAAAACATTTTGCACAACAGCAGCTGGGAGAGAGGAGTAAGAACTATCCCTACAGACCCCACGGTCAGTGCAGCAGGAGGGCAGGAGGTGCTCCAGGCATGCAGCAGCAGTTCCCCTGCGGCCTATGGCCCCTGGTGGAGCAGGCTGTCCCCCTGCAGCCCATGGGTCCCACATGGAGCAGATCTCCACGCTGCAGCCCCCCCATGGGTGGAGGAGCCCCTGGTGGAGCAGGTGGATGAGGCTTAGAGGAGGCTGCGGCCCATGGAGAGCCCCCGCAGGAGCAGGCCCTGGGCCGGAGCTGCAGCCCATGGAGAGGAGCCCACGCAGAAGCAGGGGTCTGGGGGGAGCTGCCGCCCACCTGTGGGGGACCTGTGCTGGAGCAGTTTGCTACCGGGGAATGGACCCCATGGTACGGAGCCATGTGGGAGCAGTTCCTGAAGAGCTGCTGCCTGTGGGCAGCCCCCGCAGAGTCAGTTTGGGAAGGATGGCATCCCATGGGAGGGACCCCACGGGGAGCAGGGGCAGGGAGTGACTGTGAAGAGTTATGGATTGACTGCAGCCCCCATCCAACCACTTCAATTCTGTGATTCTGTGATATAGCGGGGTGGGGGTGGGGGGGAGGAGGAGTTGAATGAAAGTGGATAGGGGGAAGGTGTTTTTATTTTTATTTGTTTGGTTATTTGTTTCTTACTGCCCTAGCTTGTTAGTAATAGGTAATAAATTTTATTATTCTCCCTATGCTGAATCTGTTTTGCCTGTGATGATAATTGGAGTGATCTCCCTGTCCTTATCTCAACACTTGAGCCCTTTTCATTGTATTTTCTCCCCTGTTCTCTTTGAGGAGAGGGAGTGAGAGAGCAGTTGTGCTGGACCTCAGCTGCTTAGCAGGGTAAAACCACCACAGTCCTGCAGTGGCAGGATGTTTTATGGGGTTGAGATTTGCTCAGGGCAGAATTTAACTTTGGCCATTTACTTTTAATTTCAAACTGTGTTACAGCATCCTTCCAACCATTACTTGCAGTATACCAATATATTTGTGTGAGATATTGCTAGACTAAATATGTTTCAAAAATATTTCAAATCTGCCCTTTGGGTGCCAGACCTTTTTGATCTAAGCAATCTAATTTTTCAAGTCTTTGAGGAGCTTAAAATATGTACTACATTAGCATGAGTTATGACTGACGTCACTGTGTACCTTATAAAAAATGATCACACAATAAATTGCTATAAAGGCTTTGCAAAACTTATTAACTCACTTTACATTTGTTTTCTTATATGGAAAATTATTTTATTAAACTCTGTTCTACTAAACAATATCAGAATTGACTTCTTCCAAAGGGCAACGTGAACATGTATGATATATTAAAGTACTTTGCAGTTTAGGCTCTTTGATCTGGTAAGTACATGATCTAGTGAAAAAACTTGCTTCTGACTTACATGAGTAAACACTGCAGGGTGATGAGCAGTGTTCTGCAGGGGCTGGTATAGGGATTGACACTATTTGACATCTTTTCTGGTGGCATGGAGAGTGGGATTGACTGTACCCTCAGCAAGTTTACAGGTGACACCAACCTGAGTAGTTCAGTCAACATGCTGGAGGGAAGGGATGCCATCCAGAAGGACATTGACAGGCTTGAGAGGTGGACCCATGAGAATGTCATGAAGTTCAATAAGGCCAAGTGCAAGGTCCTACACCTTTGTTAAGGTAAATGTGATAGCAGAATGTGAATACCATCTGGGTGATGAATGGATAGAGAGCAGCCCTGCAGAGAAGGACTTGAGGATGTTGGTTGATTGCAAACTCAATGTGAGCCAGCAATGTATGTTTGCAGCCCAGAAAGCCAACTTGGTCCTGAGCTGCATCAAAAGAAGTTAAGCCAGCAGGTGAAAGGAGGTGATTCTTCTCTGCTCTGCTCTTGTGAGACCCCACCTGAAGTGCTGCATTCAGTTCTAGGTCTCTCAGCACAAGAAGGACATGGAACTTTTGGAGCAAGAGAGGGGCCATGAAGATGATCAGAGGGCTGGAGCACCTGTCCTGTGAAGACAGGCTGAGAGAGCTGTTGTTGCTTAGCCTGGTGACGAGAAGGCTCTGGGGAGAACTTATAGCAGCCTTCCTAAACTTAAAGAGGGCCTACAAGAAAGCTGGGGAGGGACACTTTTTTTTGGGAGTGTAGTGATAGGACAAAGGGCAATGGCTTTAAACTAAACAAAGGTGAATTTAGATTAGATATAAGGCAGAAATTCTTTACTATGAGGGTGGTGAGGCAACGAAACAGGTTGCCCAGAAAGATTCTGAATGCCCCATCCCTGGAGGTGTTCAAGGTCAGGCTGGATTGAGCTTTGAGCAACCTGGTCTACTGGAAGGTGTCTCTGCCCATGGCAGGGGAGTTGGATCTAGGAGATATTTAAGGTCCCTTTCAACTGAAACTATTCCATGACTCTATTATTATTATTATTTTTTCAAAATGGAGAACATGAAGAGATCACTACATTAAAGCATATTTCAGCTACAAATTTATCTGGTGGATTTTCTTTTTCTTTTCTTTCTTTCTTTTCTTCCTCCTGCCCTTCCTCCTTTCTTTCCTTCCTTCCTTCTGACTGCAGTTTTTCTTTATAGAAATGAAGTCCCATAGCTTAAAGAAATAACATGAAGGCTCAGTGCCCTAAAGTCTGTTTAGACAATAAATGAACACAGGATCTTTTTATTCTGAAATCAGAGAGTATTTGAGATCCATTACCTGAGAGATTATTTTCTACCTTTAGTAGATGGATATATTCTAATGTTGCATTCACCTATTATTACATGTAAATTCACATAGCTCAGAATCAGGATGCAGAGGATGATAACAAAGTGCTACTTTACTAGATGATCCATCGAAATTCTACTATCAACATGCAAACATCACATTTGCATACATTTCTCATACCTTGCTTAGATCTCACATGGATAGCTGCCACTTATAAGAAGAAATTTGTGTTCTTTTTCATCTCAGACCTTCTTCTTGTTAGTACATAATATATTTTCATCAGGAAAGCATGAATATGTAAACCTCCTGAACTATATAAAATATGTATTTGTGTAATCACTCATAGCCAGGTCATATTACTGCAGTAAATTATACTGCTTGGTGTGATAGTGAGAATAAAATGATTATCATAATAAATAGTGAGGCTAGCATTATTACTGTTCTGGCACAGTGACCATATTATTCTCATTTCAGCCATATTTTTGTCAAGGCAGGTGTTCTAAAAATCATAAACTTGATGATGCTTCTTGCATTTTAGAATGAACTCCAGAGAAAAACAAGACCCATGCATGGGTGACAAAAATAGCAAATGACCACTCTGTTTTCTCCTCTTAATGCTGGACTACTGTTAATAATCCAACCAACCCAACCTGATTTGTAGGTCTCAAGTACCTTAATGTCAGTGTTGTAGTACTGACAGGAGTAGCACCTCCCAGTGCCATGGAAGGACTGAAGACACTCCGTATTCACAGATGTCATGCTAATCATGAAATCTTATATTCTTTCTTCTTTTGGATCTTAGGGTATTTGAACATTTTTCCAGTCTGTGTTAAAGACAACTTTGATTTTTTCTTTTTTCACTTGTTGTCCACTTAGGCTTGCTGTTTATTAAAAACCACCTAACTGTTAAACAAAAACAGTGACAGAAACACCAAACTGCTAAACAGAAACAGTGGCAGCATGAAGGTTAGTGGTTAACAAATTTGAGGAACAGAAAACTAAAGTTCATCCCACACTAGTAGGTAGACATATCTGCCTGGATCTTGTCATTGAGTGAAAGATAGAGAGACAGAGACTGCCAAGAGCAGAGACATGACTCACAGACTTTGCAAGAGGCTCATACACCTGTTCTTGCTGGATTTGCTTTAGTGAGAACCAAAGGCAATTATGTTCTTGACTCAGGAGACTCTAATTGAGACACATCTGACCCTCAGTGTATGTAACAAAAATACACACTGAGGCTTGAATATTTCAGCCATGTAGTTTGGTGAAAACATTTTATATGGTTATTCTCAGCTTCTGTGAGATGCAGTGCCTATTTTCTACCTACTTTGTGTTGGTTCCATCTTCTTTCTTTCCTCTTTGCTCTCTGTCACTGCATGTCTCTATCTGTTAGTATTAGTGTTAGTCTTGCTATAGCTGCTGTTCTTTTCTTCTCCCAGTCTGTTGCTCCTCCTAGCAGTGATCTGCTGACTGCAGATCTGGGGTTTGATATTATGCTATCCTGCATATTATGGATCATCTTTGGATACAGTTAATATAAGTGGCCATTTTGTTTCCATTTTGTGGAAAAGGACTAAACTTTTCAAGGAATGAGAGTGTCCAGTCATTGATTTATTTAGAAAAGTAGTTTTGGGCCCCTCGCTAAACGAAGCACATCGAGGTGCTTGAGCGAGTCCAGAGAAGGGCGACGAACCTGGTGAGGGGCCTGGAGAACAAGTCCTACGAGGAGTGGCTGAGGGAGCTGGGATTGTTCAGCCTGGAGAAAAGGAGGCTCAGGGGCAACCTTATCACTCTCTACAGGTACCTCAAAGGAGGCTGTAGTGAGATGGGGGTTGGTCTGTTCTCCCACGTGCCTGGTGACAGGATGAGGGGGAATGGGCTTAAGTTGCACCAGGGGAGTTTTAGGTTGGATCTTAGGAAGAATTTCTTTACCGAAAGGGTTGTTAGACATTGGAACAGGCTCCCCAGGGAAGTGGTGGAGTCACCATCCCTGGAAATCTTTAAAGGACATTTAGATGTAGAGCTTAGGGATATGGTTTAGTGGGGACTGTTAGTGTTAGGTCAGAGGTTGGACTAGATGATCTTGAGGTCTCTTCCAACCTAGAAATTCTCTGTGATTCTGTGAAAATATTTACAGGAAATGTAGTTTAAGTTGTGCTTCATTTCGTCTTGTGACATCTATGCTGTAAATATCTGAGTTGGTCTTTCTGTACTCCTTATGTGGAGACACAGAGAGACTTATAATGCAGGTTATCTAGTTATTTTTAACATTTTTTTATTATCATTCTGGAATGTCTACTATAATAATTTTTGATTATTATAAAAGATTGTTTTATCACTTAATGGAAATTTCTAGAACTAAATCTTTAAAATATGTTATTTTAAAGATTAGATTCCATGTCACCTTACATGTAAATTTCTTTATATTATTTTCCAGAATTTACTTTTTAACTGATCACAGTAACTTGTAATATACTGCATTTCTGAAAACTTGATAATTTCAGGGCCAGTGGTTCTAAACCAAATGTGGATTAGCATAAATTTTGTAAAATATATTCTTACATTAATGTTTCAGTTCTCAAGGTGCCTAATCTGCTAACCATAGGGAGAGGCAAATATTTTCAGAGATAGTAGTTCAAAGTCTGGTCTCACAAACCATATAGAGAAGAACAGAAATACAGCCAATTTTGAGACAAATGTCAAACCTAGAAGTGTGGATTATCCTCTGATAATTTTCAGGGAATAGTACATATTTGAATATTTGCATAAATTATTTCTCATATAATAGTTGTAGGTATTTGTTCCATGTAAGACTGAAGTGCTGCTTTGCTAAGCAGTTTATGAACACATTGCAATAGAAAACCCCTGTCATAAGAAGCTAAAACTCTAAATAAGTAAATTCTATTTGTGTCTATAATACAAGCATTCAAACTTCATAAAATGTGAGCATGCACATGTCCTACTGAACTAGTTTTAGGTGGAGGAGCCGTGAATTTGCATCTATGAAAAATCATTTCAGAAATTTGTTATGCAAATAGTACTGCACTCAAAAGGTAATTTCAAAATATTTACAAAGCACATGATGCTTTATACCCTCCCACTTGCTACATAACTAGAATGTAAATCTTTTATTTATTGAGACAGGGATTGTATCTTTATCTTCTCAAACTGCGTATCAAATTACATGAGTAGGTGTTCTATCATCTGTTTTAGTATCTCACATCATGCAAACAAATAGGGAAATATAAAGGGAGAAAATAAAATAATAGCTGAATATCCAACATTTATTCTAAGTCTTATCTTGTGAGCTGATAGACTCATGGGATAACATTTGACTGCTGTTGGTATCTAACCTCAGGCATAATTCCATTGCTAATTATTTTTCTTATTACCAATACTAGCAATTAAAATCTTTGTAATTAGTATCACCATGTTTTTATAAAATAATTTGCATTTAGTTAATTTCTCATTATTTTATTTATTATCTCTTCTTTCACCTCCTCCCACAAACAATGAGTTGGTCTCAGCATGTGCTTTCAAGAAAGATCAACTGGTCCTTCACTTGAAACCAAGTAAGAAACATTGGTCTACAAACTGTCCAAAACATCTTGGGTATGCCTCTACATGAATATAACATTAGTGACAACATTCAAAACTCTTTATCATTATGACCCCCCTGCTGACTTTATTTCTATCAGGATGTGACAAAAAGTAGCTGTCACAAGGGAAAAAGCGACTAATGCAGTTAGAATTAAGAAAAACAGTAGATAAATAGGAACATATTAGGGTCTTGCCAAGAACTGAATAGGAATAACATGGAGAAAAAATTATTCTAGAGTACAGAAGTCTGATACCCTTTGCAATAAGCTGCAAAAAGACAAGGGAACAGCTTGTGAAGATCATCTTAAACTGTAAATCTGGATCTGATTCCAACTTTCTGAAGGAACAGGGACATTTTTCCTTAAAGGTTTAGATCAAATAAAGGAATGTATACAGAACTCATTTCTGAAAGTTACTCAGCTGGTGCTGAATTTCCATGACATGTGCTGGCTGTTACTGTGGTGGCCTGACCCCCATCAGTTATCTCTGGAAACCTTCCTGCTGTGCTCCCAAGTCCACAAGGATATTGATGATTTTCTTGCATTCTATTGTTGCCATCTGTTGAGTGCAGAGGTCCACTACATTGTAGCTTCCTGTGCCATCTGGTTTGCACTCATAACCTGATTCATGAGACTTGTTGGGTGGGCAGAAAGCAGGCTGGCACACTGACCCATACTGCATGAATATTCCTCTGCTTCCATGTTTAATACACCTTCCCATACCAGTAGAATGAATTGTCTTGTATGGCTGCAGTCACCTGGTGAATCCCCACAAGGACCATCAAGCAATTTAGAGCAATTGTTTTAGGACAAATCATTACATCTGGGATTTACAGTGTATTGAATTGGTTGTAGCTGCTGAAATTAGCTTATTTGAGAGTGGCTTAGGTACTATGCATTTTGTGCAGTCTTATGGAATGACCTTATTGTGATCTTGAAATGCCAGACCTGCACTGGCTTTACAGGATGTAATTTTGCAAGATGAGAGAATATGCATAGATTTTTAGTGTCCATGTCTTCTTGGCACCTAAACTCTACTCAGATAAAAACTAAAAGTATTTTATTTATTTATTTATTTATTTTTAGTATATTTATTCCTCCTGGATTCATAAAAGCAAAGGTTCAATGTCCATATTCCACATGTATCTCAGCTGCGTGGCACTCCTTGCAGCTCTTCTCAGATTGTATATACTTTCAGTACATGGCTGATCCTGTTTCAGTACCCTACTAGTTGTTACTTTTCACATTTTTTTTTACTCAAACAAATATCTTATTTAATAATAGAGATTTATCTTTCACATATACTGTCAGTTTTATTGCATTTAGCAGTAATGTACCATCTGACAACTTTCAACATCAACCTACCAGATTCCCTACTGTACAACACAGTGGTCATCTAGGAATCTAAAACAAGCAGCCACTATCTGTGCCCAGAATAGCTCCATGTTCTGTGTGCAGCAAATCAAACACAACTTGGACACTTTGAATGCAATATAGACAGAATACAAATCCACATAACAATAGCCTTGTTTCAAACTTACAGACAGGAGCTGATTAGTGCACATACAGTGTAGACTGGATTGGAGCACATGTACAGATGGTTTTATGAATACTTTGGATTTCTACCATTTTCTTCATTAGAATATTGGCAGGTGTAAACTCTTATTATGGGAAAATACAAAACATACTGTCACATAAACCTCCCCTGGCTTCAACTGCAAATGATATCAAAGAAGATTTTTTAGGGCAACCTGATATTGCAATACTAAAAATAAAAATTCTGCTTATAATAGCTGTCTATTTGGTACTGTGCCTATTAACTATTTGCTCTTTCAGATAAGATTAATTTTCTAAAAGTTGTATCTAGTACAAGACCATTATTTAAACCCTCTCTACAGACAATGAAGAAGTAGTGGTACAGACACTTCCAGAGGATGATTAATCTCACCAGTCTTAGGCACCTGTCTTTCTCCATTGATTATGAAAGCATCCCAGGTGGCCACCAAAGACTAGACACATTTTTTATATGGCTGAAGAAGTTTAAGGAGATGAATCATTCTCTGGGTAGTGCTAGCCTTTGTCCAAATCTGATTTTTGACTGTGATACCTAAAAATTACCAGATTGTATTATTTTTATTCTGCAAATTGAGATACATTAAACATTTTTCATGTTTTTCTTGTGTGTGTAAAACAAAATCCTGCTGTAAAATGTAAACAGTGGAACATCTTCCACTTTAGGTTTTGCAATCATTCTTCATTGTAATAACAAGTACACATTTTTATCAGCTGGAAGCTAAGTAGATAACTTTGTACATTTATTTTTGAAATGTCTACAATAGGTTTATGTCATACTTCCTTAGGAAAAAACAAAACAAAACAAAACAAACAAACAAACAAAAAAAAACACAACAAAAAAGGAAGGTTTAAATATTCTGCATGAAATAATCAAACAGAAGAGATGTAGGAATTTTTATTTTTCTTCCTCTAACACATTTCAATGACAGTAGAAATGTCTTCATTTTGATCAAGTTTTTACCTGCAATTCAAGCACTTTTTGAAAGGTGAAAAACTTGTCTATAAAAATTGGATTTCAGGCTCTTTATAGAACTACCCAAACTTCAAATGAAAAAAGCTTTCCTTGGTACATTAAATCAACAACAAAACAAAACAAACAAACAAAAAACAACACCACCCTCAAAACTACTGGAAGAAGTATCCATTTTTTTGTCAGCTAATCCAAGAAGACAGACAGTTGACAATCTCTCAGGTCATATGCCAGATTATATTAGAGATTAGTTAACTGGGGACTGAAAGATGCTGCCTTTCAAAGGATCCATTCTCTTGACGTTAACTTACTTTGCTGCTGCTGCTGATCTAGAAGATTGGAGAGACACACTGCTTTTTTCTTCTAGAGGTCTCACTTTAGAGGATGTAGCACCCAACTCCAGTCAGAGCTTGCCTATGCCACCTCCTTGATGTTGCATAAAAAACAGTGATCTCTGCAACTGGCAGTGGCAGTATGAAATGGGAAGAAATTTCCATCTTTCCATACAGTGTTGTTCTTTTTGAATCCAGTTCTTTGGGATGCATGTCTCACTCAAATGTGAATAGATGAACATATTTAAAACCAGATGCCAGACATCTGTGCCTGTGCAATCCACCTGTCACTGCTGCAAAAACGGGGATAGCAGGGAAACTACCATCAGACCTAGAAGCTTTCATGTTGGGAATACAGCCTTTGATGAAAAGTGCTAACTGAGCTGACTGTTTCTCTGGCTCTAGCAGATCTACTGATACACCACAAGATCTGTAATTCAGTCATAAAAAAGTAAGGTTGCAAGGGCTTGCAAAGGAAGAGGAGTATTCTCTTGTTCTCACTTTGTGCTTGCAGGAAAGAACCTGCAAGTTCTCTTTTAGGCAAGAACCTAAAAGGTTTAGAAGGCAAAGATCCGGTGTTGCTCTTCCACTGTTGTAAGCTTGGAAAGGGCACCATCAGATTTGTAAATCTGTTTGCAAGTAATGACCAACAGGGAAGCAACTGGCTGAAGATGAGCTCTTGTAAATCACACTGTATCAGTTTTCAAAGACCTAATGATTTCTACACTTTACGCAGTAGGAGAGGGAATTATGCAGACTACTGCAGGCTTTCTGTGGCTTAGCAGCAGGAAGGATTCAGATTTGAAAAACCAGTTCCTGTCAGAAACTAGATTATCCTTAATTCACATAAGGAACTCGCCTGTTTTTTTTTTTTGTTTGGTTTTTTTTTTTTTTTTTTTTTTTTTTGGTCAATAAGCACAGCTCAGGGATGTGGTTTGAACCAAACAGAATGAGATCTGGGCAGAGACAGAGGTGAAGGCAAGGGAAACTTCTGTGATAATCCCCTCCAGAAACAAAACAATACTGAAGTGGTAAATGGCTTATAGTATTTGAGGATCCTGTCATAGGATTTGTATCCTGTTGTAGGATACAAATCAAGGGATTTCTCACAGCAGATAGATAGCGAGGGGCAACCTCACTCTGGGGTGAATGCCTTACCATTGTACTCCAGAAGTGGTACATTGCTAAGCTGTGACTCTCTGCTGAGCTCGACAAATGTCTCTTATTGTCAGAGCTGAGTGAGGAAATGCTCACAAATCAGGAAGCACAGAGGTGAACAGACTGAGAGATGAAATAGTTTCCAGCTCCAATTCCTCTCAATAAGAAGGGAGAGAGAAGGGAAGGAAAAAAGAAGTACTGTCCTGACATCTCCTGAGGGAGGTGGCTGCAAGATCATGGAGGCAGAGGAGATGCAGGAAGTGTAGAAACTGAAAAGGTGGTACAAGTTGGAAAGTTGTGTTTTGTCACAAGACTCAGAGTGAGAGAAAAACAATGAAATCTGTCATGCTGCCAGACACATGGCCGTTGGGAGGGTGCACCACTGTGCTATTACATGTTATGAAATAGCAGATGAAGCCATTCAGTTTCAGTGTGTGCTGTTGTTAGTGGGCAATGCACAGAAAGTCGGTCCATTTGCAATTATGGGCATCTCAGAATTGTCACTAACCCATAGTATGTTTGCTTCACTCAACCTGAAGGCACAAGAGCTCATTCCCTTTATATTTCTCAAATACCTGATTAAAAAAACAGGCAAGCCAAAGCAATCATTTAATCATAGAATCACAGAATGGTTTGGGTTGGAAGGGACCTTAGAGATTTTTTTAATTCCACCCCCCTTGCTATGGGCAGGGACACCTCCCACCAGACCAGGTTGCTCAAAGCCCCATCCAGCCTGGCCTTGAACACCTCCAGAGATGGGGCATCCACAGCTTCTCTGGGCAACCTGTTCCAGTGTTTCACCATACTCATTTAGTTTATGTATGGCAAAGGTACACTATACCCGCAGGCCCCCTTTAAACACTGCTTTGTCAATATTAGTCTTATTTTTGAGAAAGAAAAGATTGAATGCAAGCTATCAAAAACCCAAGCATGATAGAGCTTTGGAGAAAACAGATTCAGGAAGCCTAAGTTTTTAGAAGTACCCGGCTAAACAACCATAGACAACAGAGAAAGCCCAGCAAGTACACATTTTACTTGGTCAGAGATGACAGTCTTGACTTTCACACCCCATTTAGCAACAGTTCCTGCCTTTTTGCTGCCTGTTACCTGCTATGGTTCATTACATGTGTACACTTTACCCCACACGATTTCCTTCAGACAGCACTCAGCCACACTTAGTTCTTACTTGAGATCAGCAACTGGAAAAGCTTGATGTTCAAGGCCAGATTCCAGGACAAGTGCAGTGTCCTACTGATTAAACTCAAACCCATGAACTGCCGCTGTATTGATTTATTTTGTGTATATCTGTCAATCTACTTACATGTATACTAATTATATTAAAATGTAGACCTTATTTTTCTTCATTAATCCATAATATTGTTATTTTATAATACATAGATTTTAAAAAGGGGAATTCACAGCTGAAATGTATTTTGAGAGATAGAAATATCATTAATGTGTTACACATGTACAGTGATGCCATATAAAGCCCTAATCAGTTTGGTGTAATCTCAGAGTTGACTGTGATTTGAGCTGGAGGCTGGAGGAAGACTGGAAGTTCCTTCCAATTTGAATGATCCTGTGAAGCCAGGTAGAAGACAGAAGAGTTGTTTGTACTCTTCAATTACTTGTAAATCCAGCAAGGATATTTTATAATTTATGCTTTCCAAATTTAGTATGTATTATCTCTTTGAGTCAATCTTCACAAATCTGAGATAAAATCTCAAGTGAAAATGAACCAAAAAAACACAATTAACTGACCAAGTATGTTGGCATTCTTGTCCCAGAGGGATAATATTAACCTGGATGAATAGTTTATTCTCTCAGATAACTAGTGATAGGACTAGAGGGAATGGCCTCAAGTTCTGCCAGGGGAGGTTTAGGTTGGAAATCAGGAGAAATTTCTTCTCAGAAAAAATAGGCATTGGAACAGGTTGCCCAGGGAAGTGGTGGAGTCACCGTCCATGGGGGTGTTCAAGGAAATGTTGGATGTAGTGCTTGGGCACATGGTTTAGTGGGTGACATTGGTAGTAAGAGGATGGTTAGACCAGGTTACCGTGGAGGTCTTTTCCAACCCTAATGATTCTACAATTCTAATTTCAGTTTTCACCCAGGAGAATAAGTTTACATAAGGACCCTTTTATTTATTGTATATGCAAGTATTCCAGTCTGCTCATTGCAGTAAGGAGGATGATCAGCTCCCTGTGAACATAGTTCTTAGGTGGAGGTGTTAGAGGCTTTAGAGCTTGGGCCTGGATCCACCTCACACAAGACTGGGTACCTAATTAAGAACAAAATTGACTTGGGCTATCTGGATATCAAAAAGAGAGAAAAGCAGTTCAGATTTAAGGTAGTTATATAGATATACTTCTACCCTGACAAATGTAGTGTGCTGTGAGAATCACCACCTTATATACCTACCATAAATCTGATCTGCTACTGGGTATTTTTTAATGCAACACAAATAAGAGTAAGTAGCTTTTCTCATGATTTACTCAACTGAATTTAGAAACAAACTGTAAGTACATCATAAAATAACATTGAATTAGTATGTTCATTTCATGGGCAGTTAACCTTTATGTCTGCTTAATAATTGATTTCCCTAATACTCTGTTAATATTATTAGTTTCTTTACTTTATGATCTTTTTTTCTTACCTTTGGCCTTTTATTACATTAACTCTATAAATTTTCATAGAATTGATTAGTTGCAAGAAAGAAGTTGTTATGCTCTTACACTGTTCTGCCTTTCATGGAAAGGAAACACTTCTAATTTTGTTATATATCTCTCTTCACAAGGATAATTGAAATACTGTGGTTACTAATTAAATTAGTGTAACTATGCTAGCTCTGACAAAATGATATGATTTATAGTTTTGGTTCAAAAAACTGTGTAAAACTAAGCTATTTTTATAGTAATGTTATCCATTTAGAATGCCATATCTTAATTTTTTCCAGTAATGTGTCATAATCTCTAAGTATTTCAAATTACATTACTTAATCATGCAGGGACAGAGGCAATTTGATGCTATATAACATATAATATTCCAGACAAGAAAAAAGCAAAAGGGTCAGGTCAAGCATTTCAGATTATGTGTTGTATCAGAAGCAAAGTGAATGAAATGCTGAAATGTCTCTGCTGGAAGGATAAGCCGTTGTATATAGTTTCCCTAATAAAGGGGGAATTCATAAGTATTTTAAAATGTGCATGACATAAAATTTTCACTTTAAAATAGAGACACAGAAATCAGCAATCAGGTCTGTGTTTTGATGGCTTTTTTGCTTGTTTGGTTTTGAATTGTTTCCTATCAGCCTAGGGGCCTGACTGGCTTAGTTAAAATATGTCAACTGCCTTGACTGATTTAATATTGCTGCTGTCTAACATTGCTCCCAAATTGTAAATGAGCTTGATCCAACATCCACTAAATTGAATGGAAAGGATCCCAATGGCTCTGACTGATACTGGACCAGTTCCATTGCTTGTATCATTTATTAGGACATTTTGTTTGGCATGATTTAAGAAGTCCTTAGGTAAGACTCACATCTTTTTATCTGCAGTGTTTACTTTCCAAAATTCTGTCATTACTAGAAAGCTTTATTAAAGATCTGCAGAAACTTAATATTGCTTGAAACCTAATAATACAATAATCTTTAAAAGATATTTGCACTGCAGATATCAAGATAGAATGATCCAGTAACAAATCAAATTTCAGAGCATGCTCTTTCTTATTGACCTTTTCAGCTACAGTGAGCAATTTTCAAATCATCTTATGTTTACAAAGTAATCACTCAGCTTGCTGCTGCAACAAGGTTCAGATTGGAATTGTGACTCATCTGCACATTACTAGTCTATTGTTTTATTGGTTATCAGAGAATGGTTATCCCAGCTATATTAACTAAATTTCATTTCATTTATATAAAGCGACCTTTTGATGCTGCTCTTTATACCCTAAATAACCTAGTAAACAACTTGTTTCTTGTAATAGATTTTACTGGCAAAAAAATGTGTTATGTAAATTACTCAATACAAGGTAATTTGTGCTAATGGTCAGTATCCATATTTGAAATATGGCTGGTTTAATTACCAAAATTAAGCCAATTTCTTCCATATGTTAATAAAAATAGTTGCTTCAAGAGAGTCAGATTCTGTGTGTATACAGCTTAGAGCCTGGTCCATAAGAATTCATTTAGAATAATTTTTATACCATTACCAATGAAAAAGTCTTAAATGTAAATATTATGTTTTGACAGTGGCCAATGGTGCAGAGTAGCTATCAATATATGCCATGGTTAGGGAAAATAAAGTTCATGCCTGTAGAATAATTGTTTCACTCAGGGCACTTAAGCAGCAAGTCAACTCAAGTAAGCTAAAGTGTTTTATATGAAGCTTTATTTTTCATTCAGATTCAAGGGGTTATTAAACATTTCCAGATGTCATTCATCTGGAGCCTCCTTTTCTTAAATTTATAGTTTTATCTTGGTGGAGATTATGGATGCAATTTCACAGAATCACAGAATTGTCTAGGTTGGAAGAGACCTCAAGATCACCTAGTCCAACCTCTGACCTAACACTAACAAGCCCTCTACTAAACCATATGGCTACGTTCAACATCTAAACATCTTCTAAAGACCTCCAGGGATGGTGACTCCACCACTTCCCTGGGCAGCCCATTCCAATGCTTAACAACCCTCTTGGTAAAGAAGTTCTTCCTAAGATCCAACCTAAAACACCCCTGGCGCAACTTCAGCCCATTCCCCCTCGTTCCTGTCACCAGGCACGTGGGAGAATAGACCAACCCCCACCTCACTACAGCCTCCTTTAATGTACTTATAAAGAGTGATAAGGTCGCCCCTGAGCCTCCTTTTCTCCAGGCTGAACAAACCCAGCTCCCTCAGCTGCTCCCTGTAGGACTTGTTCTCCAGACCCCTCACCAGCTTTGTCACCCTTCTCTGGACTTGCTTGAGCACCTCAATGTCCTTCTTGAAGCGAGGGGCCCAAAACTGAACACAGTACTTGAGGTGTGGCCTCACCAGAGCCGAATACAGGGGCACAATCACTTCCCTAGAACTGCTGGCCACACTGCTTCTTGTGCAAGCCAGGATGCCGTTGGCCTTCTTGGCCACCTGAGCACACTGCTGGCTCATATTCAGCCAACTATCAACCATCACTCCCAGGTCCTTCTCTGCCTGGCAGCTCTCCAACCACTCATCTCCCAGCCTGTAGCTCTGCTTGGGGTTATTGCACCCCAGGTGCAGGACCCGGCACTTGGCCTTGTTAAACTTCATACAGTTGACCTCAGCCCATCAGTGCAGCCTATCCAGATCCTCCTGCAGAGCCTTCCTACCCTCGAGCAGATCGACACACGCACCTTACGGTGTCATCTGCGAACTTACTGAGGGTGCACTTGATCCCCTCATCCAGATCATCGATAAAGATATTAAAGAGGACTGGCCCCAGTACCGAGCCCTGGGGAACGCCACTAGTGACTGGCCTCCAACTGGATTTGACTCCATTCACCACAACTCTTTGGGCCCAGCTATCCTGCCAGTTTCTAACCCAACGAAGTGTACGCCAGTCCAAGCCACGAGCAGCCAGTTTCTTGAGGAGAATGCTGTGGGAAACGATGTCAAAAGCCTTGCTGAAGTCAAGGTAGACCACATCCACAGCCTTTCCCTCATCCACCAAGCGTATCACTTTGTCATAGAAGGAGATCAGATTTGTCAAGCAGGATCTGCCTTTCATAAACCCATGCTGACTGGGCCTGATCACCTGGTTGCCCTGTAAGTGCCACGTGATGACACTCAAGATCACCAGCTCCATTAGTTTCCCTGGCAATGAGATCAAACTGACAGGCCTATAGTTTCCCGGGTCTACCCTCCGGCTCTTCTTGTAGATGGGTGTCACGTTTGCTAGCCGCCAGTCGACTAGGACCTCCCCTGATAGCCAGGACTGTTGATAAATGATGGTAAGCGGCTTGGCCAGCTCCTCCACCAGTTCTCTCAGTATCCTCGGGTGGATCCCATCTGGCCCCATTGACTTGCGTACATCCAAGTGCTGTAGCAGGTCACCAACCATTTCCTCATGGATAGTGAGGGCCACATTCTTCTCTCCATCCCCTTCCACCAGTTCAGGGTACTGGCTATCCAGAGAGCAACTGGTTTTGCCGTTAAAGACTGAGGCAAAAAAGGCATTAAACATCTCTGCCTTTTCCTCATCTTTTGTACCTAAGTTCCCCCCTGCATCCAGTAAAGGCTGGAGATTCTCCTTAGTCCTCCATTTTGTGTTGATGTATTTGTAAAAACATTTTTTGTTGTCTTTAACGGCAGTAGCCAGATTGAGCTCCAGATGAGCTTTGGCCTTCCTAATTTTGTCCCTGCACTGCCTCACAACATCCGTATAGTGCTCCTGAGTGGCCCGCCCTCTTTTCCAGAGATCATAAACTCTTTTTTTTCCTAAACTCAAGCCACAATTTTCTGTTCAGCCAGGCCGGTCTTCTTCCCCACCGGCTCGTCTTTGGGCACGTGGGGACAGACCGCTCCTGAGCCATTAAGATTTCCTTCTTGAAGAGCGCCCAGCCTTCCTGGACTCCTCTGCCCTTCAGAACCGCCTCCCAAGGGACTCTACCAACTAGTGTCCTGAACAGTTCAAAGTCGGCTCTCCGGAAGTCCAATAAAGCAGTTTTACTGGTCCCCTTCCTGGCTTCTCCAAGAATGGAGAACTCTACCATTTCATGGTCACTCTGCCCAAGACAGTTTCCAACCACCACATCTCCCACCAGTTCTTCTCTGTTTGTGAAGAGAAGGTCTAGCGGGACACCTCCCCTGGTAGGCTCACTAACCAGCTGTGTCAGGAAGCTATCTTCCATGCTCTCCAGAAACCTCCTAGACTGCTTTCTCTGGGCTGTGTTGTGCTTCCAGGATATATCTGGAAGTTGACAATTTCGCAACTTTTGTCAGCTGCCTGTAGAACTCCTCATCAGTCTCCTCACCCTGGTTTGGCGGTCTGTAACAGATCCCCACCAGGAAGCTTCCCTTGTTGGCCTTCCCGCTGATCCTAACCCATAGGGACTCAACCTTATCATTCACAGCCTCAAGTTCCATGACATCAAAACTCTCTCTGATATAGAGAGCCACACCACCACCCCTTCCATGCTGCCTGTCCCTTCTGAAGAGCCTATAGCCAGACAGTGCAGCACTCCAGTCATGAGAGTGGTCCCACCACGTTTCCGTGATGGCAACCAAGTTTTAACCTGCCTGCCGCACGATGGCTTCCAGCTCCTCCTGTTTGTTACCCATGCTGCATGCTTTAGTGTAGATGCACTTCAGTTGGGCCATTGCCTTCTCTCCCAGCCTTGCTATTGTTACCCCTGGCACAGCTCTAACAAGCCTTGTTTCAGCCCTGTCACCCTTCTCACCTAGTTTAAAGCCCTCTCAATGAGCCCCACCAGCTCCTGGGCTAGGATCTGTTTTTCCCTTAGAGACAGGGACCTGTCTGCGGCCATCAGGCCAGGTGCCGAGTAAATTGCCCCATGGTCAAAAAATCCAAAATTTTTGCGTTGGCACCAGCCTCTGAGCCACGTGTTTATCAGGTGGGCTTTCTGTGTCTTCTCTGTACCCCTCCCTGCTACCCTGGGAAAGATGAATACACCACCTGTACTCCCGCTCCATCCACTAACCGTCCCAGCCCCCTGAAGTCCCGTTTGATAGTCTTCAGGTTTCTCTCTTCAATGTCATCATTGCCAGCCTATTAAAAGAGGATAATAGTCAGAGGGGTGAACCAGGTTGGGAAGCTTTCTGGCAATGTCCCTAACCCTGGCCCCAGGGAGGCAGCAGACTTCCCTACGGGTAGGGTCAGGCCAAAAAATAGGTTCCTCTGTTCCCCTGAGAAGGGAGTCACCCACAACAATCACCCTTCTTTCTGTCCTGGTGGAGGCAATCCTGAGGCGTGGAGTCGACTTCCTTGCCCTAGGCATCCTGCTGGGTAGACTTTCTACCTCTTCCTCAGCTACCGGTCTCTCAAGCTCCAGGGCCTCAAACCTGTTGTGTAAGGGCACCTGGGAAGGTGGGGCCAGTAGGGAGGGCATCGCCTGTGATGTCGAGCAGGAACTTGTTTCCCTTCCTCCTCAACTCCTAGGTCCTCTGCCTCTGCCCGACAGCAACAGGGCAGGGGGTCCACCCCCATTTGGGGTGTCTCACCCCAGTACCTGTCCTTCAGGCCGCACAGGGAATTGCTCCACAAGTCTATCTCACGCTCACATTCCCTGATATTCCTCAACCTCTCGACCTCCTCCTTGAGTTCTGCCACCAGGCGGACCAGGTCATCCACCTGCTCGCACCTCACACACACAGTCTCTTTGCCCCCCGCAGGTGGTAGCAACAGGCTCAGGCACTCCCTACACCTGGAGACCTGAACTGCTGCATTTCTGAGGGGGCAGTCAGTCTGGGTGTGTACAGACTTCCTAGAGAGAGAGCACTGTGCCTGGTGTACACCATTGCAGCTGAGCTACCTGTCCTGCTCACCCTGCCTGTGTTAACTGCTGCACTACTCCCTTCTGATGAGCTACGCCCCATTTGCTCGTCCTGGTTGCCGCACTCCCTAGGGGCAGCTTTTGAAGGGGAGGGGGTGCTGCTGGCTCCGCCCATGCCTCGTTCTCACCTCGTTCACCTCCCTCGTGAGGGATTAAGATAGATCCAAAAATATAATAAATATTTAATTTGCTTATATTCAAGGAATAGGTGCTCAAACTATTAAACTCATTTGCATAATAGGAAAAATATAAAATATCTAGTCTTGGATTTTTGGATTTTCTTTTACTATAAACATATAGTTATTTTATATATTTGTTTTTTAAAATAAATGTCATAAGTATTCCAGTCTCTCTATGCTACACTTTATAGAATGAATGCCTCTACATAGATGATAGCATTTGCTAAAAGAACTAGCAAGAATGGATTTTTTTTTTTTTTTAGGACACAATATGAAGTTTTTGTTGTTAATAGAAAAAAATCTCCTTATATTTATCTGGTTAAAAATGGTTCAATTTTAGGAACTATTAAAAGATTTTAAACCTAAATTTACTACAGTAACTCAGGGTGGAAGGCAACTGCTTTTATTGAGAGTTGATTGGCAAGGAGAAGACAAAATGAGGAGATGAAGGAGGAATCTGGGCTTCTCTGCATTAGAAATACATCTGTTATGGTTGAGGGGGGAGAAGAGGTGACAGTTTTCTATAAGAAAATTTCCCTTGCACAGTCACATGCATCTTTCTTCTGAAGATGTAATCTTCCATCATTTTTTAAATAAGCTGTTGATCCTTAGGGGAAAGGACTTATAGGTGTCTGCATAGTTGGGCCAGATAATACAGGTGGTGAATATGGTTGATAATGTGTCCAATTGGTATTAGGACTGCACAGTTACATATGCATGCTTGTACGTAATGAAACGTCCCTGTAACTTTTTGTCCATATTGCCATGTCTGAAATCCTTAACTCAGTCTAGGTGTTGTCATGGTCTCAAAGAGACTGGAAGTGTACCCCTAACATGTGAGCAAAGTCTGTACCTGTACACTTATGTTAATTCGGTTAGTTTTTCTTAAAAAGCAAAACAACACCCCCACCCAAACAAACAAAAAAAAAAAAAAAAAAAAAGTGAAAAATTTAACTCATAGCTATTTCATTTTTTATTTTTATTTTTTGTAATTCCTTACAACATCAATTACCTCAGCCTTTTTAAAAATAGAACTCTATACATTCCCTGTCCACAGAATAAGTCAGTATGCTATGTAAGCTTATCTTTATATTAGGATGCATAGCTCATGTTACCAATCATATCTTGGAAGATCATGCATACACATGGAAGATCATGATACAGGCTCTTATATAATGAGATGAATGAGGCTCCCTTTCTGAGCTGGTGGTTTCAAAGACAATTTCTGTTTCTCACATTGTTGCAGACATCTAGGAAAACAGGCTAGTTAAGGAAAGTTAACTCAACTAAATCTTACAGGCCAAAATCTTTATAGACTAAATCTTTATAGACCAAAATGATGTATTATATGTATTAGCTATAGCACATGCTACCTAATATTGTGTAAAATATGTACCAATAATCTGACCTTCCAGCACTTGGCAAAGCAGTGTTACATTCCTAGGAATTTGTAGCTGGGGAAGAACTGAAACAGGGTCAGATTTGCTTTTATTTGGGGTTATATTCAGTGATATTGCTGCTTTTGGTATTTTGGAGTGTCATGGTATGATGAGATGCAAATAAAGTTGAGTGTGCCTAAAAGGTACAGACAGATGTCCTTTTTGGAGCATGTGATGAACTGACTAGCTACCTAGTAATGACACTAATGAGTCTTGGAGTTTTCTAGGAGTATTTATAATTCTACAAAAAAATGTGTCCTTTCTCAAATACTGAGGAAATAAAATATCTAGTCAATTTTGTAACAAAAGCTTTCCAAAAAAAGAAGACATTTAAACTATTTTAATGATGAAATCAAAAAGGTCAAAGGATATCCTTGATGACATTTTAAGTCTTCCCTAGCTATTTGTGACATATTGTACAAATCTTCTCTGCTGTGCTATGCATATACACATATGCTCTGTAACATCTGGAATAATATGTGACTCAGACACTTTTGCTGGAAACATATCAGCCAGGGGATTGCTGAGAGATCATGGTTTTGTTTCTGAATAAGCAAACAATTTTTACTTTCCAAAGGAGAAAAACAGGAACAATATTTAGTTTTCACTAATCATTAAGCCAAACATTCCGTTATGGGAATATTTGAGATAACTATCAAAGCTACAACAACCTCATTACTGGAACTACTCTTTGTATCAACTTATGCTGAAATTATTTTATGATTTTGTGTTTTTGTAAATCCACCTGCAGACCAGATCAAAAGCTCTGGGCTGGTACAGAGACATTTGACTGATATATTTTTCTACCACAAATTGTAGGGTCTTTCATCTGAGAGTATTTGATAAAACAATCTTAGACAAGCATCAAAATGTTAAGGCAGGAGGGAAAGTCTAACAAGTCTCGCATTATTCTGTCCACTGAAGTATTTATTAACCTTAAGGGATATTACTGGTCACAGTAATGCTTTCCTGGTCACAACATGTTGTCCTGACAATAAAAAATAGATTTTTCCAATATATCACTCTATAACAAGCACTGAAAATGGCTAAACTGTGGTAACTTAAATCCAAACCCCTGTTGTCCTGTCTGTTTTATTGCTCATGACAGGCAGTTACCTGATAGAAGTGTGTTCAACTGGAAAGGAATTTCCTGGGCCACCGAATCCTTTCCAGTCATCCCATTTCCCTCCTTGCCCCGACTAAGACAATGCTGTAATATAACATCTACTCCATTTACCTTCCAAACCACAGGCTCACAACCATTCCAAACACCCTATTATAAATCTAAGACATACAGTAGGAGAGAGGAGAAGCCACAAGCTATAATGAGCCATAGGGGAACACAAGGTCATCACTCATGTCTGGGAGGTCTTCGATATGAGAGACTTTGTTAGCTGACAGAAGTGAATCTGGAAGAATGCATTCCCTAGAGAAGCCAAGAAAGGAGAGGAGCTCTTAATGTCTGATATAATCATCTTTCCTCAGTCTGTTAACCTTAAAATTGGAAAGAAGGTAAGGTGTCTTCAGAACAGGCTATCTGTGAAAGGACACAGGGCAGTGGGCTGAGAGCAGACAACTGAGTTCTGCCAGCTGGCAGCCAGTCATAAAGGAACTGCATGGTCAAATTTAATGCTTGATAGACAACAAATTAATTAAATTGTAATATTGCTATTCAGTTAAATCTGGTCCCTTGAATTCTCTCTAGATACCCATGTGTCTGGGATTACAGATACAGGAAAACCGGATCTGTTTGTCTTAGTAGAAAGATAAACTGTATAAATAGAAAATATATCAGAGCTGCAGTTTAGCTTGGAAAGGAAGGAAGGAAGGAAGGAAGGAAGGAAGGAAGGAAGGAAGGAAGGAAGGAAGGAAGGAAGGAAGGAAGGAAGGAAGGAAGGAAGGAAGGAAGGAAGGAAGAAGAGTATAAAACCAGAATGATGCTAGTTTTACATAATGATTTCTTCAAGGAGCAGCAGTTGGAGCCATAAAAGTAGCTCCTGCAGGAGGCTCTTTACCTGGTGTGACTGTCCAAACACTTTTGCCTGCTTTTGAAAGCAGACAGACAGCTCCAGTTTGCAGCATTATTTTTATATATGTTTTTAATACCAATGCATTCAGATTTCTCTCTTCCTCTTCCTCTTCCTCTCCTTCTTCCTCTTCCTCTTTTCTTCCTCTTCCTTTTCTTTCCCTTCCCTTTCCTTTTATTTTTCTTCCATTACCAGTGCCAGACTAGAGTTTTAAGAATTTTACTTTAAACAAAGATGTGCAACTCAGGCAAGGGGAGATTTGACTTTCAGCAATATGCAGTTCAAGCTAGCCTTCAGCTACTTTCTGCATCTTTATCTTTACTGTCTACTCAGTGATTCTGGAATGTAAACACAAAAAGAAAAAGCCTCTCAGAAGAAATGTCCTTCTGACTCTGTAATAAAGTGTCACTAAAAGAGTCTGCAATCAGCACTGGGGAAAAAAAGGATCATCAATACAGGAAAAAAGAATCATATTTCAAAGACTGACAGCAGATCTAAATCTGGATGCTGTAAAGCAAAGGCCAAGTCCCATTGAAGCCAAGAGTAAACCTTTGTCTTAATTTCAGTGGGGGAGGGATGTTGAGGCATATCTGAGCTTTCATGTTCTCTGGGGAAGAAGAGTGCAGAGGAGGTGTAATGGTTTTATCTAGGATAGAGTTAATTTTCTTTGGAAAGGCTCATATGATGCTGTGTTTTGGTTTTCTGATGAAAATTATGATGATAATGCACCAATGCTTTTAGTTGTTGAAAAGCAGTGTTTGCACAGAGCCAAGGACTCTTCTGGTTCTTACGCTGCCCTGCCAGTGAGGAGGTTTGGGGGGGGTACACAGCCAGGACAGCTGGCCCAGGCTGGCCAGAGGGATGTCCCGTACTGTGTGGTGTTACTCTCAGCAATAAATATGGGGTAAAGAGGGAGGAAGGGGAGCGATGGCATTTGTCTTCCCAAGACACCGTTACATACTATGATCCCTGCTTTCCTGGAAGTGGCTGAGCACCTGCCTGCCCATGGGAAGCAGCAAATAAACTCTTTGTTTTGCTTTGGTTGCACATGTGGCTTTTGAATTATCTGTTAAACTGTCTATTTCAGCCCATGAGTTCTTGCACTTTTACCTTTCTGATTCTCTCCCCCATCCACCTAGGGAGAGTGAGTGAGCAGCTGTGTGGGACTGAGCTGCCTGCCAGGGCTAAACCACATCAGGAGTAGAAAGATGACCAACAAATAACATGTATTGTTTAGATCCTGGAAAAAAACAGCAGCAACATGACAGAGTTGGCAGGGCTCCTGGGAGCTCCTTCTTATTTTACCTCTTGTCTTTGGGACCAAATCACTTTGGACTTGATTTGGAAAGTTTTAGGTTTATTTAGCCAGCCAGCCGAGGACCTTGGCTCTTCTGGTAGCTATACACACTGGCAGAAATATGCATGTGCTAACATCTGTCTTAACAGGGAACTTAACCCACTAAACTAACAGGAATTTAATGTAACTTAAGATCAAGGCCCTGATTTCACATCATTTAAACAGTTATAACTACTCTGATTCACAGAAATTTGAGAATGCAGAATTTTCATCGCTCTGACTTTATTTATATAAAATAGTAATTGTTCATCAGAAAACTAACATACTTCTCTGTACTTTGGATCTATCATAGGAGCTGGAACTGAAATTCATTTCATTAAAGTGAATTAATGAATTTCATTAAATTGGCACCTTTTAGGTGCCAGCACAGTTTGTTATGCATGACAGTCTCCAAAATGAAGAATAAAGTGAAGGGAAAAAAAAATGGAAAAAAGATTCATGCAACTATTAGAACTGAACTATAATACCAGAAAAAAAAATCCAGATCATCCAAGATTTTGTAGTTAGTGTATTTCCAACAAAAACAACAAAAACCCCAGCCTCATGCAAAACCATGAACATTGTTTGGGTCACAGGAAGGAATTAGATGAGACAGAGAAGGGAAAAAGTAGTCAAAGCCACATTAAGTGACTATTGTATCCTAAGGGCTTAACAATTTATAGTCTCCTAAATATCTCAATACGCTTTCTGATTTTGATGGGGCACTATTAAGCATTATGGCAGGTGAAGACTTCCATCAATATATGTGTTAATCTGGCCCTTGGGATGTCTGAGGAATTTCTGTGCAGAGAACTACAAAAGTGATCAAACTCCCAGAGAACAATTATGAGGTGTTACACTGGGTGTTAAGGATTTCTGAAGTTGTCTGATATCACATAATAAAGTTGAAACAGAGGATTTAAATAGCTCTTTGACAGAATACTGTCTTTCCTAATCATAAGCTCTAGGGAAAAGTTTCCAGCTGGATGTTGAACTGAATTTCAATGATGGTAAAAAGCAGAGAAGACAGGCTGCTCCATGGATGGACAGTGATGTCTTTTTATCTCATTCATTAGTAATGACAAAATAATTCACTTTTAGTTTATACAGTTATTAAACTTACAGAAGAAAGAACCTCTAGCTGTTTGCACAAGAATTTAAGTCTTTTCCACTGAACATGATTGTGTGCCCACGAGTACATCTTCATGTATCTTTGTTCAAAGTCCATTGATAATACAGCACATAATAAGACACAAACTGTTCCATTATCATAAGTTTATCGGTGGCTACTGAGGGGAGGTTCCTGAGGAATAATTCAACCACATGTTGTAAACTTGTCCCAGACAAGAGCGCAGAAAATTTCTTACTACATAATTTCAGAATATGTTATTTACCAGATTAATATTTCAGAAAAAATAAGTTAAAATAAAAATTAAAGCATTAACAAAAATATTTTAGAGTGACTTCAGATGTTTTATCAGGAATATCTTCTCTCTCTTTTTGCCCAGAAACCATTATCAGTAAATGAATCAGAGACAGAGAAAAAACAAAAACAAAAACAAAAACAAAATATTCTTATCAATACAAATGAAAGTAGTATTTTTTTTTTTTCTGAAAGAGGAAATATAACAATTCTACAATCTTGTAATTTTATAATCTAAACATATTGTATATTCCTACTTTTAATGATCAAAGTCTTTCTAGAATAGTTACAGACCAAGGCACTATGACACAGAGGCCATCAACCACAGCAAATATCTTAAAATAGTTAATGTCATGGAAACATCTCTATCTTTGAAAGTATATTTGTTACATAGTTATTCTATTTTACTGTAAAGGTCAGGTGTTGTTAAGGTCATACTGGTAACTGTCAGGCATTGGAATGGGTTGCCCAGGAAGGTGGTGGAGTCATTGTCCCTGGGGGTGTTCAAGGAAAGATTGGACATGGAGCTTAGGGACATGGTTTAGTGGGTGACATTGATGTTAGGGTGATGGTTGGACCAGATGATCTTGAAGATCTTTTCCAACCTTAATGATTCTATGATTCTGTGATTCTGTGGTACACCCTTGGATTCCTTAGGTGGAATTTTGATACATCTAGATGTCTACAGCATAGACATATTAACGTGAATACATCTGCTTAAACTCCCGCTGCCTCCAACAGAGATCTCTGGCAGGATTCAGCTCTACATTCTTCTAGATCTGTACACATTGGATATCAGGTGTGAGCTACACAACTTGGATTTCTTTCATGATTGATACAAAGAAATAATTGCATCCTGAAAGGGATTCACCTGACCTATCTCAGACCTATATCTCAAGAAGAATTTAACTACTCTCTGAAGCTGTCTGTTTATCTCCATTGACAGCTAAGACAACTGACTACATCAAACACAATGATCTACCTCCTAGAACTATAGGTTATAAAAGATGATTCCTTTCTCTTGTAACAATGTATCTAAAGATCCCTAAGTGAATACTGAGTGATTGGGTTTGTACACAATAATTTACTATTCTGGGTCACACTCCCTCATAGCGAGTTTTCTTGAATTGCATGGCTCAGGTAGTCTGTTGCAGCTAATAGCTGAGTGATCTTGGCAACTTGTAATGGAGCCTGATTATGGAGACCCTTTGGCATGCAACTGCCTGTCATAAGTGTTATGATATGGATGACTTGCAAACTGAGTGGGTGAGCTGTCTGGGTCTCTGTTGATTTAAATTCTCCATACAGCCACAGCCTTGTTAAATCTCCATAGATGATTTTTTTCTCTCTGGCAACACCTGTCTTTCTATGGAGTACAAGCACTTTCAAGCAGTGTCAGTCATTTGGAAAAGATCATTGATTGGCTACTTCTGTACAGAGTTACCTGAGAAAAGAGAATGAGGTAATACCAGACTATGCAAAAGAACGGGTGGTTAGGGGAACACACTTTCAGAAACTTCAGATTATCTGTGCCTTATATTGCTCTGTTAACGTCAGACAAGAAAAGAAAGTCCCATACTTTACATGAATAAACAGTGTTACCATAAATTCCCTTTTTTTTTAAAAATAAAATAACATCAATGCTAATCCTAGAGCAGGACACACAGCTTGGAATTTGCATTGCACTGAAGTGCAATGATGGTTTATTAAACTAGGCAGTAATAGCTATTTTGGGCTTCTCTGTAGCGAAAAAGTCACCATTTTAATGTAAAGTTAAATTACTACTCACTGCTATAGAAAGAAACTCTTTACTTTAATATTTGAATTTTTAAAGCCTGACTATAAATTGCTAGAGGTGAATTGTACACTAACACTATAAAAATAAAATGGAAAACCTCTAAAGTGCAGCAATCCAGAAAATATATGCACTGTTATCACAGATCATAAATGCAACTACAGATAATTTTAAACATATGGTAAGCTTCTTCTTAAGTACTTTTATTTTAGAGAGCATAACTGTGCTCTAAATTTTATTGTAGTCACAGAATAATTTTGCTTTGAACATTTGTGTAGGTAAACCCAGTGCTGCTCATAATGATATTTATTGAACCTGGATTGGTTTACAATTTGCAAGTCATTAATTCAGTGTATAATTCCAAATAAACAGGGACTTTCCCATGTAGTTATTTAAGTCAACAGAAATACGTTACTGTAAAATATTAGCTATCAACTTTTTTTTTTTTTCTTTTTTTTTTTTTTTCTTTTTTTCACGAGTAGCAGAACTAGTAAGGTGCAGTATGTCTATCAGTTACTTTCTGGCACTTTTCTATACACCATTGAATCTCGCTGCTGCATTTCACATCCTCAGTTGCGGTCTTGCCTTTTTTCCCCACCATTGCTGAATTTAGCTGAAGATGAATTCCTTTTAGATTAATTCTTTTTTCCAGACAAATACTGCTGAAGTCTGACCCTGAGCTGGTAATACTGCAGTAAGGAACCTCAAGGGAATAATGCATCACTAATTAAGTGAATGTTTGTACCTTTTTAGAGTTCTAATTTAAAAATTAAAAAATGTACATAGAACGTCATAAATGTTTCAAGACAATTAAAATAACAACACAAAACAACACAGTTACTGTTTTATTGTTTAAAACAATTTGTATTATTGGTAGAATGTGAATATTAGTAACGTAAACAAACTTTGTGCTTCATCACATACATAAAAGTAGTAGCAGTTAACAATTTAAAGCTAATGGTTAAAATGGGCACAGGCACAGGGTTAGCTATAACTGCAAACATGAATTAGGTTTGAGGTACAGAGTTTGCTTTAGGATTTTTAAAAATATTTCAAATTATTATTATTTAAATGCAGAGTCTGTAACTTGCTTGCAATTTGAAGAAAAATTCCCCCTGGATCAGATTTCTGACAGATATTTATCTATGAGAATGAGTGAGCTACAGAGGCTACATCATGATTTTTTTTTTTTTCTGCTTCTTTGAGATCTGACTGAAATGTATAGTTACTGAATCACATGAACCCTTTAATTCAATGCATGAGAAAACTAACTGTTTTTTCCCGTTACCTCTTGTCTTACACAGGTAATAAGGTATGGATTGTCATACTGATTCCTCATTTTAATACATCTTTTATTTAATACCCCCAAACAGTCTTTAATAAATACTTTTTTAATAGGCCTCTTCTATTTATGCTCAGTGACACAGGATCATGAATATGTTCTGCCAGTGTCGAACCTGTTCAAGCATCAGGCTTCTGATCATTCAACACTTCCAAAAGTATCCTTTCATATGCAGACTGACTAACAGAAACTGAACACACATCTGAGTGGAACCAAACCAGGAGTTAAAGTTTGGGGACTATGAGTAGTAATAAGAAAAAGAAAAACAGAATTTAATTCCAATAAAAACTTAATGTGTTTTCATTATTATTAATAATATTATCATGGCAGTAATTTGAAACCCAGTGGGCTCTGGCACTATGCAAAAAAACCCCACAACCACCAACAACCAACCAGCCAAAACAAAACAAAACCAAACAGACAAACAAGCAAACAACAAAAAACAAACAAACAAACAAAAGAATAAAATGACAATTCAGTCTCCCTGGCCACTACACTCTAAACAGTCTCGATAAAAGAAAAGTTTGGTGTAGGCATGGTGGGGTAAATCATACAGTCCACCAGCGTAATGCAGTATTTTGAAAGGAAAAATGATGTTATTAATTTCTTTTAACATTCTTGTGTGAGGAGAGCATACACAAGTGGGCTTCAGAGGTAGATAGGTTGTGAAGTGATACAAAAAGAAGTGAGTAGGATTCCAATGAGTAGAGTCTGAGGGAGAACTGAAGTGTTGCTGAGATAAATATGTAGTGCAGGAGGCTGATAAAAAACACCACTTAGAAAATGTTAAATATCCAAGGGGACAGTCATATATTTTGAGAGAAAGTTTTGGCCATTTGCCGAGGCGATCGGCTCCGGGGCAGACGCGTTCTGCAGCGGAGCGGGGGATCGGGCCAGGCAGGGCTAATTCTTTCCGGCATCGAGCCTACTTGAGGGAGCCGCCAGGACCCGGCAGCCCTCGTGAGGGAGGCTGACGAGGCGAAGGCGGAGCCAGCAGCGCCCCCTCCCCAGCCGTTCTAAAGCTGCCCCTAGGGAGCGCGAGCGACCAGGAGCGCGGCGACCAGGGCGGACAAACAGGGCGTGGCGCGTCAGGAGGGAGTGGCGCGGCAGTTAGCGCGGCAGTTAGCGCGGCAGTTAGCGCGGCAGTTCGCGCAGGCAGGGCGCGCAGGAAGGGCAGAGCGCTCCCCCTACACACAAACAACACCTCGTTAACAACAGCCGTAACTAGGCGATAATGGTCGCCACCAGGCACGGCGCGCTCTCCAGAAAGTCGGTACACACGCAGACCGACTACCCGTTAAAAAATGCAGCAGTTCAGGTCACCGGATGCAAGGAGTGTCTGAGCCTGTTGCTGCCATCGGCGGGAGGCAGAGAAACGGCGTGCGTGAGGTGCGAGCAGGTGGATGACCTGGTCCGCATGGTGGCGGAGCTCAAGGAGGAGGTGGAGAGGTTGAGGGCCATCAGGGAGTGCGAGCGGGAGATAGACTTCTGGAGTAACTCCCTGCAGGGCCTCAAAGGGAGGTGCTGAGGTGAGACTCCTCAAATGGGGGCGGACCCCCTGCCCTGTCCCCATCGGGCAGAGGGAGGGGATCTGGGAGCTGAGGAGGAATGGAAACAGGTCCCTGCTCGACATCGCAGGCGATGCCCTCCCCTTCCGGCCCCACCTTCCCAGGTGCCCTTACGCAACAGGTTTGAGGCCCTAGAGATTGAGAGGCCGGTGTGTGAGGAAGAGGTAGCAAATGTTCCCAGGAGGATGCCTGGAGCGAGGAGGTCGACTCCGCGCCTCAGGACTGCCTCCACCAAAAAAGACAGGAGGGTTATTGTTGTTGGAGACTCGATTCTTAGGGGAACAGAGGGCCCTATTGGTCGGCCTGACCCTACCCGTAGGGAAGTCTGCTGTCTCCCTGGGGCCAGGGTCAGGGACGTTGCCAGGAAGCTTCCTAACCTGGTACGCCCCTCTGACTATTACCCCCTTTTGATAGTCCAGGCGGGCAGTGATAACATCGAAGAGAGAAGCCTCAAGGCTATCAAAAGGGACTTTAGGGGAATGGGTCGGTTAGTGGATGGAGCGGGAGTGCAGGTGGTGTTTTCGTCCATCCCTATGGTGGCAGGGAGGGGTTCAGAGAGGACACGGAAAGCCCACCTGTTAAACACGTGGCTCCGGGGCTGGTGCCAACGCAGAAATCTTAGGTTTTTTGATCATGGGGCACTTTACTCAGCACCTGGCCTGATGGCCGCAGACGGGTCCCTATCTTTTAGGGGAAAAAGGATCCTGGGCCAGGAACTGGCAGGGCTCATTGAGAGGGCTTTAAACTAGGTAGGAAGGGGGATGGGGCTGAGGCTAGGATTGTTGGGGCTGTGCCAGGGGGAACAATGGCAAGGCCGGAGGATAAGGCAATGGCCCAGCTGAAGTGCATCTACACCAATGCACGCAGCATGGGTAACAAACAGGAGGAGCTGGAAGCCATCGTGCGGCAGGCAGGCTACGACTTGGTTGCCATCACGGAGACGTGGTGGGACCAGTCTCATGACTGGAGTGCTGCAATGCCTGGCTATAAGCTCTATAGAAGGGACAGGCAGCATAGAAGGGGTGGTGGTGTGGCTCTCTATATTAGAGAGTCTTTCGAGGTTGTAGAACTCGAGGTTGGGAATGACAAGGTCGAGTCCCTTTGGGTTAGGATCGGAAGGGACAACAAGGCTAGTGTCCTGGTCGGGGTCTGCTATAGACCGCCGAACCAGGATGAGGAGACGGATGAGGAATTCTACAGGCAGCTGACAGAGGTTGCAAAATCATCAGCTCTTGTACTCGTGGGGGACTTCAACTTCCCTGACATATCCTGGAAGCACAACACAGCCCTGAGAAAGCAGTCTAGGAGGTTTCTGGAGAGCGTGGAAGATAGCTTCCTGACGCAGCTGGTTAGTGAACCTACCAGGGGTGATGCCCTGCTAGACCTTCTCTTCACAAACAGAGAAGGACTGGTGGAGGACGTGATCGTCGGGAGCTGTCTTGGGCAGAGTGACCACGCAATGGTGGAGTTCACTATTCTTGGCGAGGCCAGGAAGGGGACCAGTAAAACCGCTGTATTGGACTTTCGGAGGGCTGACTTTGAGCTGCTCAGGACACTGGTTGGTGGAGTCCCTTGGGAGGTGGTTCTGAAGGGCAGAGGGGTCCAGGAAGGCTGGGCGCTCTTCAAGAGGGAAGTCTTAATGGCGCAGGAACGGTCTGTCCCCACGTGCCCAAAGACGAGCTGGCGGGGAAGAAGACCGGCCTGGCTCAACAGAGAATTGTGGCTTGATCTTAGGAGAAAAAAGAGGGTTTATAAGCTTTGGAAAAGTGGGCAGGCCACTAAGGAGGACTTTAAAGAAGTAGCGAGGCTGTGCAGGGACAAAATTAGGAAGGCCAAAGCTCATCTGGAGCTCAATCTGGCTACTGCCGTTAAAGATAACAAAAAACGTTTCTATAAATACATCAACACAAAAAGGAGGACTAAGGAGAATCTCCATCCTTTACTGGATGCGGGGGGAAACCTAGTTACAAGAGATGAGGAAAAGGCGGAGGTGCTCAATGCCTTCTTTGCCTCAGTCTTTAGCGGCAATACCGGATGTTCTCTGGATACTCAGTACCCTGAGCTGGTGGAAGGGGATGGGGAGCAGGATGTGGCCCTCACTATCCATGAATAACTGGTTGGTGACCTGCTACGGCACTTAGATGTGCACAAGTCGATGGGGCCGGATGGGATCCACCCAAGGGTACTGAGGGAACTGGCAGAGGAGCTGGCCCAGCCACTGTCCATCATTTATCAACAGTCCTGGCTATCGGGGGAGGTCCCAATCGACTGGCGGCTAGCAAACGTGACGCCCATCTACAAGAAGGGCCGGAGGGCAGACCCGGGAAACTACAGGCCTGTCAGTTTGACCTCAGTGCCAGGAAAGCTCATGGAGCAGATCCTCCTGAGAGTCATCATGCAGCACTTGCAGGGGAAGCAGGCGATCAGGCCCAGTCAGCATGGCTTTATGAAAGGCAGGTCATGCCTGACGAACCTGATCTCCTTCTATGACAGAGTGACGCGCTGGGTGGATGAGGGAAAGGTTGTGGATGTGGTCTACCTTGACTTCAGCAAGGCTTTTGACACCATCTCCCACAGCATTCTCCTCAAGAAACTGGCTGCTCTTGGCTTGGACTGGCGCACGCTTCGTTGGGTTAAAAACTGGCTGGATAGCCGGGCCCAAAGAGTCGTGGTGAATGGAGCCAAGTCCAGTTGGAGGCCAGTCACTAGTGGCGTCCCCCAGGGCTCGGTGCTGGGGCCGGTCCTCTTTAATATCTTCATCGATGATCTGGACGAGGGCATCGAGTGCACCCTCAGTAAGTTCGCAGATGACACCAAGTTAGGTGCATGTGTCGATCTGCTTGAGGGTAGGAAAGCTCTGCAGGAGGATCTGGATAGGCTGCACCGATGGGCTGAGGTCAACTGCATGAAGTTTAACAAGGCCAAGTGCCGGGTCCTGCACCTGGGGCGCAATAACCCCAAGCAGAGCTACAGGCTGGGAGAGGAATGGTTGGAGAGCTGCCAGGCAGAGAAGGACCTGGGAGTGATGGTGGATAGTCGGCTGAATATGAGCCAGCAGTGTGCTCAGGTGGCCAAGAAGGCCAACGGCATCCTGGCTTGTATCAGGAACAGCGTGACCAGCAGGGCTAGGGAGGTGATCGTCCTCCTGTACTCAGCTCTGGTGAGGCCGCACCTCGAGTACTGTGTTCAGTTTTGGGCCCCTCGCTACAAGAAGGACATCGAGGTGCTTGAGCGGGTGCAGAGAAGGGTGACGAAGCTGGTGAGGGGCCTGGAGAACAAGTCCTACGAGGAGCGGCTGAGGGAGCTGGGCTTGTTCAGCCTGGAGAAGAGGAGGCTCAGGGGCGACCTTATCGCTCTTTATAGGTACCTCAAGGGAGGCTGTAGCGAGGTGGGGGTTGGCCTGTTCTCCCACGTGCCTGGTGACAGGACGAGGGGGAATGGGCTTAAGTTGAGCCAGGGGAGTTTTAGGTTAGATGTTAGGAAGAACTTCTTCACTGAAAGGGTTGTGAGGCATTGGAACAGGCTGCCCAGGGAAGTGGTGGAGTCACCATCCCTGGAAGTCTTCAAAAGACGCTTAGATGTAGAGCTTAGGGATATGGTTTAGTGGAGGGCTGTTAGCGTTAGGTTGGAGGTTGGACTCGATGACCTTGAGGTCTCTTCCAACCTAGAAAATTCTGTGATTCTGTGATTTTCTATGTCTGATACATGAAATAGGTCCCATTTTCTGTTGTTAGTGGTGGATGCAGATGCATAGTTCTGAGGCCAGATTTCGCTGGAGTGGATTTACCATGTAGCCAGGGCAGACATATGAAATGCAAATAACAAGGTATTCCCAGATGCCTTAGTATCTGTGTCCTGTGTCCTGTGTCCTGTGCTCAAGCTGCTGTTAGTCTCCTCTTTGCCCCATTAAGTCTTTGCTGGAGGATCAGCATACAAGATATGTGAGCTGGAGACTGCAGAGGTGGTGTGGTGTTGCAACACTCTATTTTTCCCACTTAATGTCAGTCATCCAGTCTCCTCATACCATCAAACTCTTTATCCCTTTTCTGATACTGTTGGTAAGCCTTTCTAGTTTTGCTAGCATTTGTTATGACTATCACCACAATGGGTGAACTAAACTGACACAGATATATTTAGCAAAAGTACTGTGTATCTATGAAACAACAATGACGTTTGATCCCTATTAATCTGAACTGAACATTATTTACAGACCATTTAGTCCACAGCAATTGGTCAGTCACTTAAAGCAACATGACTAATCAAACTTTTTATTTTTTATTTTTATTTATTTATTTTTTATTTTTCCTGTTTTACTTCATCAGAAAATGTGGCTCTGCTAAAACAGAGATTCTTGGGAAGAATCATTTTGATGAAATTCATTCACGCAATTTCTCAGGTCGAGGGCAACTTTGTGGTTTTTATTTTTTAATTTAATTTTATTTTTTATCACCAACAAAACTGGAGGAGAAGACAGATCCTGTCCTGGTCATTACAGCATTCTGACAGACTGGGAGAACCAGGTTTTGCTCTGTGACCTACCTGATTATTTTGAGTTCTGCTCCTCTGCCCTGCTTTGTCTGTCACACTTTCTTATATGTCTTATTACATTTTCCATGGCTTAAAAGAAAAATCAATTTTATTCCAGTGTAAAATGTATTTTAAAACATTTTTTAGTATTTTGCTGCATATGAGAAACAGTGCCTACCTAAATCTATCACTGAAAATAGAGGAATGAATCATAAAAAGTCTAAGTAATAGTGACTTTGAGTATTACCAAATACTAATCTCTTTAATTTTACTGATATATCTGGTATTAAACAAATGTATAACTACAGTTTCATTGGGGTTCTGTTCTAGGTTAGGCAGGTAAGTAAGAACCATAACATTAAATGTCAGTGCTTAATGCCATGGTGTGAAGCAATGAAAAGTCAATAAAGCTTTTGCATTTATTGTTTTCTAAGCAAATAAAATAGAAATGCTGTTGCTCAGTGCTTTTCTATTATTTCAAATGCTCTTTCATAAACTACAGAACAAAGATCAGTGGTAGAAACCAGCCCCCCAAAAATTATATGAGGAAAGTGCAATAGCCTGCATGGGAAAAAAAATTAAATAAATTGTAGGTCATGGAAAATAAAGACATAGAACTGCACAATTAACATGAGGAATAAGCTGTAGATCCTCATTAACAAAGTCTTTGAAATGTTCTTGAGTGAAGGTCATTATTTACTGTCAAAGATTCAATCCAATTTCAGCAAAATTACACAATGCTAACAGAACCTGAGGTCACAGCTGCCTGACAAGAGAATCATTACTATCTTTGTACTCTTAATTAAAGGAAAGAATGATAAGGATGCTACATCTTAAGTTAGTAATGTGATTTTTCTTTCCGAGTCTAACTGAACTGCTAGAATGGAAATCTGGTATAAGTTTGAAAAAGAGTAATAAGCAAATTAGAAAAGCATGAATCATAGTTGACTAACTGGATATATATAAATTGGTTACTTCACAACCATTTTATAAGCAGAGATAGACAAGGAAAAAAAAAGTATAAATTTGAACTAAGGATTTTTGGATGATGTCCAGGCTAAATCTTAAAGTATATATTTAACATTCAAAGAAAGTTGTGGTTAAGTTAAAACAGAAATGTTACACTTATGTGACACGTAACTATGACTATCTACCATCACTTTTTGGATGAATTTCCACATCATGATGATTTTTTTTTTTTCCCTAAAGAGTTTAAGTTTAGATCTTATCCTACTAAAAGCTATAATGCAGAACTGATGTGCTAACTGTGGAAATTTTGGATACAGGAGTCTGACTTAAGAAAGCTACCTTAAATTTTAATAAAGGTTCCTCTCCAGACTTGGAGGAGAAGGAATGGAATGCAGATTGCAACAGGAGTTAATCAAAAGTCAAAGTTTTTGACTTCTAGCTGGGTTAGGCAAATGTAATTCAAAACTGTTGTTCCCAAATTCATCTCAACAAAAATTATGGAGTGATTATGGAGTCATAATAAAAATTATGGTCTGTCTGTAGAAACCTACTGAATTTAGGAATACAGTTCACACAGTTAAGACTAGAAATGCAGCTATCTCTAGAGGTCACACATTTTAAAAAGACTCTTGGATTCCACTTGAGTAGACTCATCACGTGCTGAAGTCTGTATAAATAAACCTGGATCTTTGTGATTTTTGTTCCATTTTTGCTGGATAGCTTTGGAAATATAGGTTTTCAAGGCACAACAGGGTTTTGAAGTGCATTTGTTAATCAAAAGTGCAAAACTGCAAGGTAAGGTAGAATGTTTGAAGATTGATTATCCACACTTTTTTTGCTTCCTAAGGAAGCCTCTGATTAATTGCTATATTTGTTATTCAGCATAATTTGTCCAAATTCAAATGCCAGATCAGTGCAACAGTCTACTTATAGTAAGTAAAAATGCAATAAATGAAACATCCATTCTGAATATAACAATGGCAAAGCATCTCCAACTGGATACACAAGCTGAAGCTGATAAGAAAAAATACCCCTGCAAAGACAGAAGGCAATTGAGCACACCATACGAAGGAGGGAGCAGCTCTTATTAAAAAAAGATGGAGAGCAGTGATTCATTTACTAGGCAAAGTCACTATTATTTATACTAAAACTAGATTATTGTACTATTCTAAATGTTCCCTTGCTGCTGGGTAGTACAGGGGAGAAACCATTGCTTGTTAACTTTGGGTTACAGTTTTTGCCTTGATTAGTCATCACTAGTCAGAAAAAAAATACAGTTTTCTTATTCTTAGTTATGAAATTCAGAATCCAAAGATCAAACTGAAATATCATAGAATCATAGAATCATAGAATATCCTGAGTTGGAAGGGACCCTTAAGGATCATCAAGTCCAACTCTCGACACCGCACGGGTCTACCCAAAAGTTCAGACCATGTGCCTAAGTTCACAGTCCAATCTCTTCTTAAATTCAGACAGGCTCGGTGCAGTGACCACTTCCCTGGGGAGCCTGTTCCAGTGTGCAACCACCCTCTCTGTGAAGAACCCCCTCCTGACGTCCAGCCTAAATTTCCCCTGCCTCAGCTTAACCCCGTTCCCGCGGGTCCTGTCACTAGTGTTAATGGAGAAAAGGTCTCCTGCCTCTTGACACCCCCTTACGAGGAAGTTGTAGACTGCGATGAGGTCTCCCCTCAGCCTCCTCTTCTCCAGGCTGAACAGGCCCAGTGACCTCAGCCGTTCCTCGTACGTCTTCCCCTCAAGGCCTTTCACCACCTTCGTAGCCCTGATTAATATGATTTATATGATAATATGATTAATTATTATGAAATTAATCTGCTTTCACACACTGTATTAAGAAAAATGTACCTCTTTACTTTCCCTTTACAAATATACTTTCTTTTATATAAAAGTATCCTATGTTAAAGAGATAGTGTTTTTGCTTTACAGCACCTTAAGACCTATTTTAACACCTTCCCTCCAAACCTAACAAACAAAAACCAAATGAAATCAAGAAAATGGTCTTAAAACATGGTTGATAACTTGAAGACTATTATTCTATCAACATTTTTTTATCATGTCATTGCTATTTATTTCATATTTGCCTTTTGGTATAATTGTCAATGCCTTATTGTTTGTGATTTAAATAGTTTTGTCTTTCTGTGAATAATGAATCTAACTGATGGATATGGGAGTATCTGTGCTCAGGTGAATGGGAAAAATTCCATTGATTCAGTAGTGCTAGTATTTTACTATTAATTTGTAGGAAAAATGAAGTCCAGAGTATTTTATGACACTACCAAATATCTAGGAGTGCTGCTTTTTATGTGCTGTTATATATGATTCCATCCTGGGGTACAAAGAGCAGCACGGGCAGCATTTCCTTTGCAGCAAGAAGCAAGTGATAAAATATGGAGAAGGTAACTGCAGAAGAGGCAAATGAAAGAGCCTCATCTTGTTGGCAAATGAATGAGAGTAACCAACAGCAAAGATAAAAGAGTGGCCTGGAAAGTCAAAGTGAAGTTACAAAGTGTGTGGATTATATGTGTCTCTTTTCTCAGTCTGCTTATTCTATAAACAGTTTGTCACAGGTCACTTTCTAAATAACAGTGTTCAGAAATAACACTGGATCCTTTGTTTTACCAGTTATCTTTGTAAATACTTGCATGAACTGGAAAAGAGTTTCATATACCTACCCTCCCACATACCTAGAACAACCTCGAACAATTGCTAGAATGATTTGTCTGTGACATAATAAATCTCATCAGTGAATTTCTTTCAGAATATGAGATTATCATGGCTATGTCAAATAAGGAATATTTCAATAAAATAAAGATTACCTAGAAGTTTTCTGTATAGCATTCTGAAAGGATTTCTTTTTATGTGTCTCATGAGTCTCTGTTCTACAAACCCATACCGCAGGGTATTCCCTTTGACATACAGATTCTCTGCTAATAGCAATATGAGAATTTATATGAGCACAAAGGTTTCAGCCATCACCTAGATTTCTATCAGGGAAAAGGTAAACCTATAAGGAATATTCAAAAAATCTCTCAGGCACTTTCAACACAAATAGTTAAGACACAGGAAAGACGCATTTTACAGACTTGAAAATTTGAAACCTTTTTTATGATTTTTATGATTTTTATGATTTTATTTTATTTTATTTTATTTTATTTTATTTTATTTTATTTTATTTTATTTTATTTTATTTTATTTTATTTTATTTTATTAATAGAATCATCATAGAGTCATTCAGCTTGGAAAAGACCTCCAAGGTCATCTGGTTCGATTATCTCTCTACCCCCCACTACCACCCACTAAACCATGTCCCTAAGTACCAGGTCCAACCTTTCCTTGAACACCCCAAGGATGTCTGTGACTCCACCATCTCCCTGGGCAACCCATTCCAATACCTGACTGCTCTTTCTGAGAAGAAATTTCTCCTAATTTCCAAACTGAACCTCCCCTAGAGCAACTCGAGGCCATTCTCTTTTGTCCTATTGCTAGTTATCTGCAAGAAGAGGCTGACTCCCAGCTCCCCACAACCTCTTTTCAGGTGGTTTTAGAGAGCAATAAGGTCTCTCCTGAACCTTTTGTTAGAAAAGGCTATGAGAGCAATTTAAAAATTAAACAAACTCTCCTGCTCCAGGATGTTTAGTGGTGAATTATCCTTTTAGGATTTTGCTGGAGCTTGCTGTGCCATTTATCTCTAAGAAGCAATTTCTTAAAATTTTCACCATTACCTACTTGCTGTAACAAACAATTTTGCTTTTTACAACTTGAAAAATGTATGTATGTCCAGAATGTCTACACATGTAATATTATCTTCTAGGGCATAAATTTGGAGAAGAATGAGGAAAATAGAATATCTCACATCACTACTTTCTTCCTAGCATGAAATATTTTCATGAACTCTCCTTGTCCAAGTCCATGCTCAGAGTAGGGTCACTTAGTATTGGCTATCCTGGGCCATGTTCAGTTTGTTTTTTGCATATCCCCAGTTCCTCTGAGCAGCTTGCACCAGTGTTTAGCCATACTTACAGTAATTTATTTATTTCTTTATTAAATGACTTTATTTCAGTCTGTGCCTGTTGCCTCTCATTGTCTCACCACTGACAAGAGCCTGCCTCTGTTTTTTTTTTTTTTTTTTTTTTTTACTGCCCTTCATTAGGTATTTATATACTTTGATGAGAAGCCCCTTAAGCATTCTCTTTTCCAGGCTGAATAGTCCCAGCTCTCTCAGCCTTTCGTCCTATGAGAGACACTCAAGTTCCTTACGCATTTTAGTGGCCCTTTGCCATACTCTCTGGTATGTCCATGCCCCTCTTGTACTCCACTTTGCAGTCCCAACGAGTGGGAACATTGAGCAGGGCTGATCTGTATGTGGGCCAGCACAGACCCAGCAGGAGCTGCCTTACTCACAGTCCCCTGAGGAGAGGTGTTACTGTCCTCTTCTCCTGAGTTACATCCCCAGAGCAGCAGCTTGGGCAAGGATCTCCTGTACCATACCTCTGATGAGCAGAGCAAATTGATCTGACTGTCTTGTGGTGTCTGCAGTTCTCTCTCATGAGATTTTTTTTAAGAACATGTGGCAGCTCTTTTATATTGTTCCAAACAGGAAAAGATATGCACTTTCAAAGCTGCCAAATTCTAAGCAGAATCTAAACTATTTAGACACTTCCCACTAAGGACTTTCATTTATTTGATTTGGATCACTGGATCATAATCTTAATTTCAATTCAAAGAGAGTAAACTCTTCTTCAGTATGTTGAAGTCTCATTCTGACCAAAGTAGCTCAAATCATGATGATTAATGGATTACACAAATTTAAATTGAATTTTATTAGGTGTTTCTTAATGCTACACATCTTTAGCTCTCTGTGATACATTCATGCTCTAAGTAGAAACAGTAATTTGCCCTTCTGTTCAGACATCCTTGCTGCAGATGTTGTGAGACTGACAAGTGCTTCTCAGTATATTCTCTCAAGACACTCTTAAGTTTAAACTGAATCTCAAAGATAATTTCCAGTTCCCTACTTCATATATGCTAAGTTCAAGTTCACTGTATATAATTATATACAGTGCCCTGTCACTAAAGGGAACCAATGTAGCCACGCTCCATAAAATCCACATTTTCGTGCTCAACACTCAAATGACATTGTATGGAATTTTATAGCTGTACATATAGAAATGTCAGGGGAAAATACTGCAAATGACCAGTGACCCGAAATGTCCTGAATTGAAGTGCAGAAAGAGGTTGTATCTTTGAGAAAAACTTTCAGATTTCTTTGCTTTGATGATTTGGGATTCTGCTGGTGTACAATTTATGAGCTCTAATCAGCTGTATAAAATTATTGTGAAGAATTTTTTTTTTTTTTTTTTTTTTTTTTTTTTTTTTTTTTTTTAGTCTACAGATGGGGAATTCTGTCATTTTCTGTACCGGTCACTAGATTAGGCATAATGAAGAGTCATTAAACTTAATGACCGTTATGTCTACACATAAGGTGTGCTCAGGAACCCACTCAAAGGTAGTATTTTTTTTCTCCTCTTTCTCTGTAAAAGGGAGTAAAAGGCAAGAATGCAAACTTTCTACTCTACTAAAGAGAAAAAGCAAGGAACTGAAAATGATTCACGGAAGAAATGAAAAGTGCCTTAAGGAGGCTTCCAGCAAAAAAGGATCATGTGTTACTCATTTTTCTATCAGCTATGGCTGCGGAAAGCTTCTGTCCTAACAAGGCTATGAGAGAGGTGCTCCAAGGCAGCATGGGGCACGCAGACTTAAGCCCAGAAGGCAGTCTGCCAAGCTGAGGCAGCAAAATGCAGGCAAGGTGTCTTAATTCATCCAAGCCCTTTTATCACTCAAGCTGTCGTGTAAAGAACAGGTGTGAACATCCTCTAATCTACAAGTTGGCAGATATACAAAGCAAGTGGGAAAGATCGTGAAATGATGCAGGGTGGATTTCAACCTGCTTTGCCCACATTCCAGTGCCTAGGAGGGAGGCACTGAAAAATCAGTCTTTGTGCTCCCACAGTGCAGTCATTCAGATCCTTTCCCTCTTCAGCTCAGCCTCAGCCTCACATCGGCTCCATCGTTAAATGAAGAATGGAATATCCCACCCAGTGAAGGAGTCATAGCCCCAGACAACATGCAATCTGCAAGACCAGAATCAAAAGGCACAACCAGACAATGCAAACATGTTTAAAGAACTCCTTTGTGCTGCTTACTGCTTCCCATAGCTTCCTGCTGCATTCATGCAGGCTTTAGTAAAGTGAGCATAATTTCATGTGGTAGACAGTGGAAAATTTCCACTGGAAATAATTTCCAGTGATTACTTTTCTTTACTCTTTTGGTCTTTCTTATTTTATAAGGGAAGTTTAAACATTTACACTTAATACTATTTTAATTAATATATATTTTTTTCCTACTTAATATCCAGCTTGGTGAAATGATTTATGTTACCACAGTTACTAATTAAAAGAATACGTGAATCTAAGAAAATATGAAAGCTATAAGCTATTTTTCTTTTATTCCAAAGCTAGCATCAGCAATTCTTTTGTAAATATGAAGCCCTCAGGATTAAGGAAGAGCATATAAGTATAAAGAAAAAAGAAAAGTAGAATAGGTCAAGAGAGTGTGATTTAATGTGAAAAGACAGGAAACCAAACCAAACCAAACCAAAACCAGCACAAACAGGGACTCGAAAACCAAACATCATTTCCATACTACTGTCGAGGCCAAACTGCACAGGCAAAGTTTTCCTGCTGACATCACTTTACATTTAGCAAAGCACGCAGTAAAAAATAACACCCTTGTACTTAGGCCTAAATCCGAAAAGGATGCCAAGATGTCCATATGCAACTGAGGTTAATAGAGGAGGAGTCTCAAATATGATGTGATGTTGAGGCTGAAAGCAATATTTATGTAGAGAGGAATCTCTCTCAAGCAATTCTGACATCTAGCTAATGGCATGCTAGCTGCTGAATAATACATTTCTAGGTGTTTTCTCTACATACCATGTAGTGACACCCTGGGAACCAGACACTTGTAAATCAGATATACTCATTGAATTTAAGTTCTTTGTGCTTCTTAAGTTCCATATGCTCAAGTGAAAAGCACTGAAAATCCTAATTTATTGGTTCCTGGGTAATGTATTGGGACTCAGTGTTATGTTCTCAAATATTTCTGTGAATATGGTCTTCTATTACAAAATTCTGTGAAGGGCAGAACCATTACCAAAGAACTGAAGGAATGTGGCGATCTCAATGATAAAAATTAATTTAAAAAATGAGTTAGGAAAGAAACTATCTTGAATGTGTTACTTTTCTGACTGAATAGTAAGTTTGTATCAACCCATGAAGGTATAGACATAAGGAGCTCTGGAAGTAGAAGGAAAAAAAACAAAACAAAAAACTCCAAGAGGAAAAGAGGTGAAGCATAAGTGACTGTTAAAACTGGAGCATTGCTTCCATACCCACAAGACTGCTCTTTCTTTAAAGTATTTCAATTACCCTGACAATAAAAGAATGAACAGCTACTTTAGTATCTTATTATTTCCATAACAGTTATCTTCAGTTGCCTCTGATGTGACAAATTTCTACTCATATTGCACTTAATAAGCTTTTTTTCTCTTTTCTTTTTTTCTTTCTTTTTTTTTTTTCTTTCTTTTTTTTTTTTTTTTTCTTCTTTAACCCCCTTGATGAAGCATAAAGAACACCACCATTATTTCACTAAAGCCTTGCTAAATGCACCATCCTACAGAGCCTGTTGCTAAGATAGAGCATGTGGTGAGGCTCCACCATGGCAACAATTGCCAGCCTATAGTACGTTAAAATCCTCAGCTCCTCAATGTTAAAGATCTTCACATCCTAAATAGTGATTCTATAATATGAACAAGCAGAAATCCCCCACTCTTCCTGAAAGTGGTGTATTATCAGCAATTAGCTGCTGAGCCCCAGACTACATCCCAGAAGGTGAGAAGAACAGCTGTTTTGGCTCACTAATGGCCACTAGATTTATATCATTATGTTTTTAATTTGGGCAGTGCATTGTTCTTCACTCCTCTCCAAGAAACAGAGGAATTGATCAAAATCATCAGGAAAGTTTAGTCATCTTCGGCAGTGCTTCAGAGTTTTTTTTAACCTCAGAAAGCCCTAGCAGGAGTTTTCTGCAAGGAATCTTCCCAAAACCATTGGCTATCCTCAGAGAAAGCTGGTTTTACTAATATTTAGTTATTCAGTATTGTACGTATCACACTGGATATACCTCCCAAACAGACAATTCTTGAAAGAATGATAACCAGTGTCTGCATGGAGGCATTATGTCAAAAGACTCTATTATTAATGAGGTAAAACTGTTGTAGTGTAAAAATCAATACATGCAGTTAAACAGATCTGCACAGGCTTATAATTGTTACAAATTCAATTATTTCAGCAAATGTAAATACAAGAGATATAAATATGCTAAACAGTTCAAAAATTTTTAATGAAAGCTAAAACTAATTTGTGTGCTATAATATGCCGTCTTGTTGAAAGCAATCTTATGAACCGCAGCAATCTTGACCGGAGTTTAAAGGTATCCAGTCACTGAAATGTTCATTAAGCATTATCTCAAGAAGCAGTTCTGTTTGCTAGGATGATCTTTTCTAATTAGTGAATTACAGAACAACATAAAAAACCTTCAGCTATCATTGCTTTCTGCTTACACAACATCTTCCTACTGTCTAAGAAAAAAAATGCTTTGTAATGGTGTCTTCCACTACAAATAAGCAAAAAATGTACTGTAGGAAAGCTCCAGCAGTTCCTAAAGTGGGTCAAAATAAAGATGAGGGATCACCTGATCAAGCACTGACTGTAGAACTGTCCTGTGTTCTCAGAACAAAATATTCTATTTTTTTTTCTTTTCTTTTTTCTTTTTCTCTCTCTTTATTTATTTATTTATTTATTTATTTATTTATTGTCGTTAACTCTTCTTTTGACTTAATTATGTATCAATGTCAGAAAGATTTTCTCTTGCACACTTTTCTGATGAGGGAGACTTGAAAGACCATGTATTTATTGTAATACTGGCTTAGTTACTAGCTAAGTAAAGTGGGGGCATTTTATTCATCCAATTTCTTCTACCCTTTTAAGAAAATGGTACACAATTGACAAAAAAATAGTAGCCTCTAAAAGAGGCTACTATATTATTCCCAGCTGATAGTCTTGAAAAAGACTTATCTAAACCTGTGTATATTTGAAATTTCCGTCTGTAAAAAACGATTGAAAGAAGGCATGATGTGTAAAGATCATGAAAGGGTGGAGATTGTTTATAAAATGAGGTTAGGAGTACCAGTTAAGAATAAGTAACTAGTCATTCTGACAGTCAGTGAGAGTGCAGCAAACAAGGGAGTGCAAAACTTTTGATATAGCACATATGAGTCTGCACATCTGAAATACTGTTAGCCTGCAGATAAGTGTTAGGTGTTCATCAGAGCTCTACCTGCATCAAATAAAAGATTGAAGAAACTGCAAACCACACAGCCTTTCCTAATTTTTTTTTTTTTACTTTACTATCTATTACAGTTTTTACTTTACTGAGTATGAATTAACCTATTTGAATGTCTTTATGCCCCATAAGGGCACCAATGCAGAGGTAATACTAAACTGAAGATGTGGCACTTTTCTTTGCAACCTTGAACACTTTTATGCCAAGATATTTTTAAAGGAGTTGCATTTTGTTTCCCCTCTCAGACATTCAGTGACTCTTTTTAGAAGTAGTCAGCACTGGGATTAGAAGGAAACAGCCTGTTTTCACTTCATCTGGTCAATACCTAGTTCAGAAACATGCACAGAGGCAGTGCTCTTCTGATTATCATCTTTGCTTTCATATTTTAATGAGTAATGACTACATGAAATTTTGAGGATGAAATATAAATGTTATTCTAACAAAAAGCACGTCACAGGTCAATAAGTTCATGGGCATGGCAAAAAATAAAATAAAATAAAATAAAATAAAATAAAATAAAATAAAATAACATGACTTGCTTGACTATTACTGTTTGTTTTGAATTAAATCAGGCTATTTTGGAGTTAAAATGCTGCTGCATCTTCATTTTATGTGTTCTCTAATTAATAGCCACACAGACTTATCAGAATTATTTTAAGAGCAGTTCTTTATGGCAGTCTCAGATAGTATACTCTTATGTTGGGCTATGCAAAAGAAGCTAAGTTTTCATGTAAGGCATAATTTCTAACTTCTTTTGGTCTTATATGTAACCAGATGATGAAGATAATTTAGAAGTTTTCATCCACTAGTGTATATTCCCCTAATTTTCAGGCCTTCAGTTATGAGGAAGAATAGAAAAATCAGTGCCTTCTCTGAATTAAAGTTTAAATGCAAAGATATTTTGGATATCCTTGTATTTTTTTCCTCATTTATCTGAAGCACATTCATGGTGCTGCAAAGGATTTTATAAAGCAGTTTGAATGTGGTGAAGACTGCAGTAACTTCAGTAAATGATAATCAGAGGAAGGGATTGCACAAGGGGACTGCATTTCAAAAAGCCTTCCCTTTCTTTTATCCTGTATGGCAGCTGACGTACTGTTTCTGGTATACCTATCGTGCCGCTCTTAATCTGTTAAGGCCTGAATAAATCTTTTACTAAGGACAACACACACAGCAGTGGTATCTGGACTATTTAATCACGTGTCCTGCTTAAATGAAGTCCCATAAGTTCATTTTCCTCCCTGTGTGTTGTTCCTTTGTGTTTCACAAAGCTTTTCTGAAGATGTTGCTTGAACACTGCTCAAAGAACATTTCATTTTGCCAACCCCTCTGAACAGCAATATTTTTTGAGATAAAACACACCACGTTTGCTTTCCTCCATGCAAAATGCCTCCATCAAGATTTATGCTTTCAAGCAAGGCCATTTGCCTGTTGATATGCTGCTATGCATGCAAAACAATCATTTTTCATGCTATGAAAATATATATATATATTTTTTTTTATGGAGTCCTCACGTCATATCACACATTTTGTATTGGAACACACACACATACACAATTTATATCCTAAGGTAAGAGGAGCATAAAATGGAGTATGTCCTGTGGACATGCTCTGTCTACTGTGAACATAGCTACTCTTGAGCTGAGAAAAAGTAAGCCAATCCACACCTCTCGGCATTCCTTTTTTTAGCAGTGAGTGATGTAGTCTGAGATAACTCTGAACCTATTGTAATAGTTAGAGACTATTTAATTGGTAGTAATACATACCCAGTCAAAACCACCCCGAAAAACTGATCAACTTGACCTGTCCTGTTTTCATATAAAAAGGTACTTAAGAGAACTTTTCTTTGGAGTGGCAGACCTATCACCTACAGCCAAGTGATGTCTATTGTCTGTGGTTTTCTTGTGCAGTTTCATCTTCTGAGGTTTCTTGGTGTGGAGGTCAGACACAGCCTTACCCAACTTAGGGGAAAAAAGAGAAGAGCCTTGATATTTATATATATATATATATATATATTTTTTTTTTTAAATAGATTTTATGATTGGATATCACTGAAACAGACAAACGATTTGATTGAGAACTGTTACTCGATGAATCAAGAACAGGAAACTAGTAAAAGATAAAACACTTTAAACACTGATATCTCCCCAGAAAGACAGTCATATTTGCTCTTTTTCTTCTCAGACCCTTTTTTGAAAATAACCTGTCATTATCCTTCTGGCACAAGTTTAGTTTCCATTTCCTCAAATTTCCTCAAATAACCTAAGTTTTGCTAGATATATTACACATGATTGAAAAAAATAAATTCCTGGGATAAAACTGGAATTTTCTTGAGTGCTACAAAAAGTTCTGTTAAGAGAAACATGAAGATTTAAACTTCAGACACATCCCTACCAATTTAGCTATATATCTCATCCAATAAATTCTATTTAAACTGAACCCAGACTTAATAAAAAAGGTAAAGAGTAGTTTAGTTCAGATATTTTAGAGGAATTATGAAGTGATTAAGCTTTAAAGAAGTGGTTATTCTTTGTTTTTATAGTAGCAGAGATTGCATTTCTCATTTGAAAGCCAATCAAAAATTAGGAGACAAAGATATTATTTCCAATGTTAGTGTCCTGTGTCTGGAAAGAATCAGCATCCTATTAAGGTAATTACCATTCTCATTTGGGATCCTGATAAGCTCTTAAATAGTTTGTTATTAAGATATATACAACATATCTCTTTAATAAGATCTCTTGATTTGATGAAACTCTTATTAGTACCGTCAAAGGTCCCAGAAGAATATCTGCATTTTTGGTGAGCATTCAAATCAAGATTACTGTGGTGTCATTGACACTGCTTTTGGTATAATTAGGCTTGAATATGGAGTACTCTTCTTGATTTTTCAGGACAGTTTAGCAATAATGTGTATGTACCAGTGTGTTACAGAAACGGTTGCTATAATGACAAAAAGTATTAATATCTTGGTTGTATTTTTAAGAACAGTTAGTGCAGATTCTGACTCATCTATGATTATTCAATGGAAGAGAAATAGTAGTCATTGTTTTTACAGTAAAAGTATGCCACACTTGAAATATCTTAACTGAAATAAGTTATTTCCAACAGCTGTATCCCTTTATTCCTGTTGTTCTTCTGTTATATATATACAGTGATTGCACTGCACTTGTATTCTGTAATAAGAAGGTTAAAATACACTAATATTTACCAGAATGGAGTTAAGAACATCCTTCAACATGAGAGAGGATAAGGATCAGTGTGATTTTAGAAGAAGGAGAAAAAGAAAAATCTTGATAGGATAATGATGTGCCACTTCAGATGTTAAAAAGAGATGGAGCTCTCTGACCCACTGCCACACCAGTAATGCACAGAAGTGGCAGGATGTCTCAATAGCTGCAAGACAAACCTGACAGAGGCCATGGATATTGGTCTTTCCTGAATATCCAGCTGCTGATGCAGGTACTGAATGCATGCATTGGTATCTAAACAAACATAAAAAATTTTGCCTAGCCCTCCAAGCAACATGAACTCCTTTCCTTTAGAACTTTTATTATTTCAATTCACATTTCCAACACTCAAATCCTAAAGAAAATGTTAAGAAGAACATACAGACTAGCTGAAAACCTGACCACCTATTTATATACTTTAAGAAGACCAGGACTTTTGTAAATACATCTTTATATTCACTTTGTGAGTCAGATTGTCATGTTATATAGGCATTATGATGATATTGAAAACAGAGGGACCATGTGAGAATTTATGAAGGCTCCAGAATGTTTGCTAACAAAATTTATCTGGGAAAATACCAAGCGACAAGTGGTCATTTCAGATGGTTTACATGTTCCAAGAAGTTTTTATACTGATTATTGTTAAAAAATTATGATGTATTCAAAATTCTCTTAGTCAGTTCCTGCAGTGATGCAGTGAGTAGGCTGGGGTGGGCAAGAAGTTGAGATGAGACATAGCTGGGACAGCTGATCCAGATCATCCTAAGTCATATCCCATACCATATAACACCATGTTCACCAATAAAAGCTGGGAGGTTTTGTCTTCCAAGGTGTCTATTTCTTGCAGAGTGGCTGGGCACTGGTCTGCCTGGGGGAGATGGTGAGTGATTGCCTTTACATGACTTGTATTTTCTTCCCTCATTCCTCATTCAGCTGTCTTTAACTTCACCCCCAAATTTTCTTGCTTTTGCTTTCTGACTCTTTTCCCTGTCCTACTGCAGAAGTGAGGAAGTGGATGTGTGGACCCTTAGCTGCTGGCTGGGGTCAAACCACAACACTAATTAATGTTAAATTATGGATCTAATGAATGAAAATTAACTTTTAATGCAAGTTTTCTACAGTGATGTCTTTTTTTTTCACCACATTTGACCTATAATTTTTAGGACTCTGATGGTAAAATAAAGACACTTGAATATCCTACATCTTGAGAACAGTAAATGAAAATAAATTCAGGTTCTGACAAACCATTTGAAATTAGCAACATTGGTTCCATAAACTTACTCCTTCATAATTAAAAGGAACACGTCAACATTAAATGAAAGCTCTAACGGGAAGGGTTCATAGAGTGCTGACAGCATACCTTTGAAAAGGGTTAATTTTGGGGCAAAAGGATAAGCATTACTCTTGAGTGTTTTACAGCCAGAGTAAATATATAGGAGGAATTTACATTGAAAATTCCTTCTCTCTTCAGTTTTTCCCTTTCAAGACAGCTCAAGAACTTAGCTTGGAAAATGCTTTTAATTCCTGGGAGTATGAAAGTAAATAAAAACTATGTCTGCTAGTGATAGTAGGAGAGTGGTTCCATAACTCACAGGTCTCTTCCACAAAAGTATTCAAAATTCATTTTATTAATTTAGTGGACCTGAAAGGCACATTTGGAGACAGTTATGGAATATCTGCAAGCAAAGTGAAAATGAAAGAAATAACATGAGGGTGACCATTATGGAAAGGATAGTAAAGAGAGAACAAGTAGAGATAGAAAGGAATTGTAACACTGGCAGTATTTGAAAGTGTTTTTTATTTCCTTCCAAAAAAATGAAGACAAATGAGCCTGACCTAACAAATCACTTGCTTAGTTTTAAACATACGGGCCAGCTTTGTCACCTTGCTAGACGTATATTCTCATTTACTTCTCAGGTCCATGCTGGAGCTAGGAAAGTGGCAACACTTGAGGGATCTATCCCCTCACAGGTGACATCAAAGAACTTCTACTTGAGCATAATGCCAAGTGACAAAATTCTTTGCCTCTCTCTTTGCGAGCTTCTCCATCTACATTTGTGCTTATCACTTCTCATTGTTTCTCCCTTATGATTAGCACTTCTTCCTCCCACTTAACTATTTGTCATTTATCGTTAGCACCAGAGAAAAAAGGCTAGTGTTAGACAGCTTTGCTTATAGCATCATTTAATTTTACTCTTCCTTACTTAGAGGTAGTGTCAAACATCACCAGGAAATAAAATGCATTTGTAGCTTTCACACAAATGGATGAAAAGGAAAAATGAAGGTATGCCATCAGCTGAAATTGTGATGTACTGACTTGCATTACCTTGTCTGAAAAAACAGATTCTTCTCCTCCTCACATTTATGTGAATTGACTGTAAAATCTCTCTGCAGGTCTCCAAAGGCATGGATTATGTGTATTTACTTCACTCTTGTGTAGAACTATATAATTTATATAATTTTAAGGCTGAAAAGGCAATACTTGAAAATTAGGAAATTTCTTAATTTGTTATATATAAAACTTTAAATCTGCTTCTGTGCCCTGTGCACATGTAGTATGATTACTTTCAATGCCATGCCTGTATATTATTTTTCCCAGAGGAGGCCTGTTTCATCTCATGTATGCAAAGGATAATGCTCAGGATATTTCCCATGGAAGTGGTTTAATATATGTTTTTTTTTTTTTTTTTTAATTATAATTCACTCTTTTACAAGCTTTTCAGCCCATCGTATAAGAATCTGTAAACATGTGACCAATCATTTCATCTCCAATATTACATTATGTATTTCACAGCTGGAGAAACGAAGACAAAACCTTCCTGGGCAACATATAGCCTCTGCAGTTTATGAAGGGTTATAACTCAGGATCACCTAACTGCCAGGCATGTATTCAGGCATGATACATTTCTGTCAAATGTGATGAATTCAAAGGTATTCAAACCTAGTCAGACTATAAGGTCATCCTGTTTCTGACCTTGTGGAGCTGATGGGAAACTCTATGAGCATAAGGCAGTCCTGTAGGGATATAAAAACATCATATTTGCAAATATTGTAATACTTTCAGAATGATCTTTTAGCCTCAAGTAGCTCCTGACTTTGTGACTTCCTGATATATGTGGTGATTTTTAATTTTTAATTTTTTTTTTACTTAATAGCCATCAATTTTCTTCTAAGAATTGATCCTGATGCTTTTCAATAGCATCTTGCGTCTAGTAATGAGTTGGATTTGTTCACATTCTTTATTTCTGTGCAAAGCTCTGGATATATAAAAATAAGTACCCAGGAGCTTATTACACAATGTGTCAATCTGTAAAAATGCTGGTTTACATGATCTCTGGGCAGGATGATGAGGAAATTGTCATCTGCAGAAAAATGAAAAGTAGCTGACTAAAAAGACCTTGGTGAAACTTGAAATCAGAACCTGTATTAACCACAAAACTGTACGTGCTGAATCTTTTAAACAATAAAATTAATTCAATGTTCTAGCACCTTGCACAGTGAATTTCCAGCTAAAGTGACTGGGAAAGAAACAATTACCTATAAAGGGAATAATTTAGAACCGCTAGTTGAATTTTAATTTGTGGCTACTGCTTTCTGTCATTTTTTGCCTTTTTATCTGGAACCATTACCAATTTGTGTCTGCATGCTAGACAACATTCATTCATAGAATCATAAAATCACTAAGGTTGGAAAAGACCTCCAAGATCATCTGGTCCAACTATCCCCCTACTACTGATATCACCCACTAAACCATGTCCCTAAGCAACAGATCCAACCTTTCCTTAAACACCCCAAGGTGACTCCACTACTTCTCTGAACAACCCGTTCTAGTGCCTGAGTGCTCTTTCTGAGAAGAAATGTCTCCTGATTTCCAACCTGAACCTCCTCTAGTGTATCTTGAGGCCATTCCCTCTACTTCTATCACTAGTTATCCAAGAAAAGAAGCCAACCCCCAGCTTCCCACAACTTCCTCTCAGGTAGCTGTAGAGAGCAATAAGGTCTCCCCTGAACCTCCTTTTCTCCAGACTAAACAACGCCAGCTCCCTCAGACTCTCCTCATAGGACCCTTCCAGGCCCTTCACCAGCTTCGTAGCCCTTCTCTGGACATGTTCCAGGGCCTTGATGCCTTCTTGTAGTGAGGGGCCCAAAACTGAACACAATACTCAAGGTGCAGCCTCACCAGAGCAGAGTACAGGGGGATGATCACTTCCCTTGTCCTGCTGACTACACTATTCCTGATACAAGACAGAAGGTCATTGGCCTTCTTGGTCACCTGGGCTCTGGGCTCATGTTCAGGTGAACATGAGCATCAAGTCATGCTTTTGTTGGAGATTATTATCCCGGATATTACTGAATGCAAATTACTGACATCACATGAATGCAAATTTACTGCGTATGAGCTTAGTTGGTTAAATCCTCTCAGAACCACTCTGATGCATCAAAAACTACAAGTTAGAGGAAAAACTCATAGTGCAATACATTTAGCACACCTGCTCACATAATTTCTTTCCTGTAAATGACATTCTGAGTTTTCTGTCGAACCTTTCCCAACTACTGAAACAAATGAGGCAGCACCTTCTTTCCCAGACCACCACTCTTCCTGTGAATTCCAAGAGATATTTCTTTGGAAAAAATATGTGATGAAAAAAGGACGAAATTCAGGTGGTATGAGTAACTTGCAATCTGACAGCTGCCACCTATTACTTCTTACTTTGCATCTTGTTCTCTTTTACATTTTTTTATGTTTAATTACCTACTTTTCAAATAAGATGAACAGAGGTGAACACAAACTCTCATGTTCAACTACAACAGCATTCCACGGTGTACCAGATAAAAAAAATCTGGATTGTGAACCATTGGTCCTGCCAGGATTGCCTTTTCAGTGTTGCAGACAATGACATTCTCAACTTGCTTATTAGGTTTCCTTTTGTGGCAAATAGAAACACACAATGTTTTAATTTTCATGCAATGCTTATATTGTGTGGCTGAAAAAATAAGCAGTGTAATAAGGGATGACGTGCCAAGCACTTATAATGATCCCTGCCATGGATTTTCAAACAGATGTGTTAATCCATGCTAATCTGGTTCAGTACTTTGAAAACAATTATATGTTTTTTACAGCCCACTTGCCATCCTGGCGATTATTACAAATGTGCTCCATTGCATACACACTTTTATTTTATTGCACCTGTAGGCAAATTTAAAGCAAATAAAAAGATATAATTAAGTTTGATTAAAGTAGCTCAGTGGTATATTTGCACCATCCAGTTCAGTATTTATATATATATATTTTTCAGTTTTAGTTAAGTATGTACAAGGGATAAATAGATCTTATAAGGTGCTGTTTGCTCTGCTCTAGAGATCTATTTTGTTCAATATAAAAGAAACGACTGCAGTATTATAGGAAAACTGGAGAGACACAGACACCTCTGATGGGTGATTCCCCAAGACTTGAACTACCTTTGAGAAATACCTGTGGGTCTGCATTGATTATACAGATCATTCTAAGTAAGTCTATGGACTAAAATAGACTCATAAGCTTTGTATCTATTTTGGGTGTCCATGGAAAGTTTTCGGCAGCAAGGCCTGCGGGGCTGGCCTCTGTGAGGAGAGGCTGGGACTGTCCCATGCCAGACAAATCTGGTTCCAGCCTGCTCCAGCACCGGGCATAGCCAGGCCCAGCAGCGAAGATGAAGGCGCCCAGCAGCCAAGATGAAGGCACCCAGCACCTCAGAGAAAGCTGTATAAGTACAAAATACCATATAGGCAGAGTTGTTGTGGAAAAATGTGTAAGAAACAATTCTGCAGACACCAAGGCCAGAAAAGGATGCCGTGGAGGATGCATTCTAGGCACTGAAGCAGAGGTCCTGTGGCCCACGAAGGACCAACTCTGGGGCAGACTTTCTGTTGAGGGACTGTAGGCTGTGGAAAGTCCATGCTCAAGCAGGGGAAAAGTATGAGGAGGAAGGAGTGGAAGGGAAGAATTTCTATATATGCATCATACCTTCCCACCCATTCCTACTGTGCTATTTAAGGAGTTATAGGGGAGTTGGAGTGAAGCTGAATGTGGGAAAGGGGGAAGAAAGGTATTACTTTAATGTTTGTATTTGTTTCTTGCTACCCAAAACTGTTTTAACTTGGCAATACATTGAATTATTCTTCTACAAGTTGAGTCAGTTTTGCACACAGTTGTAACTTGTAAGCAATTTCCTTGTCTTGACCCATGGGCTTTCTCATACTATTTTTACCTTCTGTCCATCTGATTAGGGGAAGCAAGCAGCAGCTATTTGGGGGTCTGACTACTGGCCAAGGATAACCACCACAGTACCTAAACTTATAAGGAATGATATAAAGTTGGAAGGGTGAAAAAGGAGACATGCCAGTATACAGTTTATGAAAAGTGTTTGCTATATTGGTCTGAAATCAAAAACTCTGGGCCCGAGACTAAGGCACACACTGAATCATATTGCTGTTTCTGATTCAGCTACAATTAGGAAATAGGGCTATTGTTTACTTCTGATAAGGCATATGCATTTTCAATTAAATGCCTTCTTGGAAGTCCCACTAAACATCAGCTCTGCGACAGACCAAAGCTGCACTACAGTTTTGCACAATATAATAAAGTTAGAAGATTGACTTTGTCAGTTTATTTTTGTTTGAATTTTCTTGAGAAACATGTTTCTGACTCCTGGTATATAAACATTAGTTATAGCATATTAGCAGAAGAACACAAAAATGAATTTCAGGCATGGTGTGGTATTTAGAATACAACCTGGCCTTGGAATTTTACAGTCTAAATACCTGAAAACAAGCTAGTGGTACAGTAAAGATCACTAATGTAACCATAGACTTAAATCCACAAAGCCAGAAGATGAAAACTAGACTCTAACTGTAGTCTAGGTCACTGCTGCTCTTCAGGTTTCCAAATTAGCAATCTCTGTTTTCCTTTTAGCAATGATATATGCTCCTCTACCAATATTTGTACAAGATAAAAGACATAGTGTCTTCAGAACTGCAGTGTATTAATGGATGCACAATTAATCTAGTCATGTTTCCCATTCCTAACTTTTCTTGATAACCTTGATGAAACATGTTGTCACTGCTAAGTTCCTGTGATTGTCTGCCTCATTAAGTATATACTGAGTATCAAGTGGCAGGACCATCCTACCTAAGACATGCTTTATGGTGAAAACACATGAGCATCAAAAGAAGCCATTTAAAATGCCCCAGAAACTGTTATTTCTTTCATGCATTTGCTTTTAATTAAATATGTGTTCACTTTTAATAACATTCATCATCATAATCATCATGCTAGTGGCAAGGAAATCTCTCACCGTGAGAACTGTACCCTCACTAATTGGTTCCTCCTGGGAAAATTCCAGAAGTGATTACAAGAAAAAATGATTTTCTCGTAATGTGTAAATGTTAATGATTTCAAGCATTTCATCACTCCATATTGGGATGGTCCTGAAACTTTATGTCTTTTTTCATCAGAAAAGAGAAAAAGCAAACATCTATGTTATCAGGTTTCTCTTACAAATGATGGACTTCAGTTCAGTCTCCACATCTAAGGTGAGTGCCTTTGTCAGAATAAATACAGATATAGCTTCATGGAAGCTTGCATGCTCTGACATGATTTCAATTGTGCTGAAATAACATATCTTGATTTTAAAATTTAAAAAAAAAGAAAAAAGAAAAAAAAAAAGAAAAACAGATGTTTAAGCTATTTGAATTTTCCATCAAATTCTCAACAGTGTGTAGTGATAAACTGGGCTGTGGAGTGCTAAGATGAACAAGATGGGGTGGCATGTGCTCTGCCATACTGCTGGTTCATTTCTGGGGGGCAGGTGAGTCTTCTTCCTGCAGTCCCTTTTTTTGCAGGGACTAAAGATCCTTGCTCTTTAGTATTTCCAGAAATGTAGTTTTATGCCATCCCTTCCAGTGGCTGATCTTCCTGGTAGCAGTTTTTGCCAAGACAGTAAAAATGGGACTGCTAACATTTGAAATCATTTATTTCAAAATAAGTAATCTGCCTATAATGGCACATGTAAAGATATGACTGTATAAGACAAGCAAGCACAGATACAATGTTTCTTAAGACAGGGTAGCTGAAAATTCCATTGCAAGCAAGAGCCAGACTGACCTGAGCTATTTGATCTATGTCAGGTTTCCAGCTGTCTTTACATTTACGTGAAAGTTTACTAATTTTGTACTGGTAAAGTTTCTTCATGTTGTTAAGTTACACTGACATTTGTCTTAAGAAGTGGTATGCTAAAGAACAGTCAGTGCTTTATTATATACGTAAGTATATGCATCAACATACGGTTAGAATCAGTAATAGTGCAGAGTGCTATAAAGGTTTTATTGCTGGTATGCCACTTGTGAGTTATACAGGTCATCCCAAAGAAGTGGCAAAACAACTTTTACAGCAACATGCACTATTATATATTTCAGACATGCCACAGAGTATATCACAGCAACAGCATTAAAGAAAAAAATCTGGCAAGCTTTTAAAATAAAATGTTGTTATTGAAACTGTTTTTATGTGACCCTCCACCTGTAAAGTGAGTTGCCTTGGTTGCCGATAAATCCCAAAGATTTAGTGAATGCTTTATCTTGGTTACACTATGCACATATTTAGCGCATATATTTAGTGAAACTATAACACTGTCTCCTTCTTTTTACATTCAGTACCTTATCTTCATTACACAGTTTAGCTGTTAAGATGTATAATTATTTATCCTTATTCTTAATGAGAGAAAATTCCATTTTGATCCCTCACAAGTCAAAATTACTTTTTCTGCCACACTGTTATTTGCAGTTAGGCTTTAAATTTCACTTGCTGCCTTGAGCTAAAATATATGTGAAATTAGGAGCAAGGTCATCTACACAGGATATTAATATTTATACAAAACAGGAACCAATTCAAGCTACGTTTCCAATCCTATAGTGTTAATAAAACCTGCTTACACACTGTAATATCGAAACCTATTTAAATTGCCAGGCATCACTTATTCAACCAGGGCTTTTATGGTTAATCAGGAATTTAACATTGATTTTACTATACTATATATATTTTTAAACAAAATAAAATAAATTTGACCATTTAAGAGTCATGATCAATCCATTTGGGATAGCAAGGAGAATTAATACATTTAATTACCCTGCTATGGAGTCTTTTTTTCATTTAATTTCTTTTATTTAAGACATATCGTATTTCTGCAAAAGTTGAATACCTGCTTTGAGTTGCACAAGAATCCTGGTATTCCTGTGAGAAGAGGGACTATGTTTTTTGTATTGCTATAGGATGATGACTGTTTTCTTCTACCTGTTCAAAAACATTTGATACCCAGTCTGTGAACTTCAGAGCACATCAAAAAAATACCTTATCACCAGCAGACAGTGGATTGCAAGGCTGATAAGAAATGGGCACACTCTTAAAAATGGGCACACTTCCAGGCTTTAAATTTCACCCACCCAAATCCAATTACTTTTTGGATTTTTGATAAAGTTGACACAGTTGCAATAATTCCTTTCTGTGTGTACCAATGGAGGTGTACAGAAGCAAAACTAGGATCAAGGACAAAATTACCTTATTTGCTTCAGGAGTGTCTTCAGAGCTGCTTTTGTGATGATTGGAATTGTTCTTGCAAAAAACCCTCTCATATTCCACTAAAACCCATGCTCAGTAAGTACATGGGTGATCCCAGAACACTAATCGGAGTCCATCTATTTGCTTTCGCAGTGATGTTAATATAATCAGTGCTGGTCAGAAAAGATGAATCCAGAGTCCTTAGAAAGACAGAGATATCACCTTATGAAGAAGCTGAGAGGTTTGTCTGCACATCAGGAATGGTCTTCCATGAAGCCCTGGATTTCCAGCTCAACAGACAACAACTCAACTACATCATAGGTGCAGATATAGTAGATAAAACTACAGCCCTACAGCCCCTATCAGTAAGTTTGTTGATTCAGCTCATGTCCCTGCTACCTCTGGATATGCAGACACTCCTCTGAAGAGTTTTCTATTCTGAGTCTGTGGTTGTGGCTTCTAAGTCTGCGGTTGTGGCTTCTAGCCTCATCATCCATTTTTTTTTCCCTACTCTGATTCAAAATGAGGGAAATCATCTTTTATCTTTTACCAAGTTTTCTGTTATGGAAATACCTCATCTATACTCTGTACAGAATTTCTTAAACAGTGAGAAGGGATTGGAGTTTTCTGTTGGTAATTATTTCTGGATTATTAATTACCTTTAATTATCATGTAACACCAAGATTAAAATGCATTCTTGACACTTCAACCTTATTAGCTTACAACAAATGCATGGTAGTTTCTAACGATACTATTTATCAAAGGTAAACTACTTATTAAGACTTTCTAATTATTAAGGTAGTGCAATCTATCTTCAGTAAAATTCCATTAATAAGATACACGCCCTTGAGAACACTGCTTACTGGCTCTTATGAACTTGACCAAATCTGAAATATATAAGAAATCTATTTTCTTCCCCCATAGATCACCTATATTCAAATTTGCTACCTTGACACTTCAGAAAGAAAGGCTTTTGCTTGGTTGTTGGTATGCCACTGGAGTGTTTTAATCATCTTGTAAATTCTGATTTTTTTTTTTTTTTTGGTAACAGTTCTCTTTCACAAGCTGATAATTTCAAGGATATGCAATAAATAAATAAATAAATCAATCAATCAATTAAAGGGCACAATCTTTTCCCAATGTATTTACACTCTAAAGAGTTAGAAGTAGCATTCTCCCACTAATTTGCCTCTTTACCACATCACTTGGATGTCATTCTCCTCATGTTGTTTATCTTGCTCCTGTTTTCAGTATGCAGATGGACTTTGTATATCTTAGGTCTACCTACATATTCTCTACAAACCTTGATCTTACCTGCATTTTGAAATTTTTGTATGTATTTCCTAATGTTTATTTTGGCTATGTCTATATTGTTGGACTGGAAATGCTCTCTCCACCCTGTAGTCAGTCATAGATTCTATTACTTAGCTTACCTCCTCTCTGCTTTTCCCATGTGCCAGACAAGAATTTTGCTCACCTTAAGATGCACAAAGAAAACAAAGACTGTCATTATCACAAAACAATGATCCCATCTTTGAATGTATCTCACACTCAATGCAAGGTTGTTCTTTATAAACTTACCCTGCTTTGCTGAGTTGACTCTGTCAGGGCCCAAGATAACAGAGATAAACAAAGGGAAAAAGAGAGTCCTGTATCATTGAGAGACAAGTGAAGCTCTTTTAACAGTATTTCCCACATGAGAAAGAAAGAGCAGACTGTTGCTCTGTCTTAGCATATTCTGTCTGGTAGAAAAAGTAGAAGTAACCTGGCCTTCCTACAGAAGATGGAAATAAGCAGGCTAATTCCAAAGGAGTAAATTCTCTTATCTCAGATGATTTGTGACCTTCAGAATCACAGCTACTTTTTTTTTTTTTTTTTTTTTTTTTTAAAGATTTGTTCAGCATGGTGTCAGGTTATTCCACAGTAAACTGAGAGGCTTGCTTTCAATTCCTGTTGTTTTTCTCCCTTTGTCTAAACCAGACTGTATTTCTCTCACTTCACAACAGCATTCAGAACACTTTCTCATCTATACCTGCTGGCATTTAGAATAGCATTCTGCATTTCTCCATCTCATCAACTTCGTACCTTTCTAAACCTCATCAAGTTTCTAAACCTCTCATATACAGAATCACAGAATCACAGAATTTCTAGGTTGGAAGAGACCTCAAGATCATCGAGTCCAACCTCTGACCTAACACTAACAGTCCCCACTAAACCATATCCCTAAGCTCTACATCTAAACGTCTTTTAAAGACTTCCAGGGATGGTGACTCTACCACTTCCCTGGGCAGCCTGTTCCAATGTCTAACAACCCTTTTGGTAAAGAAGTTCTTCCTAAGATCCAACCTAAAACTCGCCTGGCACAACTTAAGCCCATTCCCCCTCATCCTGTCACCAGGCACGTGGGAGAACAGACCAACCCCCCACCTCTCTACAGCCTCCTTTAAGGTATCTGTAGAGAGCGATAAGGTCACCCCTGAGCCTCCTTTTCTCCAGGCTGAACAAACCCAGCTCACTCAGCCGCTCCTCGTAGGACCTCACCAGCTTAATACCTAGACTCAGTTTATTGCTTATAATTTGTCCCACAAATGAATTTCTTGTCTAGTCACCCCAAAATAAATCTCCAGCACCTTCCTTCAATTTTTAGTACATGCTTTTCGGTATTGATAAAAAAATAATATTTATTTGGATCAAGTTGAATTTATGGTGAAACAAAGCCATATTACTCACCCCTTCCATTTTTTACAACAGTTTAAACATGAAAATTATCTGTATCTTAAATCTTCTTTTAACTATATGAGCTTCCTACTTAGATAAAAATAGAAATGTGAAATTACTTGCTTTTTAATTCACTGCAGGAAAAACTTGTGTCTTATTTTTCTGTTGACTTAAAATTCTTACATCAGAAATTTATACAAGAGCATAGTATTTGAAAGCAACACACAGTAATCCTTTCCATTCACTTCCCATCAAAGAAATCCATTAGGAAGAAACATGGTAAAAGTCAGAAGAGGTTGCAGAAAGAGAGATTTTTTAATGGTTCCTCAAATGGAATTCAAACTCTATTTTATTATGGATTCCTTTGGCCTGTTGAGCCTTAGAAATCTTGAAAAAGTTCATTGTTTTTTCCACAATAATTGCAGAGAGTATTCTTAAAAGAACAATATATTCTGGGATATGAAAGGAGATTGATTTATGTTTTTGTGGTGTTCAGAAAGAATGAAATCATTTCAACTATAGAGTTGGACTTATCTTCCTGATATATATTTTTTAAATGAATCAATTTTTGTTCATTTACAAGACTATTTGTGTGGAAGAGTATTTTTTATATGAATGAAGTTACTTTAAAGCAAATAGTCTAAAGAAGACATATATATTAAAGACAATACAAGTATTTCCATTCATAAAATCACAGAAACATCTAGGTTGGAAAAGACCTTCTAATCTGGCCTAACAAGTCCTATCACTAAACCTCCAGGGATGGGGTTCCACCACTTCCCTTGGCAGGCTGTTCAAATGCATAATAAGCCTCTCTATGAAGAAATTCTTCCTGATATCCAATCTAAACCTTTCCTGATGAAACTTGAGAACATTTGAATTATTCTGGAATAATCAGAAATGCTTTGAGTTATCCTATATATTTTAAAACTTAATTTATACCTTCCGTGGTATAGAATTTCATTCTATGTAGAGCTACACAGTTAGAGCCAGCAACACTACATTGCAGATTACATTAATTAGGATGTCTTGTATTGTATTTACATTACAGTATAAATTACACATCAGAATATACATTATTGTATACAAATATCTGCTAGATGTCTGAAGAGCCCTTTCATTTCTACACCTATGCAGTTCTTCAGGACTGCTCCTTAAAAATACAATTAAGAAAGCAGATGTATTGAATGAAAATTGTTAGTAAGATAGGCATCTATACAAATAGGTATCCTTTCTCAGTTTTGCTCCACTTCATTGATTTTAAAAACATGGATTATAAATAGGAATGAAGAATTCCAGACATATTATGAAATAAAAGACCAAGTGTTACAGTATTTCATCCCCTTGCAAACTCCTTTTTCATTTTATGAACTCCCACTGGTACCTGTTTTCTTTCCCACTGACAAAGTGATATACTCTTCCCATAGCATACAGAACTCTTCAGCTTTGTCATTCATGTAAGTAAGGTTTTCTTATAAGCCATTTTCTGCCAAGTTAATACACCGAATCTTTAAAGGTGGAATACAAGAGCTTTTTAAAACATTACAGGGTACCTTTCTTCATACAGTCAAGAGTAACTGCAATCCATTTCCATCAAATACTTCACATAAAAAGAAGCATTTATAGCAGTAGGACTGTTTTTAAAGCAGTTTATGTTCTATAATGGTTTTGGCCCAGCCCTCTAGTTTTCAATACCATTTAACTCAGACAGAAATCTTAATTTTCTCCCTGCAAAGTATAAGTGACAGTTTCTTATGTAACAGTCCCCAAAGCTTGAATGGCTATAAATAGTTATTCAGACCTCGTTATTTACTCCTGAGTTGCTTATAATGGTTTAGTGTTGTGATAATGCAATTAAATGCTGTGCCTAACTTTAAGGCAATGAAACATACAATTGCCATGTGGTTTAGTTTGACTGCGGAATATGGCCAGTGCTTGTAATGGATGCCATTAATCAGAGACAAATGTGAATGTAAAATTGCAATGGGCAGGTAACAGGCAACTGATAATCAGACTATCCATTTTAAGGCATTAGATCAAAGAAAGATTATTATTATTATTTAATCAATTATGTTAGGTTTTGGGCAGCACTGGTTTGACGTGTAAGCAAGATCTACATGTTACCATTCTTACCACAAATAGACCATTTAAGCTTTGTTTAAACTCAAGATGCTGAAGTGTCCCTTAGGCCCTGGGAGTGCATTCAGGCTATGTTCCATCTCCCCCTGGAAAGAAATTGGGGTGCAGAGCTCTCCTACCTAATTTCTGATTTTCATGGAAAGGATAAAATCATAGAATTATAGAATGGTGTGGGTTGGAAGGGACCTTAAAGATCATCTAGTTCTAACAACCCTGCTATGGGCAGGGATGCCACCCACTAGACCTGGTTGCTCAAAGCCCCATCCAACCTGGCCTTGAACACTTCCAGAGATGGGGCATGCACAGCTTCTCTGGGCAACCTGTTCCAAGGCCTAAACACCCTCTGAGTAAAGATTTTCTTCCTAATATTTAATCTAAATGTTTTAGCTTAGAACTGTTACCCCTTGTCCTGTCACTACTACATTCCCTGACAAAAAGTCCCTCCCCAGCTTTCCTCTAGGCCTTCTTTAGGTACTGGAAAGGAGCTGTGAGGTCTTCCCAGAAATCTCTCTTCTCTAGGCTAAATAACTCCAACTTTTTCAGCCTGTCTCCATAGGAGAGGTGTTCCAGCCTTCTGATCATCCTCATTGCCCTCCTCTGGACTTGCTCTAACAGGTCCATGTCTTAGGCTGGGGACTTCAGACCTATATGCAGTACTCCAGGTGGGGTGTCATGTGAGCCAGGTAGTGTGGTAGAATCGCTTCCTTTGACCTGCTGGCCATGTTTCTTTTGATGCACCTCAGGATAAGGTTGTCTTTCTGGGCTGTGAGTATACATTGACAGCTCATGTTGAGCTTTTCATCCACCAGTACTGCCAAGTCCTTCTCTGTAGGGCTGCTCTCAATCAACTCATCACCCAGCTTGTATTCATGTCTGGGATTGTGCTCACTCAGATTCAGGACCTTGCGTTTTGCCTTGTTGAACTACATGTTGGTTCCATTGGCACAGCTCTTAAGCCTTTCAAAGTCATGACATCCATTCCTCCAAGCATATTGACCACACCACTCATCTTGGTGTCATCTGCAAACTCGCTGAAGGTGCACTAACTCCCATGTTGCTGACAAAGATTTAAATAGTACTAGTCCCAGTGCAGACCCCTGAGGGTCAGAGGTATAGAGACACAGAGATACATAAAGATGGAGTCACAGAAGCATATCCTATCCAGTCAGGAGGGCAGGATTGCAGAGTCTGTTGCAGAGGGCACCTATCTGCAGTACGGTCCTAGCTTTAAAGATAGCCACTGCAAAAATGAGCCTGATATGATAAAAATCTCAGCTAGAACACAGCACTTGTTCTTCTGTTTATGTACTCTTGAAAATTTGTGTACTCCATTTGGTGAAGACACAAACCACTTTAGGAATTTTATATGGGATACATGAACTTGCTTAATCCCATTTTGCAGTGTATTTAAAAATAGCTGACAAACCCCAGGTATTCTTTTTACCAAACATTGAAATCTTAAGGTTGAATCTTACTGGGCTGGAACATAACTGTTTATATGTAGATTTGATTTCTGAGCCACCTAAATGTAATGTAAATCTTTGTTTACATTTTGGGAGATGGATTTGGATCAAACTTGTCTTTAGATATACAAATTCTTCTTTGGATGCTCTCGCATTAACATATGAATTCCCAACTTTCCTTTAAATAAATAATTGTTTTACCTATTTCAAAATGTATTTTTTTTTCCCTCCAAAGACATGTAAATTTAGCTATATTTATTTGTTTCTTTAGTAAGCCCTAAGTATATACCAGATGGGCAATGACAGATTTGCATATATCTCTCTAATTCCAACATTTCTGCCTTTTTTTTTTTTTTTTTTTTTTTTTTTTTTTTTATTATAAAACACAAACTTATATTTATAAGGACCTCCAAAATGAAAATATATGCACTTTAGGCAAAATGTTTACAGTTTGCTTATCCACAAAAAAACTATTTCACAGATCCCAAAATATTTATTTTCAATATTGAACTTCTTTTTATGGTTGATCCGCTCTCTTTCAAAGCTGTTCAGTTTATATAACCAGTAAATTACTTTTCCATAATTGCTGTAATTACAGTCCTCCTCATGTGCTCACGCTTATCTCAGAAATGTGCTAGTGTTGAACATTCTGGTAACAGAAAACCTCATGTTTATTTAGGAGATAGAACACTGTTAACTAAAATATCTATTTGTTAAGTTCACTGTAGTTAATGTAACATAATATTACTGATATTTAAAAGGCTGTAGCAGCATACCAGCAACACTGAAAGCTTTTAAAGATAAAATGTAGCTCAATGAAACCTTAATGCATTGAAATTTCCTATTAAAATCAAGCTGAAACCATGCCTTTATTATGTAAAGGGATAATATGCTAACAGTAGAAGTATGTAGTCCCAATATAGTCTAGGTCACTTCCATAGAACGTGAGAAATCTCCATTTCCTGCTTAAGAGATGGTTATTGTAATGACTCAAGATTGCATGTTTTGTCCTTTGACAAATTATATTTTATTGTCCTTGTATAAGTTTTATCAAAAATGATATTTCCTTATGTGCACATACTCATCATTTTGTTCTAGCTCTTGCTAATATCTATAGAAAAAGCAACCAATTTATTTAAAACACAGCTATGAGGAAATAACATTTCATCATCTGAAATACTCTTAATCTGGAAGATGGAGGACACTTCCTAAATTATAACTTTTTTTTTTTTTTTTTTTTTTAATGTATCTGATGATAGTTTTCATCTTCAGCTCCTTTAGCAAAGCATTTCCTCAATTTTATTGTCAGTGCTGATTACCCAAACCTGCTATTGCGATTCTGTTTTCCTTATAAAAACACCTCCAAAAAAGAAAAAGAACAAAATAACAACAGCAAAAAACAAACAAAAACAAGCCACAAGGCAAGACAGGGGTTCTTAACATGATACTCAGAATTCTCAGATGGGATGAAGTAGTCTTTCTCAAAACTTTCTGAAGTGTATTCATAAATACTCATGTTTTCTTATACATACAATGATGTACAATAAATTAAATATAGCATTAATTTCAGAATCCAGATTAAAGCTGGCCTTTTGTAACAGTCTGACACATTTACTGCAAGGTACTACCCAGACTTTGTGCTTTATATTTCATTACTCTTTTGGTCTAATATATTTTTCTTTGTCCATTTTCTTTAATTAATTAATTAGTTAATTAATTAATTTATTTTATTTTGTTACGATTACTCATTCTGGAACCTGGAACCTTCTCTCAGTTTTCTTACATATCACTGCTCAGCAGCTCACTATTCAAAATCACATTAGAAAGCATCTGTTTTTGTTCTTTTCCACCATTTTGATTGCTCTTCTCCTTACCTCTTTATTATTTCTAGTTCATAAACATATTTGAATCTATAAAATATTTTGGTTCATTGCATATAGGAGGATGCAGTATACATAAAATACATAAAAATAACATTAATCTGTATGGTACTGTGAGAAGTCTTTAATAAGATTAGTTGAATATTAAAATAAAACAAAACCACAGTTTCTTTATAGTAGAGTATGAAACAGAACAAATCATCTGAATTCAAAAGTAGAAAATTATACATAACAAATTTCCTTCTTTGTATAAGACAGCCCATGAACCAGGAATTATCTACCAAACAATAAAACTAGAATAATAAACTCATGTATTTGGCAAGTATATAAAGCAATTGTCAGCTTATTTTCTTTAAGCAGATTCATGTTTTTTCATCTCTGTGCTGCATGTAACTGTAAGGAGGAACTGAAAACAGACACTGAATGTGGAGCTTCAGTTTGGAGCTTTTAACTATGTAGTACAGTCTGGGAGGTCCCCCTGTTTCATTCTCACTCCAGGTTATGAGCAGTTACAGTTTATTTTGAAGTGGCTAGAGCATACATTGGATGTTGATACAGTTAGAGAATAAGCCAAGACAACTAAATGATCAACCAGAAAACTAACCCGGGAAAAAAAAAGGTGGAGGAATTATTTCATTCTTGGCAATGGTCCTGTTCACAGAATCCCAAAATCCTGCTTTCAGCATCAAAGTGCAGGAGGCAGTCAGGACAAATATTCAGTCAGAAGAGCTTACAGCAATGGAGGAATAAGTGACAAGACCCCTTTTCATCAGTGGTGAACTCAGCCCTCTCTTGTAAAGTTATGATTTGCATTTCTACTTGAAATGGACATTCCTTGAGCTGATGCTGCTCACTAAGCTGACTGAAAATTTCAAACAATTTTTTTCATGCATAGTTATTTTTTTTACTATCTTATTTGGCTGATTCAGCTTGGAGGGAAGATCGGGAAAAGGGAAGCATAAGGAGCACATAGCTGGGAAAACGGTTCACTGCTTGGCAGTGTTCATACCTTAGACTAGCTCATCCCTCTCAGGATACTTCACCTTAGGAATGTTACTGCTAAATCCACCTAAAAATCTACTGACGCAGACAAAATCCTCATTCCTCCTCTTGTCCTGAATTATTTAATTATTTCCTTCTGCCATAAGGTGACATTGTGGCATATGAGTTAATTCAGGTAGCTAGGGCAGCAGAAAGCCTATCCCAGCTTTAGGTTAACTTCCCAATGGCTCTAGTCTCAGTCATCTCTCTGCAGGCTCCACTGCTGTTCAAAGAGATGTGGCATAAAGATATGGGGAGGGCAGCCTTTCTGTGCTCTGTGTCAGCAAGGCTGTGTGCAGGATCACAAGACCAGGGAACTGCAGATGAGACAGTGGTACAAACATGCACAACTGGCTGCTGTCATTGCCTTACCCATCTTAAGCAGGACGGGTGCCAAATGTGAAATTACGGCCAGAGATTCCCAAATGTAGCTTGCTCAGATACTGCCTTCACAGGGCTGGAAGTGTTTTCTATCACACCTTCCCACTTTGTGCCAGACCATATGCTTAGGAGAAAACATGGCCCTGGCCCCAATTTCCCCTCCCATCTGAGATGGTAGTAACAGCAGTGACAGATCTTTTCTTCTTCAGATGCAAGAACCCACAGGAGGAGACTTTCAGGCTCTCCCTGTCTCCGTGGAAGAAGAGGGAGATCAGCTGTTAGTTTTTGGGTATAATTTTGTCTCCTGAATGTCAAAGGTGACAGACACTTCAATGTAATGAATAACTGAAGTGGATCTGGCTAGATCCTTTGCTGTGGTGAGGAAAAGTGATTAAAATATTTTAAACTCAAAATCTATTTTTTGTTGTTGTTATAAATGAGGATAATGAAGTGAAAGAAATTAGAATACAGAACATCCTAGAGTGTTGTTAAATTGTTTATTTAGGTCTCCTAGCTTACCACACATTCCCTCCCATGTGGGCAGGGGATGTGTGGTGAGCTTGCCCCTTCATGGGGCAAAAATTCAAGACCACAGGGAGAACCAAATCAGAGAAAAAATTCAGTTGAACACATTAAAATAAAATAATAAAAATAGGAAGAAAAAAGGAAAAAAAGAAAAAAAAAAAAGATAAAATTGGTTTGGCTTTCCTAGAGATTAACCCTCTGGCCCTGCTAAATATCTAGTACAGGGTCTGGAACACAAAAAAGTGTAGGGACATATGTCTGACATCCTCATTTTCTGAAGCAGAATCAGCTAACGTGAACTTAGATCAGCTAATAATGCTAATAATACACCTTCAGGCAACATTTAGAATTCTGTGTAAAAGCATGACAAATGTACATCTACCCCAAAGCCTGGGTGCAATCTTCATTGGTCAGCAGCTGTTCAGAGCCCATGAGATCTGCATTGTTTGCTTCCTGTGTTCTTACAGTTCATTACTACATATATTATATACATAGTGAGTCCCTGCAGAGAAACAAATAATTTCAGCTGTCTTAAGCTAGAGCTTCCTAAAGGCACAATTCAACACATTTATTGGAAATTGCAGATAGTCACGATAGCTTCTCTGAATTTATATTGAAACCTAAAAATTACGGCCTTAAAAACTGGGAATTGAATAAGCCTTTTTAGATTGAGAGTCAGTAATAGAGAGGCAGCGTCTGAATCATTCTGGGAATTTTGAGATGTCTTAGTAGCAGTTTATGAGTACATAAGCCCTAAACTGTGATAATTAATCTCTTTTCAGGTTTATGCCTGCAGGAATTGTACATATTGGAAATCAAACAGATTAAGATTCTTATTCACCAGCTCTTCCTGGCTGTGTATTTCTTTCTATAGAAAAAAAAGGTAATTAACCCATTCCTTGCCTCCAGCTACACTGCAGCATGAAGAAAGATGGTATCCATTTGGGGAATATCCAAATTAGCTTCACAGGTACCAATAGATGTGACTGGGCCATCACCAACAGTTACAAGACTCACTTGGAAGCCCGGGGAAATCTATAGACAGAAAGCCTAGGCTCAATCCTCTGCTGCTATTTTTATATTGTAATTAGTATGTAAAGCTGATATTATTACCTAAACTAAATTGAACCATAACTGGAGTAAAAATATTTTGCTGTTACCCTGTGACTTATCCTGTGCTTTACTTCTCACTTAGCAATAATGTTTTTTTTTTGGCGTGACCTGAATTTCCAGCCCATACAAACTCCCCTACTCCAAGATGCTGTTGTGGGAATAGGCATGCATTGGTAAAAAATTACCTTTCACTAGTCAGACAATCCTCCACTTAATAATGAGATTCAAACTTAATTGTTCAAATAATGAGCAGGAATGTGTAGGTCATCACAATACTTATAGGTGCCCCAAATGACAGCAATTCACCCACAATTCACTGCAATAATTAGAAAATGGTTTGTCTTAATTTAGAACAAATAACTGTAAGATAGGCCTAGAAATCTCACCAATGCCCATGAGTGAAAGGGGAATCCAATAAAACTCAAATATGGATTTGCCGAGGACCAGTTTACTTTCAGACTAGGTTAATCCAGGTGCTGGATCTAGGTTATTGGTCATCCACATTAACTCCATGAATGCTGCAAAAAATTTCTAGTTTACATATTAGAAAAGCAGGAAGAAACCTGTTGTTCTGCTGGGTGATGGTCAAGTAAAGAAAAAAATGTGATAATCAAAGGCCTGTTTTTTATCTCTATGTGTTTATCTTACTTACTGAAAGGTGATATATACATTTGCAGAGTGTTGGATATAATTTCTTTCAAATAGTAGTATTCAAAAAGATGTTTTGATTGGCATGGTGCCCACTCATATTCTTGGCACTTCTCTAAAGTCTGTGAAGCCATTTTCTTCATTTCCCCCAAATAAACAAACTACAGCTGCCATTCTTCAAGCAGCAGCTTGTTGCCTCTGCTTAAATACATATTTTTAATGTAAGAGTATTTTAATATTACTTTTTTTCTTTTCCCCCAACATGCTTCTTTGAGCATGCTTACTCACCTTCCATACCCTTTCAGTCGATAAATAAAAACAATAAATAAAATACATGGATATAACAGAGTAGCACAACTCTGTACTTTTTCTCTTACCATTCACATAAACTAACTAACTTCTAAAATTTTGTCTTTAATGAGGTCACATATGAAGATTTGGACTTGGAGAGCTTGTTTTACACCCTTCAGCAAAATTCTAGTCAAATAGGAATAAAACAAAATAAATTTGCTCTCTTATCTAGATCTGTTTAAATTAAAAGAATCTGATAGATAACCAGAACACTTTACAGATGAATAGCCATGGAACTGAGACTGAAATGAAGGAAATTCAATAGCTACCCTGTTTCCATTGAAAATAGTGGCATTTTGTAACTAACTCATTTGCCTTGAATTCCAACTCTTCTGCAAGGAATTCTATGGCAATTTAATAGCTATTTATTCTGTTAATTTCAATAGAATTTCTGTATAAAGTAATTAAAATCAGAGAGTGTACATCTAGTAACTACTAATTCAATACCATTTTTACTTTTTATTTTAAAGGGCATATTTCAGTAACTTGCCGAGGCAATCAGCCAGGAGGAGTGGTAGCCACTCTGACACATACAAAGGCAATCTCTAGGGAGAACAACTGATCAGGAGCATAGCGAACAGGATGACCAAACAGGGCATGGTGTATAATACAGACAGTTCACGTGGCAGGGCTCACTGGGGGGGTGTAGGTGGTCTACTTTCTTTTCTACTGGGAGCAATAGTGGAGTCAGTCTTCTGCTGAAACAAAAACGGTGCCCATCCACTGCAACTGCTGTGCTGAGGCTTAAACCCATAAAGGGGGGACACAACCTATACCCAAACAGACCTCCTGAGGACTGGAAAGAGCTGCCCAGACCTTCAGTCACAGGAAATTCTAAGAATCTGTGCCTGAAGGCAGAGATGGATATCATGGGTGCAAGCATGCCCAGGTGGATGAACTTTCCCAGCAAGCTGCCATGTTGTGAGAGGAGCTCACCAGGCAGTGTTGTATCCAGGAAACCAGGTGAGAGATTGATGTATGGTATTGTGTGCTGACATGGGCTGTGACAGCTCCGCCTTAAGTCCTTGCAAGGGGAAGGTAAGCTAGCTTCTAATCCTGAGCTGATGGCCTTGACTAACTCACAAGACAAGGGAGGCTAGACCCATGCCTCTGCTTGGAGCAGAAGAAGGAGACTTTTTGCCTCCAAAGTGCCTCTGTGCAGCAGATACAATGCTCTGTGGCTGGAAAAAAAAGAGTACATGCATAATGGTCAAGACCCAAGAAAGGACAACCATACAATGTTGGACCAACCAACTACTGGATTAGAACCAGTGCCACCAAAATAGCGCAAAAGTTGTTGACAAGGCCTTCTTGCTTCGGCTGCAAGAAGCATCACTCCCACACACTCTTATCCTGATGGGAGACTTCAACCACCCAGATGTCTGTGTAGTCTTAAACTAGGGAAAACAAAGAAACCGTGAAGAAAATAGAAAGGTTTGTAGCCTTGTGTAGTCTTAAGCTGAGAAAATAAGGAAACCGTAAAGAAAACAGGGAGACTGGTAGCCTTGAGCTAGCAGAAGCAAGGGACATAAAGGATGAAAGGTAAAAAACAACAAGAAGACAAAATAGCTGCAGAAAGATTCCAGACTGACCTATGATAACTTTTGGCTCATAAAGGGTCAATAACACAACCCAAAACACACCTATCAAAATCCTAATGTGGAATTTGGTTGTGTTGTGTCCCTGAACCTCTAGGCAGGGGCTGGGGGAGCAAAGTTCCTCCCACTGTAAGCAAAGAGCAGGTTTGAGACCTCCTGATGAAACTGAACAGGTACAAGTCTATGGGTCCTGATGACATGCATCCCAAGGTCCTGAGGGAACTGGCTGATGGATTTGCTTAGCCACTCTCCATCGTATTCAAAAAGTCATTGTAGTCAGGTGAAGTCCATGGTGACTGGAAGAATGGAGACATTACTCCCATTTTTAAAAAGTGGAAAGGAGGATGTGGGGAACTACAGACCAGTGAGCCTCACCTCTGTGCCTGGGAAGATCATGGAACAGATCTTTCTGGAAGCAATGTTAAAGACTAGGAGGTGATCCAAGACAGCCAGCCAGCATGGCTTCAACAAGGGCAAATTGTACCTCACCAGGAGGTTTGGTGGCCTTATATGACAGAGTAACTGTCTCATTTGACAAAGGAAGACTGACCAATGTTATCTGCCATTATTTCTGCCTGTAAGGCTTTTAACATGGTCCCACACAACATCCCTATGTCTCAACTGGAGAGATATGGATTTGATAGGTAGACTATTCAGTGGATAAGGAATTGGCTTGAAGGCCACACTGGGAGAATTGTGGTCAATGGCTTTATGTCCAGATGGAGGCTGGTGATGTGTCATGTCCCTCTTGGGACATCTTGGGACTGGTTCTGTTTAATATCTTATCAGTGATATAGACAATGGGACCAAGTGTACCCTCATCAAGTTTGCAGATGACAAGCTGAGTGGTGTAGTTGATACAACAGAAGGAAGGGATGCCATACAAAGGGACCTCGACAAGCTTGGGAAATGGGCCCATGCGAATCTCATGACGTTCATAAGGTTCAAGTGCAGGGTGCTGAACCTGGGCTGGGGCAATCACAGACAACACAGGCTGGGAGAAGAACTCATTGACAGAATGAGTCCAGATCATGAAGATGATCAAAGGGCTGGAGCACCGCTCCTATGAAGACAGGCTGAGAGAGTTGTTCTTTTTTTTTAGCCTAGAGAAGAGAAGACTCCGGGGAGTACTTATAGTGGCCTTCCAGTACTTAAAGGAGGCCTACACAAAAGTGGAGAAGGAACTCTTTGTTAGGGACTGTAACGATAGGACAAGTAACAATGGTTTTAAACTAAAAAAGTGTAGGTTTAGAGTAGATATTAGGAAGAAATTCTTTACTCAGGGTGGCGAGGCACTGGAACAAGTTGCCCAGAGAAGCTGTGGATACTCCATACCTGGAAGTGTTCAAGGCCAGGTTGGATGGGGCTTTGAGCAACCTGATCTAATTGGTGGCATCCCTGCCCATGGCAGGGGGGTTGGAAGTAGGTGGTCTTTAAGGTTCCCTCCAACCCAAGCCATCCTATGATTCCATGATTTCTATAAGCACTGAAAAGCAGTTAGGACTAAGTGAAAAGCTAATTATTTTTTCATGCTCGCATTAGGGATCTTCAGTGCTTAGAATAATACTTATAAGTTGAAGATCTTTCAGCTTACCTGGAGTTCTACTCTGAACTGAAGGTAATTTTAGAAATAGAGAAAATCTATCATCCTCCTCTCGAAAAGCCTCTCCTGAAAGCCAGTTAATCAGAGGTCTGGGTGTCATTTCTCTCTTTTACAGCAGCTTAGCACAAATATGTAGGATATACTAAGGGGCAGCTTTTCAAAAACAAAGAAACAAACAAACAAACAAAAAAAAAACAACCAACCAACCAAAAAAAATGTTATGGTAACATCTGCAAATAAAGTACTACATGTAATACTAAAATATCATAATAAAATAATACATGTATTACTAAAATACTAAAATATCAGATAAAGTAAATGAAGACTGACTTTTTGCAGAAATGTTTACTTTTTATGATATTCTTAGATCCCTAAAACTCTGTGTAGTTTTATAGACTAGCATTCAAAATTTGAACAGAAATGACTCCTGACAGATTTTGTGACCAAGTTCAAAATGAAAAAAAAAAAAAAAGAGAGAGAGACATTATCCTTCTTCATAAATGCTTATTATTATAATTAATAGCAAATGAGCAAATGTTTTTCAATTTAAACACTTTTCAGAGGGTCCAGGAGGTGAAAGCTACAACTAAATAAAATGCTTTAAGAAAAATAAATAAAGAATTATTGCAAATAGAAACACATTACCTACAGCATTGATTAAGCTATAGTACAAGACTCCTACATGCAATATGCTTTACATATATATATGGAATACTGAACATCTAAGAGGTAAGCACAAGTGGAAAGAAACCCACAAACAATGAAACTGTATATACTGGCACCAGCTGAAAAAGGCTGCATTCCTTCCACTTACTGTCACTAAAGGAATTATACACTTCACTTGTAAGAGAGACGCAGCAATATATTTATTAATGATAATAGTAATTTAGCTAAGCTTATCTGTGAATAAGACAATGATTTAAATTCTAATGGTAAATGCAGCCTTAACAAGATTCATGATGGCAAGGTCACTTACTGCATAGAAGACAGGGTCAGAATAAAAGTGTCAAGGAGATCCTCATGCTGAGTCACGAAGTTCAGAACAGATAACCTTTTGCTGTCTAAACTCCCAGGAATCTAGATACAACCCGATCCTATCCTAATCCCAGTCTTAATGGTTTATGCCTAAATGATTATATGCACAACCTATCTGTTATATCACTTAGCTAAGATTACAAAGTTTCAGCATGCTTAGCAAATTATTAGCACAGTTTCAACAAGGTAAGTATTTGTCACAGGTAAGGAATGTCTTGACCTCAAGGGGTTACCTTGAGAGGTGTCCCTGCTCAAGAGGAAAATCCTGGCATTCAGCCTGCTGCAGTAAAGGAAGGCTCCATGAGCTCTGGGCTGTGCCCTGTTCATGGGGTAAGATGATTGACTACTAGTCATATTTGCATACCAGCCATATGGTTGGTGCATGCTCCGTTAGCCATTGGATCTATCTCCCCTGAATCCACCTTGAGCCCTGTTCAGCTATCATGATCAGACACATTCATTGTGGCCACCACTGATGGTGTTAGCAGGGTTAAGGATTAAAGGTCAAGTTGGGCTGGCCAGAGGGAGTGTACCGCCACACTTAAACCATACTATAAAGTCACAACACTTTACACAATTTGGGCCTGTTACAGTTCCAAATGTATTGAGTGTGAAATAAGGAGAAAATAAAAATTACAATTCTATGTATTATACTTTGGGAAACAAACAAACAAACAAACAAAATAAACAACTGTTTGTAACCTTTCTTTTTTTTTTTTTTTTCATTCTTAGATTGTTTATTTTTCAAAAAGTGCAAGTTATGTTTACCAGATTGTTTCTTTCCCTGTATAAAAAGTAGCTACCTAGAGGTTATGCTTAGTAACCAGTTTGGCTTTAACTATGGCAATGAGGCAAGTTGGAACAGAAGTATCTTCATCTGAAGTGTATCTGGGACTAAACTGGGTTTAATATTGGCAGATTTCAAATATATGTGAATCAAGCTTAAAACCTATGTAAACCTGTACCCTTACCTTGTACATTGGATTTTCAGCAGCAACTCTACTTTTGTAAAGGGAGAAAAAACTCCCCAAATTTTAGCACTGAGAGATTTTTTTCTGCCTGAACTGGATATACATGTAGATGGGGAGCCTTGAGGTGTTTTCACAGAAAGAAAAGTATGCATTTGCTTTCCTTCTCATTCAGTAACAAATAAATTGACAAAATGAATTTCTTTAGGGAATTATTTTTTGAAAGATACATTCAATGTCAGTGGAATTTATGCATTGTCTATTGCCACATTTCCAGTATTAAATGATTTGCATCACCTAAAGTTCTGCGATGCTGTCCCTCCCAATTTCAACCTGAATAAACTTTTCTTAAGGTTTTATAAAACTATCATAGAGAAGATTGATCACAACTGAAATGTCAAAGAGGCTTCTTAAAATGTGTTAGCATATCATTACCATAGTTTTGCATCCTAGTAATTTTTAAAAATAATTTAAATATACACTCTTCCAAATATGCATTACTCAGATGACTAGATTTTATATGTATTTTTCTGGCATCTGCATTTGAACAACACAAATATAATATGCACTTATATCAATAAAAGATTAAAAGATGCTATAAGAATAAATTAATCATATATAGAGAAGACAAACTAAATATTATGAAAATACTCATAACTTTCTAATAATTCAAAAGTGATTTATCTGAGTGCAGTCATCTTGCTGAAATGAGAATGTCAGTTATTAATATCTGGAATAGAGAATTTCTGTATTACCAAAATGTGGTTTTAGCCAGCATAGGTTGGAGCAGACATCTCTCATAAAAAGAGAAAACCTTTCCCAGAGAAAGATTTTTGTGACAGAAAATCTCCCCAAATGTAGGAAGAGAACAGAACCATTTAAATTGGAGCTAACCAAAAAATGTAGTATGAAAAGGAAAACCTGATTTAGGGAATGCTTCCAGCACTGCAGATATCAGCAGTTTCAACTAACAAAATATTCATAGATTATTCATAGATATTCATTTTAAGTTTGTCATGAGAAATACATAAATATCCGTCTTTCAAGTGTATAAATGAAACAAAAATTACAAACTGTAGATACGAGTGTCATTCTTACATTCTGATAGCAGAGACAGCCTCTATCCTGTTTATCAGCTTTCCTTAACGAATGTATTAAAACAGGGATGCTGAGTATAAGTAAATGTAGGTATGATCCTCTAAGTTTTATTAGAAAGGCAAAATCTGGAAGATATTTATGTATCATTTCATCTATGAAATTGAAGTTAGCTAGTTGTGAGTGTTGTATGTTTTACTGGCTCATTTTCAGGATAACTTCTTGACTTTTTGGCACTGTTCTGTTTACTACAGTTTTGTGATTGTTTTCATCTCATCTTACAGTTGAGCTAAGTGCAAGATGGTGTTATGACCTACCCACTGAAAATGAACACTGACCTTCATCTCATTTCACAATGTTACAGTAAGCTGCAAAACTTGGTTGAAAATTTTGATCCTTTTAAGGTTAGTAATAAATACCCTGTGGAAACAAAATTTCATTCTTCATTTTTCAAGCTGCTACTTTTTCATACATGGTTATATGTACTTTAAGAGTTAACAAGACAAGACAGATAGAAAGGCTCTTTATTGCTGCTGCAAATTGAAGTGTGATATTACGAAGGTGAGTTACTACTGACATGGAAAGTTCAGTATTTGCTTCTGGTGGCTAAATGAAAAATGCATGTCATGGGAGTTTAAACTCCCATAGGTTAACTTGCAATATAAATGGCATTAAGGGGTGTTGAATGCTGTATTACAGGGTAGGTGACACAGAGAACTAAGAAATATAAGAGCTGAGTTTTTCATATTACCTTCATATTACCTTCATATTACCTTCTAAATGCATCAGAATGCATTCAGATTTCACCACTGCAAAAATGTTCAATGAATTTTGGCCATACCAGCTCTTTCATATCACTCTAGGCCAAAATAGCTTTCTTGACTGGTAAGACTTTTTATCAGTAAGGCAGAAAGAAAATAGGAAAGATGTCCTGACTAACTAATGCATCAGGACAAAAATAAAAATCTTTATAAGAAGAAATGGAAGGATATTGCAAGAAGGGAATTCATAGGAAAAAAAAAAAAAAAAAAAAAAAGAGAATATTTTGTTTACATCAGGGAATTTATGTCCTTAGTATGATAGCCATACAAAATTAAATATTTGAGGAGCTTTTGCCATATTGCTAACAAGGTTCAGAGCTTTTGACAGTATACAATCATGTATTTGTTGCTCAGAAAAGAGTTGTATAAGCAGTTGAAAGTAAAGAAATTTAGTGATTTAGACTACTAGGGTCTAAAAGAGTCTAAACTCAAAACTAGAGCTTTTCTACACATTTACATTCTTTCTGGATTGAGTTTTCATTCTTTCAGAAATGTCATATTGAATCTTACTCATCTTCAAGGAATAAAATAACATAAGTGATACTAGGAAAAGCCCAAATACCTCATGAATTAATCTTCATCAGGCAATAGCCCAAAGCAAGTCAATAACATTTTGTTTTAACATCATCAAGATCAAGGATTTGCACCCATTATCTTTTGTTAATATTGTATAATAACTACAGTAAAGCATTTTCAAATATTACCAAGTTTTCTGACAGTAGTAAGGTAGTGTGTTTCCTTGCTGTGAAAAAAATTGCTCTTGGTTACTTGCGTCTCTACATTACATTTATTTGAATAATGGAGAATATAATTTGACATTTATTTCTAATACAGACCTTAGAAAATCTGAAATAGTTGGTAAATCAATTGGTCAGAGCAAATGGAAAACTAAAATATTTAATTAATTAATAATTTATATAAATGTATTTATATTGTTAAAAATAATGTACTTACTCTAGGGCTTAATTAGTTTTCTTAAATTAAACTTATTTTTGTTTATTTCTGTTTAGAAAAAACAGATTTTATCCTTCAATATATATCAATAATATGTAAAGAAAGTGTTCCATTCACCAACATAATTCTTGCAAAAATAGTTACTTCTAAATTCTTTACTTGCCAAAGGGTAATAAAAACTACTTACACAAAGCACAGACTTTGAAAAGGGAAGGAGCAAGGTATACAAATGGGCTGTTTAACCAGATATGTTTATATGTGAGATGGGTATCAGCTGCAGTTTATGTATGGTGTTCCAGTTTGTCCAACTACAGTTAGAAACAACAAACGGTTCCTCAGTTCGGTATTTTAATTAAATCCTAAATTATACTTGCATTCACTATCTTCAAACAGTCTAAATTCAGAACTATGACTCTTGATTTTGTTCCACAAGTCATCTGTGCAGCAGAATAGAAAGACCTTTTCTTTTAAAATATTTCTTTAAAGCAATTAAAAAACAAACAAACAAACAAAAAAACATTTTGTAAATGTTCTGCTTCTGCAGAAAGAGGAAAAAAGTCACACATTCATCTGCTGCTTTTGTATTCCTGCAAAAAAAAACCAAACACCTACATTGAAGTAGCTCTTTCTGGTAAGTGAACCTCACGAGCAAGAACAAGTGCTGGAGTCTGGATGTACTCTCCATTCACCCGCTCATTTCGTATGCCAGTGAGACTGAGTGCCCCAAATCCCCCAAAACAGAAGAGAAACCAGACAGCTATAAGGCACAGTATTTCTCAGCTGGTCCCTTGCCTATGAAATAGGGAGATTGGCACAGTGAACTGCCTGAGGGTTTCCTGTACAGGTAAACAGAGATGTAGCCCACATGAGAATATTTAATTGCAAGATCAATTCCTTCACTGAAGAAAAAACTCTTTGGAGCTGTTAATATACATGGCAACCTAGGACATAAAGAGCAGTACTGTTTATTACACTTCTGAAAGCAAGAATTCTCCTGAGACAGTACAAGTATGGACTTGGAAAAGTACAAAATAAAATGTTTGAATCATGCAATATTCAATTAATTAATAATTAACACATTCTCCTCTTTCTAATGAACAAGGTCTCATATAACACCACTGTGTTCATTCAGACTCTTTTGAAGGGCAGTGGCAAAACAGCTTCCCCAGCACTTCTGAATATAAATACAGGAATTTGCTGTTCCTTGAAACCTCCAAACGGAGTGTATGTATACTACCCTGTCATTTTACTTTGATGTGTAGTGATATGAGGGAATTGGAGATAAGCACTGAAAATGGAACTAAAAAGTCATCACTTATGTATTATAGTTTCATTATAAAATCTTTTAGACTTTTTTATTTTTTGACAATTCTGATCTGTATAATTATTTTCAAATGATACTTCAGCTGTAGCACGTAAATGCTGTAGTTGAATTAGGGCCTCATTGTGTCTGGTGAAAACTCTGAGCATGCAATACCACTTCAAACTTTGAGAAGGTTTTCCTGCAAATTCAGAAATCACACAGTTCAGGTGTATTGCATAAGGATGGCAAAGACAGAATTCCAAGACTGCTGAATTTGATCCTGTATTTGCAGCTGTCACGTGGCATGATGACAGATGACATGTTTCATACACGCTATCACATTTCTGTCCTTAGCAGAGGTGACATAATTATTTACATTTCCATAAGTCCAGTTAAAGCTAAGCAAAGAAGCTGCTATCATTCAACTAATCATTTGCATCTTCAGATATCTAAATCCCCTCTTCAGTATTAACAGTTCTTGAGAATTCCCCTGACTGACACTATTAGCATCCTTCCAGGATGCATCGTCCTAGTGAAGAGCTGCTGGTGGTGTCAACAAACAGTAAGATCAAGCCAGATGAGCCCCAGCCCTCTTCAAGCTGTAACTAGAGCAGATGATCCCCTTAGTAACACAGAAGAGAACCTTCTTCCTCAATGACACATCCTAAAGCAAATATTCAAGTCACTGGATGCTGTGAGCTGTTTGCAAGAAATTGTATTGCCCCAGTGGGGAGGTTCAGAGGTTTAGCAGGGTAAGTAGAGTTTAAGATGCAGGCAAGTGCTAGTGTTATTTGCATGCTGCTGGCAGTCCCGCAACTTCAGAGAGCTTCTCTCAGGTTGAATTCATTACCATCTGAGGAATTACTTGCCCAGGTTGCACTTTATGCTTCTGAGCAAAGAGAAGCAGCAGAGAAAAAGCAAATAGTTTCCCTCTTCTATGCATTGTTATTTTGCTCAGTGAATAGTGATAGTCCCTGTATTTCAGGGGTGCTCCTATATGCTCTGCCCAAGCACAGGCCATAGGCAGTGATTTTGTATTTCTGGAAAACAAAGGGGAAATTGTGAAGGCTGCTACTAATTAGAGAATTTAAAAATTATAATGCTGTAATATTTTAATTAGATATCTTCTAGTTCTTCAAGTTGGACTCACTGTTTTGTTTAACTACATTTTTTTTTATCCTGAGCTGTTATAACTGTTTTATGTTAACTCTGCAAATTCCTTTTAGTGGGACTGTCAATACATTGTGCTGGCAAGTGGGCTCAAAGTATACTTTTTATTTTTTTATTTATTTATTTTCCATAAAGAACATTAGGTTTATGTCCACAAGTCTAGTTCTTAACTTTTTGAGCAACTGCATTTGCAGTTGCAACACACAACACAGTATTCTACCAATTTTCCCTTCTTTTGGGAAAGATAAGCTAAGTGGAGAAAAAAAATTGAAACTACAGATACCATTTTTTTTGTCATTGATAATCAGGATTGCACTCCAGAACCTTTACAGCTATCCAACAAACATTGCCACTTCAAATAAGGGAATAGTGATCAGTGTAAAATAATAACTGCTATAGTGTACAAAGAGAGGAGGCTTAAAGAAAATATTATTTCTCCATCTCTGGAGGCACTAGACTTTCTCTAAGAAATTTCTTAATTCAGGAAGAAAGCAAGAAAGGATGATTTGATCCTGAATGATTAACTGAAAATAAGATGTTGTGCTTTAACCTGGCAGCTAAACACGGCACAGCCATTTGCTTCAACCATACCTTCCCCCTGCCAGTGGGATGGGGGAAAGAATCTAAAAAAAAAAACCTAAAAAATCATGGGTTGAGATAAAGACAGTTTAATAGGACAGAAAAGGAAGGGAAAATAATAATAATAGTAATAGTAATAGCAATAATGATAAAGGAATATACAAAACAAGTGGTGCACACCCTGAGCAGCAGTCTCAGTTTTATTGTTCATCATGGCACCATACGGTATTGGATATCCCTCTGGCCAGCCTGTGCCAGCTGTCCTGGCTGTGCCTCCTCCCAGCTCTTCGTGCATTCCCAGCCTCCTTGCTGGCAGGACAGCATAAGAAGCAGAAAAGTCCTTGGCTCTGTAAACACTGCTCTGCTACAACTAAAACATTGGTGTGTTAGCAGCATTATTCTCATCCTAAATCCCAAACACAGCACTGTACCAGCTACAAGGAAGAAAATGAACTCTATCCTAGCTAAAATCAGGACATAAGTCTTTATACATTTTGATTTGTAGGCTGCCCTAACTGTGAATGTGATCAGTTTTCATATGAAATTTTATTTTTTGTTTGCAAGTACTCACTCTCCATCAAGTTAAAATGCAAAAAATTCTACCAGAAACTCTGAATTTGGAGAAATGGCACACCAGGAATCTTCTGCAGTGCTTCTCCATGGAGGGAATGATCTCAGGTTTTTTTTTTCCTCCCTGAGTTCTTGAGAGAAGCTAACATATAATAAATGTCACAGCATACTTTCATACAGTGATTACAGCTGAGGGTGGCAGAGGGAAGAAATTCAAGTGCCAGGTAACCAGAGTTGATAAAATCCTTTTTTTAGCTCTTACTTACTATCCTCAAGTAGGAGCAGGAATTTTTCCTATTTTTTTTTTTTTTTCATGAACCAATGTGATTCTTGAAGAGCACAGTTATTCTCATAATAAGCTAGTAACAGGAAACAGATCTGGGTGGTCTTTTGAAGCTTTAATAGGAAAATATTTATCCTTGTGCTTGCACACGGAACAGAGAAAACACACAGTCCTGAGGGCTTTTGTAAGCAGTAAATAAAACTGATTGCATATTTTCATCACTCTAAAGCTTTCATTAAGAGTAAGTAGTTAAGGTTTTGATGGGGTGTTTTACTTAAAATGATTGAGTTGCTATAATGGAGATTGTATGGTATGCTCTATCTCAAGAGGTCTCCTAAGGTAAGTGTCTGAGTCATACTCATGGGGAGGAAAAAAAAAGATTTTTAAAGCACAGCAATGAAAAAGTTTATTAGTAGTTCAGAGCTGCTGCACAGACAGTAAGTGAAATAACTTCAAGACTGGCAGGAGAAGCTTTTGCTGAAACCTTGAAGGTATGATTTTCTGTGGATGCTGGATAGCAGGATACTGGCAGTAAGAGATGGCTCTGGCTCTCTGAGCCTGGATGCTAGCTTTGCTGGCCTTGAAAACTATAGTTTGGGAACATCACAGAGGGATCTGCCTTGCTACACTACAAAACTTATCAAATATTGAATATACTACTAGCAAAACAGCTTGCTATTCAGTTGTGACCATGGACTAGTGCAGGATCCCCTTGGCTTTTTTTCACAGACAAGGATGTGGTCCTGAGCTGTGCCTTAAGAAATCAGATCCACAGCCACTTGGACATTTCTGTTACTGCACAACTCCTGAAGTGTTTACCCCAGTCTCCCTTCTACTAAAACACAGGAGAAAAGTCAAGACATGACTGATTTACTGTTCAGTGGTTCTTAGAAAAAACACCAACCAATAAATAAATACATAAATAAAAACAAACAAACAAACAAACAAACACAAACTGAACTTGTAATTTCTGCTGCTATTAATAGTCATGTAGTGACAAAGTGACAAACCTCCATAGATTGCAGCAAAGCAAACATGATCTAAACAGGCACGACATTACTGTAGACTGTTACTAAATGCAGTATCAGAGCATTTATGATTTATTTTAGATGTCTACAAAATAAACCCAAGTACAATCATTGGCATGATTAAAGCAAGTATCTTTATTTTTACTATTTTTCTGATCTGAATATAGGGGTATCATATTTGACTCACAGTCTCACTTAGATTTAGTCTCATCTACATTTTTGTCTCAAGATAGAAGAAAGTTAAACCTACTGCTGGCTGAGAAAGAAATCCTACAGAAAGAAAATAGGTTATAGCCATTTTGCCATCCTGAGTCAATGATCAGAATAAGAGGTGCAGGTTCCTACATGAAAACCATCTTTCTGCAGGTGTTGCTTCTGAAGCTGAATGAGGGCACCAAGGAAAACTGTCGTGCCCACTAAGGGGAGCTAGTTCCTTGGCTGACATGCCTGCCTGAGATAAAGAGCAGTTGAAAGAATCTCAAGATGGAAATGGGGACTGAAATAAAGGGTTGCTAAAGAAAGATGAGTAACAGTGTTACTAAAATTGAATGTAATTCCCGAAGATAGATAGTTTTCAAATCTTTGTAAGTAGGAATAACTTCAGCATTGTCTCTTCTGTGTTTCCATGATGGAAAAACTGGTGGGGTCCTTGATCCTTACCACTGTTAATTGCTATTGCTCCATGGAAAGAAGTATAATTTTGACTGTATCTGTTGGGACATGGGACCTAGAAAATCTTCTTTTCCCCATTCCACTGAATCAGTCAGCTCCTCCCCTGAGGCAATCTCCTTCCTTAGCAGTGCAGTTCCTCTACTCATCCTTTTTACCTTTCCCTTGCTAACTTTGCCTGAGACTGATGCAAAGGACATTATGAGAGGTAACTAAGAGGCAAAACATCAAAAGCAAGCTTTCTCAAAATACACATTTTTTGAAGTTGGTGTGGCTGATTTATCTCTTAAATATTTTATAGGTACCTGGAAGAAGCATTTAATCATTATGGTTTTGTAATTATAATGTAGTTATTAATGACTCTGTTGTTTTTGTCATGCAAAATTCTGATATTCATAGGAATTCTGCTTGAACAGGATGTGTTACATTTGGCTTTTATTATGCAATAATGAAAACAAAATACAAAACCCCTGTAGTGAAATGTTACACAAAAAAGACACAGATCTTAAGGTGACACAAAAAGGAAAAATATAATAAACCGTGTGTCATGTTGCTGCAGCTGTTTAACCTCTTACCAATTTTCACAGTCTATAAAATCTTGGAAAGCACCAGATGTTTAGGGGAAGTTGTTCTACTCTCCCTAGCTTTAAAAGTGAATGTAAGATTTATTAGTGCTATATAAATGTGACTTCAGTTCTGACTTTTGCAGTTATAAACTAGGTGGAACATGTTAACACATCCTGTTGTCAGAGAGCCCATTTACTTTCCACTGCTCCTCCTCACTTGTAGATTTTAGTTGTTGCTGGACAATTAGAGTAACTACAAAACAATACTAGAATATGTAGTCTAAATTATACTATTTGCTTGGTTAGTAACAAACACATCTGAGAGTTTTTTCCCAATACTAACTTTTGCCAAAACGTCCTTGCAATACACAGATTTTAAGCTAAGCAAACTTATCTTGTTGTGTATGAATATGCACTAACATTTGGGATTCCTGCCTATGCAGGGACTGTTAGTGCACAAAATTATTATTTCTTTGCCTAGTGCATGGTTCCTAACATTGGAACAGGAATAAAAACTGCTCATGCATGCTTTCCAATCTTTCATAGCTCAGTGGTGCTGTAAAGTGCTGCCGTTCGTTTTAATTCAGTGAGTAGAAGTTTTGTTGTGTTTAGTACTAAGGGAATTGCATGTGTTATTAGAAAGCCTCTGACAGCTGTCAGAGGCAGAGACAACTTGCTGCATTTCAATCTTTTATAAAGGAAGGACTAAGGACCCTCATCCTCAGAAAAGCTGTCAAAGGTCTCACAAAATGGGATAAAACAGAATACCTTTTCCAAACACAGGAAAATGTCTATCTCACCTTCTCTATTCCTTCTTCTATCAATTTATACAGGGAAAGTTGTATAGGTAGAAGAAAGAGAAAACATGTCTTGATGTATTAGTGCTTTATACTGCCTTGTCATCACTGACCCGAGGGGAAAATTGCATAGCAGTCTGCTTTCCTTTAGGAAGTGATTAGTGTTTTACATGGTATTTAATAAATTAGCACCATATTTTAACAAAATATACAAGCTTTTATGGAGTTTTGCTTCTCTGAGAGCAGGAACGATCAAAATGTGAGAGACATTGATGAAGACAAGGGCTTCACATCAAAGACTTTGAAAGTCTGTATCAGTAAGCATTTCCACACTTCTTTAAAACAATACTTACCCTGCCCAGCTCTCTCACTGAATTCAAAGTACCAGAAAAGAAAATCTTCTCTTAAGACATGAAATTTTACATTCCAGTTTTTGATTTGGACAGGTGCTTACCTTAATAAAAACTCTGTTGCTTGTTTTAATTTATAGATATCTATATATTTCTAAAAGCCTACATTTTCTTTGATTAGAATTAGTCACAATTCAGCTTTCTCTTTATCATCAAAGTGAAAGTAGTTTTCATTATACATTTAATAGGTCAGCATTGCTTTCCCATCCGTTAATATTTAGCTTTCTGATGATGAACTGACTCCTCCTTTCACACCAGTAATGCCACAGGTACCCCTCCATACAGTGTTGCTTCCTGTGACAGCTCCTTTAACAAGTACAAGGGACTGAGAATGCATGTCAATTTGCACCACTTGTTTATTATTGTTATTTGCATTTCTGCTTATGCTATTTTTATAGCACACCTAATACTGTTTGTCATTTTGCATACTCTAATTCATTTTCTCATCCTGTTTTCTTCTCCCTATCCATCTTCTACTTCTGTGATGAGTAAACTGAAAATCCATGTGTGAGTCAGAGTCGTGCTTTCAGTGTCACATTGGTCAGTGGGGTTTGAAATTAGCAAAATAAGACTGCTCATATTTTGTCTTTCCAAGAGTAGAAAACAATATTTGCTTTCTTTAGTTATATTAAAAGAGCTTTATGCCATGTTTTCCATCTGCTTTTGTTTTCCAAAAATACAGTTTAGCGTAGGATGCTCATTAGGGGTTGATGTAACTAGCTGCTTCTGTTCTTTCTATATTATCATTAGCCTTCACTAATTCCTCACCCTATCCTTGTACTATGTATGATCAGAATCAATTTGAAGACCTTATTTCTTTTTAAATATTACTCTTCAGGGAGTTCTTTTGCTCCAGGATATCTGAATGGCTATTAAAGGACATTTCTTTCTTTGTTTATTAGTTTACTTGAGTGAAGAATTATATAAATAAAACTGTAATAGCAGTTTTCCTTAAATACATTCTCTATACTCCATACTAACATTATGCTTGTATGTTTGATATTTTCTATTCAGCAAACTGAAATTGAGTCATTAACATATTTTAACTGTGAACAGGGAATTAATAATTTTGCATGTTTGTAACTTTTAAAGTTTTTTTGCTTATATACTAATATACTACCATAATCAAGAAAAGCAGTTGTTATATTTTATGTTAAATGGATCTTATATGATGTTATCATCTTGCTTATTATTATCAGCTTGCAAGAACCTTGTTTTCAGTTGTAGTACATGCTATTTCTGCCATGTTAAGCTTGTTATCATATCCTCAACCAAAGCTTTCTCAATGTTTCACATATCTTATAATAATTCAGCTCAGCAGCTCAGAACCTGGAACACCAAACCAATCATTTTGAAATATGAAATATGATTGGCTCTAGGTTGGAAGTGTTTTTTTTTTTTTGTTTTTTTTTTTTTTTTTTTACTGCAAGCCAAGAAGGTCAATTAGAAAGTGAGATGCATCTACAATTGATTCATTGCAAATATTGACCAACAGAAACTTCTAACCTCACAAAATTCTGAAGATGTTTACTATTACCTGCATTTCCTTCCACTAATATTTAAACTCCTCTTACCTATGAACAGATTCCACTCAGTATCCAAATCAGCCTGATTTGCTAGGCAGCCCTTCATTACATTGAGGCAATAGTTGTTGCAAGGTTTCACAGTGGGAAGTCCTCTGCAGTAAGGGCAGTACAACATCTTCATTAACGCCCGGATGCACCCTGGGGTGGGACTGACCTGCAGAGTTTGATGGGGGGAAAGAAAAAGAAAAAAGGAGGAAATCAATCTCCTGTTCTGTGAATGTTGGGGTCACTGAGATTATGCCTCTCAAGCAATAAGTGCAGAAGGGACAATTTGTGAGAAGTTCTCAACCCTAAATAATGCCCTCCTATGAGACTAATCAGTTCCTACCAATTATCTTCATTTAGTACAGCCAGCAGTGACTTTCAGGAATGCAAAAATGAACACTCCCCTCCTGATGGCAGTGCTTTCTACCCCAGCCCTCCCACATAAAGTCTACTAGAACACGAAGGAAAAACATCCAGGAAATAAGTTGGACAGAAACTGACTGATCCTAACATGGAAGATGCTGAGGACATCCAACACTCTTCTCATTCAAGATGCCAGTCACTGGATCAGATTTTTTTCTTTACTAAAACATGGTACATCCAGAATAATCCTGATTATTTCTATAAAGTTATTCAGGACTGTGCCTTGATAAAAGGATATCATCCTGTTTTCAGACAAAAATACCCTTCTATCTTCTCAGACAACTTCATAAAGAGATTAGACATGGATTTCTGTATGGCTTAATCTTTCACGTTCTCACAAAGGAACAAAAAATCAAAATTAAAACAAACAAACAAACAAAAACAGAAAAACATTGTATAGACAATAGTGTAATGTGTTTCTATTTATTTATCAGTATATCAGTATATCACAACATGGCTGAACATAATGAGCTTAGAACAGCCATCAGAGCCGATGGAAAGGCTCTGATGAGTTTAGGTTTTTAAGTCAAAGTCATTAACATTGGGCATAGCTGACAGAAGAAAGCAGTATGTAGAGATAAATCTATAGTGATATGAATTACAGTTTGCACTAGAAGAGTATGGATTTCCTGGAAAGGGAGCATACAGGTTAGAGAAAGGTTTTTTCTCACAAGGCTTCTCCATTATCTCTAATGATAGGATCTTTACTCTCATTTTTTTTTAGTTGTCATAATGCTAGACGTCTATTCAGTAATGTCTTCCATATTCCATGGAGGTCTTTTTTGGGGTGGTTTCTTTATCCTTTCTATTGACGGATAGGATAGATCATCTTCTGGAGGACATCCACAGAAAACTCACTCCATATCTAAATTTAAACTGTCCAAATTAGTTACATTAGTTACATTTGATGACCACTTAACATTCCCTAGGTGAACATTTTTTTCCCCTTAACTCCTCATTTCCTTACTTATTTCATCTCAGATTTTAAAAATCTTATGTACTATTATAATATATGTTTTCATCCCAGATAATCCATCTTGGATTAAAAGTGCAGAATTTTAGGTACTATTAGCAAAATGTCTTGTCATGGTGCAGTGGAGCATATGCTTACCTTGTCAGAGTGACAATCTAGAGCAGTGACAGAAGGGCTACAGGTTCCTCAGTGATTTGAGAATTTCTGGACAGGAGAGTGCAAAGCAATGAAACTCCTTTCACTCATTCTGTTAGTTTATAATTAAATACAACACTTCTAATATGAATTTGATCTGTTTTTCTATATTTCTAGGAAATTGTACTAAAATGGGGTGAAAGTATGAATCTGACTGCACTGCTGACTGCATGCTAAACTGACTGATGTTTTATACTGTACTAAAATAGCTTCCCTCCCTCCCCTCCCTCCCCCCAATTTCATTTCCTCTTTTTGGTGTTGAATCATTGATTTTTAGAGGACTATGCTGAATATATTCTTTACACTGGACATTTTTACATGAAAATGTCTCTGTTAAACATTAGAACAGATACTTCTGACTATGCTCAGAGATGATTTTTGCCTTGGTTTCCTTGAGAAATGCACTTTACTTACACAAAACTATCATGGTGTGTGTGAAGGTATATTTAGTAATCCATTTCTAATAGCTTTTGAACATGTTGGCCAATTTCAATCAAATTTGACTGAAGACTTCAGGTCTTAGTACATTAATATCCTACCATCTATTTGAAAACAGACTACTGGGAGAAGAAAAGGAGAGAGGCTCTATTACTTGTTTTATTGAGGAAAAGGTTGAAGCACGAGGTAATTTCCACAAAAAAAACCCTCGAAGAATACACATGGACAATCTATTAATATCCCAGGAGTTCAAAAAGCCCCAGGTAGAACTTTAACCTTCTTAAACACCAGAAAATCCAAATACAAGGTGTAAAGTGAAGGAAAGATTATCTTCATTATTTCCACTTCTCAGAACAATTTTTTCTAGAGTCACTTATCTAACATTTTATCTTTATACCTCCCAAACTAGAACAGATCCTTTTTTACAAAAAGATTAGTACCCAAAGGGACATATGAGAAAAATATAAATACTCGTGTTTAATGATGGATACTTCAAAATTACTTTGAAAATGGTGTTTAAAGCTAGATATGTTTCTATCTGTGGTCACCAAAAGTTTTATGAGAGAAGTTTCTTTCATGTTTAAAATTTTTCTTTTTTCTATGCCCAGAAGTCTTGTCAACACAAAGTTGTTGGCACCTGAGTAACCCTTAAGTTCAACTGTAATCCACAGTGTTCTCCAATCTGTGCCTTCTCAAGTCCACTTTGGTATTCATGCTGGCAGCACTTATACCTGTGGGATCTTGATCATCCATGAAAATTTCCCAGTCATTTCATTCTTGGAAAGCATAGCTAGAGAACAAAAGACAGTCCCTGTTTTTATATTGCATTTACATCAATCAAATATCACGAATATTCATGTGACCCTTGTTTTATTGGAAGTTTAGTCTGGGAAGTAACTAGGTATCAAGTTTTTTTCTGCCACAGGTCCAGATCATATCCCTGACCTGCTAGCATAGGACTCTAAGGGCCAGTTAGAATATTTATTTACAGTGGAGTGAATCTTGGATATTTTTTGCATTGCAGGACAGCTTTAACTGGAACATACCCACCTACTGCAGGGTAATCAGGATAAACTGTTACTATTCAAAAAGGATGAGCAGGACCCAGGTCTGTCAGATCTTGTCTGAATGTTTTAATATCCACTGTATAAAATGGTGGTATCATGAACAGCATTTGACAAGAAAGGGAGTTGCCCTGCTTTTGTTTTGAGAGAAGCAACACCATTTTTAAGGTGAGAAGCCAAGCTGTGACTCCAAAAAGAAAGCAAATGGAGAAAGCTTCTATAGAAGCCTCTGATACATCTATATCAGCCTCAGACATAGACCAACACAGATCAGGCTGGAAGTTGCAGATGTCTGTCTCAGAAGTTACCATGAAATAAAGTATGAACATGGACCAAGTGATTTGAGGCTAAATGGCAGGGTCTGGCTTACATTCACAATGCTTATGGCTAGCACCTCCTGGTCCACGCTGGTCACATCCCATACTACTACACTGTATTTTGACTACAGCTCTGAGTCCCAGGTGTCTGAGTGACTATATATAATTATTTTGTGTCATTACTTTTCAGCTCAAAGTGTTTGGAATAATAGGAGGTAGCACTTCAGGCAACTAGAGTACCAGGAAGCTAAATATAATGATGCATGATTAGAAGTGAGACGGGAGTTTTTGTTTGGCAGTGTTTAGATTACACTTGGGATAGCATTGGAAGGTACCAAAACAGGACAGGTATGTTCATACAGCCTTCTGGAGGCAGTGTCTGTAGGGGAACTTCCTCCAGAGAATACACAGGCATCACATGGAGAAATCCAGTGAAAGATGTTCAAAATAGATCCAGGAGGAGGGCTAACAATTAAGCTGTGGCCTGAACACAATGAGTCCTTTTCTCAATGTTGCTCCATATCCCCCTGTCACCTATAGTACTAATGTACCTTTAGGTGACTGACTCTTCTCACTGTGGTAAAGGGAAACATTGAAGTGAATCAGTTAATTTAGAGTTTTGAAGACTTTGTGAATCCAACCTCCAGTGAGCAGTTAAGTTTCAGTTCTCAGCTTCAGCTGATCTTTTTCTGTAACTTCATTTTCAGAGAAAATAGTCAGGACTTTTTTCCCTAACAGCAACTCTCATGCAGAAAAATAAATAAATAAATAAATAAATCAGGTTTTGCTCTAATATTCTGAAATCTCAGTAAAAGAACAAACATATAAAAAAATCAGCTTAGAGTGTGAGTATTTCTGAAAGCTATGAACACGTGAAATTTGGAAATTATGACAGAAAGTTGCTTTTTGACCATCTATATTGGCTTTCTACTTCTTGCTGCTGGCAAATTGTATGAAATATATTTTCAAAACCTATTTCTCTTTCCCATCTTCTAAAAAACAAAATAAAACCACAAAACCTATACACAGAATCTCTCACAGCTAGTAATACTTTTCTGCAGATCAGCCAAAAGGCAAAAATTCATTTCATTCAGAGCTATTTAAAACCTGCATTTGCTGAAGAAAGCTGTTCATCAGTAAGGAGTTTCATCAATTTTGCCATAAATAACATTTGTTATTATATGGTTTTATTTATTTATTTAGTCTTTTAAAATGCATTGCAGTTGGCTATGCTAATCATAGCAGAGAAATTTGAATAGATTTCAAAGTTTAGAAATAACTAATCCTTATGTAAATCGTATTCTATAAATCAATCAGAACACATTGAATGACATAACTGGGGAAACTGCTATAGAGGAGTCATTAATTATATCATGTTGTCTCCCTGACTAAGACATCTTCATTTTAGTATAAGCATACACAGATTGCAGCATGGCAGAAAAGTACCCTTCTGAGCTTTGATTGAGCCGAGTAGCCGCAGGACATGTTACACTACTTCATTTTGTAACATTTTCTGACAGCTTCATCTTGTAAGTTTTTTGTAAGTTTGTAAGTTTTTACATAGATGCAAAAAAAAACCAACAACACACACACAAAAAACAACAACAACAACAAAAAAAAACACAAAAACAAACAACCAAACAAACAAAAAAGCAAGATTCTTAAGGGCTTCATTACCAAACACTTGTTTCCCCCTTTCAGAAATTCTTGAAGCAATATTATTTCATCTAGAAGACAGATTTTGCACTGCTGTGCTTGCAAATATAAATAATTGAGGAGAGATTTTTTGGAGGAGAAAACATGAAATTGTACTCTCCTAAAAACACATCTGTAGAGACCATGTTTTTTTATGTACCTGGCCTGTTTTTATAATCAAAAGTCTTGGCTTTGTCAGGTAAACAACATATATATATATATATATATATATATATATATATATATATATATTTTTTTTTTTTTTTTTTTTTTTCTGATACAAAAAGTCAGAAAAGCTGGTTAAACAACTGGTCACCTTTAGAAGGGTCAAACACACTGAAATGCAGTTTCCCTATTTTTATTTATAGGAGAATTCTTACTGAAGTAGTGGTATGTATTGTTTGTTGCTATAGTAGGGTTGTTTGTTCAAAGTAACATTGAATTTAACTAAACTCATAGTATAAAACCATGCTTAGATCCAGATACTGTAATTTCTTGTCACAAAACAAAATCTATCGATTATGAACAAAACAAATCCATCCCGGATTGTTTGAGTGCTATCCCAGAGCCCACAACAGGACATATGACACCTTCCAACTTTTCCAATGCACTTAAAGAAACCAATCTCATTTTGAATCACATGGAGACATCCCTTAGCATGAAAAGCTGGGAGAAAACTGTTTGGAGGAGTGAGTTGATTCTAGCCAACTGGCTCATGAAGTAGATACTCCTTTAAATGTCTCTACACTAAAACAACCTTCCCTATAGCCTATAGCCTGGGAAGGAGAAGGGGATTGCATTTTATATCTCACAAACTATAAATGCATTAACAACAAGGCAAATGTTGGAAAGTTCTTATTTCTGTCTGGTGGACAGAAATTTTTTCTTCAGGAGAAAGTAATAGACGCGTTGCTTTATACAAGAGGGAAAGGGGGAGAGGTTACAAGACAAGACAGTGTGTTCTATTTCTGCGGTTCCATGGAAGTGCTTTGCAATTAGACAGAGTTTTAAAATGAATCCTGTCTCTCGCACTGTTGCATTGGTTAGATCATCCAGCTGTCCACTCAGCAACCTGATGTCTTATGTCCTGTCATGGGGTGCAGTCTCAGAAATGGAGGCATTCTTGTGCCATTTTTTATCTCTCTGTGTACTCTATCTCCAACTTAATATTCTCAATGGAAAAATGAGCTCTTTCCCAAGCATATTTTTGTTCCTAGCCTAATTATTTCAAAAGCTTCAACTAGGACTAGGGTGATAATAATAAAATGCTTATGTATGTGGCCAGGTCAGAGTCTGATCTTGAATGAATTATCATGTCTCATACTAATATGCAGACTCCACTAAGAGTAGTAATCCTCCCATACTCATCCAACAAAAAGTTAATAAATCTGTGGACAACTCCATAGCTTAATTTTAGCATTTCCTGACCTAAAGATCTTCAGTCTAATTCTAGTATTTCCCACTCCAAATTTTATTTAAATTACAATGAGACATAGAAATTGATGTCCATGCATTTCAGAAGAGAAGGAAGAACATAATTTTTAATTATTTTAAGAATTTTTCATTATTGAATTCAACCTGCTAAAACTGAGGAAACTCTTCCTAAGTACATCTTTTTTCTGATTTCATTAAATAAGAGTAAAATCATTGTAACTTCAATTAAACATTTAGATTGATGTAATTGGGATCAAACTATGTACCATGAAGTAGACTTTATAGGTTATGCAGTTTTGCTGTAAACTTTTAGGTCGCCTAACCTAAGAGGTGCAGGTCTTTTTAAATTTCCTTTCAAGTTTAATTAAATTCAGTTCAAAGACTAAACTTCAGTCCAGTCACTCACTACACACATATCTTTGACACTATCTACTAAGTAGGTTAAAAAAAATTACTGATTTTTTTTTTTTTTTTTGAAACTAGGGAGAACAGGTAAATCTTAGCCGGTAATGTTGATTTTCTCCTTTTTTTTTTTTTTTTTTTTTTTTTTTTTAATTATTTTAATCTTTTCTTTCAAACTAGATTTGCTAGCAGCTAGATCCAAGAGATTTGTTTTTGTCCTTGTTCATATTTTGTCTATTTTCAGGAGCACTACATTACTTATGATTTCATTTAATAATCTGGATATCAACAGATTTCAGTGAAAAATATGGAAAATATGTCTGTCTGTCTGTAATTAGAACTACATAGAAATATTCATAAGATATTGAAATACTGCTCATTGTTTCAGTCTGTCTCTTAGACTCTAAGATCTCAGCTCACTGCTTTTACAGCACAATCTGATATATAAATGGAAATACAGCCTCAGCCATACTCATTTGGGAATTTATATCATAGAAGGTCAATTTGAGAACAATTGCTTATACCAACTAAAAGCCTAATACTAACTAATAATAATAATAATAAATAAATAATAATAATAAATAATATAAAATAAATAATAAATAAATAATAAAAATAATAATGATAAAGCCTAATACTAACTAACTAATACTAACCTCCTAAAGATAAAAGTAGAAAATCTTTTTCACAGTATCGCAGATGACTGAAATGTACAAGAGCTGTTTTGAGTACTATGGTTTTGTACTAGTGTCTTTGACTTTGTGCATGAATTATACCAAAATAAAAGTAAAACACTACAGCCAGTTAAACAGCTACAAGATTCTCACAATTCTTGGATGATGTATCTGAAGAAAAAGATAAGAAATGCTAAATGCTAACTTTAATATCTTCTTACTATCCAATAAAATACTTCTTTAGAAAACTATGAATATATTAGTCATAGTTAAACACACTCTAAAAGTATTAGAAAAAAACAAAACAAAACAAAACAAAACAAAACCACAAAGGAAATAGATGAAGCCTATAAAAGTTATTTTATGTAAAAAAGAAATTACACATTTACCACTCGATACAAGTTTTGCAGTATTAGGCACTTACCCTGTTGTAACTCATAGGAACCACTGTATTTTTTCTAAAAGAAAAACAACATTTAGAAATTGTCCAACTGAGATGTCTTTTTCCATTATCTATAATTCTGAAATCATGAGAAATATAGTAACTATATCTCTTTCCAACATTTATTAAAATGTGAGCTATTTTTCAGTTGTTTCAGTATATCAGTAGATGTGTACCTGTAAGTATACAGTTCTAAAAGGCAAACAAATATTGCTCCTCCATTTTACAGATGAAAAAATGAAACATCACAGAAAATTATAAAAAGTATTTAGATAGATAAAACCAGGAAAGTTATGCATCAGAAATTTTGAAAACTGCTCATAAGTATCACTCTCATTTTTTGCCTAAGTTATCAATACATGTAATTCTGAAACTGGCTGCAGTAAAACAAAGACTACAAGTCTAAATGATTACATCAAGAGGCTGCATTTAAATTGGTAAATCATTATGGGAGAAATGAGTTGTGGAATTTTAAATTTCCCCATGGAGGACAAGGGTAAAAGTCGCAAGGGCAAAATGTTCAGATGCTTACTGAACTGAGATGGAACATCTATATCCAGAGGAAAAGAATAGCTTTTCCTATATTTAGGAAATTAAGAAAATTGCATATCAAATTACTTGAATACAGAAAATCCAAATTTAGAAAAAATCACTTGAACAGCTTCAGTCACAGGATATTTTGTGTAAAACTTTTTTTTTTTTTTTTCTCTCTTGAGTCACTTCTGAGTAAAGATTCACTTTTTTTTTTCCTTTTTTTTACAATTTAAGTTTTTACAAACTAAAATGGTTGAACGATTAGATCTAGATACTATAACGTCCTTCAGAAATTCCATTTTACATGTCAGAGAAATAATCAGTTTAAATGAATGGAGTAGAAAAAATGTTTGATTATTAAATTGATTAAAGCAGGAATTTCTTTGCAAATAGTGCAGGCTGAGAAGAGACTTCAGTACATGGGGTTTTACATCCCATAAGATGTTAAGCTGAAAAATCTGCCTTTCAAATTTTCTGGAAAAATATTTATCTTTCTTATATTCAAGCAAACCTACATTAAATAGAATTTGAGGTATGGAATCCATCTGTTATTTTTTCCAACATTTCAAGGGCAAAGATAAGGTGAAAAGTCATTAGAATCATAGATTGGACAGGGACCATTAAAGATCATGCAGTTTCAATCCCACTGCCATGGTCTGGGATGCCATCCACTAGATCAGGTTGCCTCGGGCCTTATCCAGCCTAGTCTTGAACACCTCCAGGGATGGGGCACCCACAACTTCTCTGGGCAACCTGTTCCAGTGTCTCTGAGTAAAGAATTTCCTCCATATATGTCATCTAAATATCTCCTTTCTTAGTTTAAAACCATTCCCCTTTATCCTATCATTTTCTGTCTGTGTAAAAAGTCACTTTCCATCTTTTTATAAGCCCTGTTTAAGTACTGAAGAGCTGCAATGAGGTCTCCCCACAGCCTTCTCTTCTCCAGCCTGAACAACATCAAACTTCTCTGCCTTTCTTCACAGGACAGGTGCTCCAGCCCTCTGATCATCTTCATGGCCCTTTTCTGGACCCACTCTTACAGGTCCACATCCTTCTTTTGCTGGAGGCCCCAGACCTGGATGCAGTACGTTGAAATCTTTGAAATCTATTTTCTTGTTTTCACTCCCAGGAGATGAACTCACAGCTGTTAGCTTTTCAAATCCCACCATCTCTTCTGGAATATAAACTTTAAGAAACTCTCTTAATGAAAAGTAGTCCTTCTGCTTTCTTACTGAATCTCACTTAAAAAAGAGCATGATTTTTTCTTCTGTACTTATGTAGAAATATATATGGCCTTAACATATATCTATCTAAGGCCTAAGAAGGCCTTAGTTTAATAGGAAATCATGTGCTAAATTTTCCAGTGTTGAAAACAGAATTGTGTAAGCAAAAATGTCAGATATCAGAAATATAAACTGCTTTTAAAAGTTTAGAATGTTCATGGATAAGCAATATAAGGGTATAAATCTTAACATGGACAGATATTTAAACAGAAACTCATCATTAACTTCAATAAAACCTTCTTAGCTTTGATGTCAGTAGGAATTAAATCAAGAGTGCAACTCTTGATTTATTCTTAATTTAAGTGTAACACTGCAATTGGGCTTCAACTCTTTAGTGCAGGAGCAGGATATTGGCTATACTTTGATAGCCAAAATGAAGCATTCAGATATCGAAAGGATTTAAGAAAGATACACTGGGCAACTTATATTCCCTTCCTGTGATTTAGATCTGTAAATGACAATGTTGGACCAAATGTTTATCAGAAGCTTCTTGCCTGTTGAAGTTGTATGTATATGTCATAAGAAATTGTTTACAGGGACTTGCAGTGCAAGACATTGTGGGAAACAGTGAAATAGGTTTTACTGACAAAAGAATTAGGAATTTCAAGAATACTATCAGATGCATCTCAGAAGTCAAGGGTACTAACAGTGTAGAGACATAAACCAACAGTACTGGGGAAGGAACCAAAACAAAATGGATTTAGACATGATTGTAAACAACAGCATCAGAAACACCCCTACCATGACTATAGAGACTACAGCAATTTGGGGAGGAAGAAGAAAATACAATTAAGTCCAGAATTTTAGAAGAGCTTTTTAGTATTTTCTTGACTAAACACTGATATCTAAATCTGATATGTTGTGCTCCCTTACAAGACAGATTCATTTCAACCTAAAACAAATAATTTAAAGTAGCTGAATATTAATGTCTCCAGTGGTACTATAAAAGAGTAACTAATTCATGTGTAAATATCATCATGTGTATATTTAAAGTTGGGGATGAATCTATCTTGTCCTTCCAACAAGAAAAGCATGAGGATGTTACTGAGAAATTTTGTGCAGTTTTGGCCTTGCAGGACAGTCAGGAGAAGAGCTGAACTGAAAGAGGAATTAAGAAAGGACAGTGAGGAAAAAAGTCAGACAAGGCTCTGCATAACCAAGCAAAAATGGCTTTTTGCTTACTGGGAAGAAAAGAAAGGTTATGGAGAAGTAGGTCACATATTGCTGAGGTATAAATCAGAGATAGGAAGGGTGGTCCTTGATAATTTGGAAATAAAATCCCCAAATAAACAGAAGAGAAAATCTGAGAAACAGTTGAGACAGAAAAAGAGAAGAGTTGCCAAATCAGGAGATAATAATATGAATCAAGTAGTTAGACATGTTGTGCAGAGGTATCTGTTAAAAAAAATAAAAAATGTTGTGAAGTATGGCCAAGTCAGTTCAAAACCCAAGAAACTTGATATGCAAAATAAATACCTGAGAAAAAAGTCTTGCAAACTTCCCGTGGTTCAGAATGCAGAACAGAAAAGCACCTGAGAAGAAAATCAGTTCTCTCAAACAGAGAAAGAAAACAGAAACACTGTTCTGGTCTCTAATAAGTACTCACAGGTACTCACATCAAAGTCCTGTTTGGTGTTCACTGACCTCTGAATTGTTTTACTGACTTAAAAAGGGCATGAAGATGAGAGTTGTACAGAAGACTGTGGGATGTCCTACTTGTAAGATGTCAGCAAGAGCACACTAGTCTGGATGAAGAAGAAGTAAATGAAGATATAATATTGGCAGTCTTGGTCAGTGATACGTTATGCAATGATTTGAGGTGACAAATGACGATAGATTGCCCCCAGTATGTTCCAGCTCCTTCCAGCTCTAAGAAACATGGAATTCTGATGCAAAAGAGACTTTGAAGTTTATGGTCAGGTAATCACAGTCTGAATTTGTTGAAAATGGCATTTTCACATGCAAGTAAGTATATGAAAATACCTTACAGATGCTACTTAAAGATTTTTTTTTTTTTTTTTTTTTTTTTTTTTTTAATCTGAAGACCCTCCATCCTGGAAGAAAACAAGTTGGTTATCTGGGACAAAACAGAATAAAATACTTTGCTTATTCTCCTGTTCCATTTCATGATATGAAAGAAGCACAATATGGAGCATGATAGAAAGGACAATAAAGCAAATTTTGTGTGGATCATACACAAGTGCAGAGATGAAAAAGGAATATAAACTATTTTCTGACTTCTAAAATGCAGAATGGTGTCATATTTTTAAGGCATCCCAGAAAGGTCAGATGCACTGCTGGTTCCTCATTGTCTTACTCAATGTCTTAGTAATATACTCAGAGTAGCATAAATTAGAGACATGCCTTATAAATAGCTCACCATCTATTTATAGGCTCCATAAATGCCCACTGCATTATGTGGGACCAAATCATGTGAGATCACTTTATAGCTGTATGTTAACATTTCCTCTTTTATGGTCTTTCAAATCCTCTTGTTAATTTTTCAAAAAGCTACTTGTAAATATAAATACCAAATATAAAATATTTAACAGATGCTCAAGTGCACCTTGGGATGATGGCTATGGTCTGGAATGACCTGTTTATGGGATGTGTGCCTACATTTCTGCTGAGTATAGCACTTGCAGCTTTTGGAACTGTATAGTAGAAAGCAGATCTGCATCTTCCACTATCATTAAGCTTAATTATTTATTTTATTTTATTTTATTTTATTTTATTTTATTTTATTTTATTTTATTTTATTTTATTTTATTTTATTTTATTTTATTTTATTTTATTTTATTTTATTTTATTTTATTTTATTTTATTTTATTTTATTTTATTTTATTTTATTATGATAATGCGTTCTCCATAGACAAAAAACAAAAACAAAACAACAACAAAACAACCAACCAAATAAAAACTAGAGAGGTGTCGTCATAAATGTCTCTGTGTCCTACTTCCAAATCAGTGTAAGGAAAATGTAGGAAAGAGCCTAAATGGAGAAGAGTTACAGGAATTAATAAGAACAGGGATTCTTCTCAGTGTTTTGTCTTTAAGCTGTTCACTAAAGAAAAACACTGTTCAAAGTATAAGCATTTGGCAAATACATAATTTGAAGCCAAATATAACTTCCCTTTGAATATTTGAAAAGATATTATTAAAACAAAATAGTCCAGTTTTCTTCCTTTTGTTTTCTAAAACAAAAAATCCAACTGTCTTCCTCTATCACACCCATGTCCACATAAACATACACACATTTAAATAAAGTATATATATAGTAAATTTGTATGCAATCTCTTGTGCCCTGACAGTTAACAGAGAATTGCACTGACTAAATTTTTCTATTGTGCTGTATATACTATACCTCAGGCACTATAATTTTTGGACAATATTCTAATGGAAAGTAAGGACATTGTAACATTGATTTGAAATAAGCAAGCACCCAATAAAGGAAAATTCTTTGAGTTTAAACCAGTTATTTGTTCACACTTGCAGAAGGCAGATCAAAACCTGCACTACAAAAACACATCTGACAATCAGATTTGCTTTTTCCTTTTATGTAGAAACAGACTAAATGTGAAATTTACTGTTATATCTTGATTTAATCTACCATGAAATTTAGGTTGATGTACAAAACAGAAGTAGAGTCTACAAGCATATGAAAACATTCCTTTTAATATTTTGTTCCTCATAAATTCTCAGCAGGGAAGCTGTTCTTTAAATATTTTATCTTCATCCAAAACTGAACAAGAAAATGCATTCTCTGTTGGACTGCCTGGGACCTAAAAAGCAGCAGATCTATAAAATGTGAAAATGAATAGTAGACATTGAACTGTTAAAAAAAAATATAGCCTAAGATTATTTTCTTTGTCTTAGATATTTTTCCATAATCTGTTTAAAAATTATAATTTCCATTATCACTACCAATGACTGTAACTGTCTTATTTACATTTCTTACTTTGTAATCTGCAGTAATCACTCATTTATGTTTAATGATTTAGATCTGTAAATAGACCCTGAAAACACTGATCCTAGGTCATCCTCAGTGGGATGGAAGCACTCTGCAGTATGTGCTGAAGCCCCTGTCCCAGATGTATACTTCCCAGCTGTTGGCTTAGATCAGCATCATCATCTGTACTTATCACTTTAATATCTGATGAATCCTCAGCTTGAAGATTTTATATTAAAGGGATTTGGAGGGCAGAGGAAGGACTAAGAGCATCAACCTTATACTGCAGGGCTTTCAGGTACTGTGGTCACATTGTGACTGTGTGTCAGTATAAGATACCTGTGCATAAAACCACCCTTTGTGTGTGTGTTCTCACCTTTTATTTATTTATTTAGGTGAAAGCTGCATCAGTGACACTTCCACAGATCTTCTGGTATGTGCAATCAACAGCCACACCACCACCCATCCCACTGAGCTTCTGCACTCCATGGAGCTGACACAGCCACTGCAGCTACACTCCTCAGAGATACTGTGTATGGGGTAGGCTTGTAACTGTGGCTGTCTTTGTCCCTGCCAGTGTCACACTTCCCAACAGACTTTCACAGACTTTCAAAAATAAATTATAACAAACTTAATTATGCTGTGGAATGAACTGCTCCTGAATACACCTGTAGTTAGACTAGGACAGTGATTTCTGTGTTTCTCCCTCATAATGTCTTCTCCTTTACCAAAGTGAAAGATGTTCTATAGCCCATTAATATAGCCCAAGGACTGAGATTTCAGTCCTTGCCAGGTGGCAAAGCCCCATTCATGTTGAACCTGAAAGGACACCACAAACAGGAGTAAATGACAATTTGGCCTATCTGTAAGTGGCAAATGACTGATTTTAGAGCCAGCTAGGTCAGAAAATCTGGTAAAAGTAAAACACAGCACAGTATAATGGGTACCTGGCAGTAAACATATATTTAAGCTATTTCATTGCCATTTGTCTTTATCTGATTAAGCCACCTGATTTATAAAACATGCTGGAGCACAATTTATATGCAACAATATAATCTACCTAGTGGTCTGGGTTCCTGAACCACAAGGATAAACATGCTCAAACCATAAAGGTGTTCTTCATGCCAGATATCCATTTATAAAGCCCACTGAAAGATGCCTCATCATTACCATCTCCGTTATGGATGAACTGTCAACTACACTACCACAACCTCTTTCCAAACCTTTTAAAGTTAAGTCAAGACTCAGTGATATTCAAAACACAGTTATTTCGCTAGTCAGGAGACATTTCCTCAGTACTGTAATGTTAGCATTGCCATAAACATTTCACAGAGAGGTCGTGTTTTCCAGTGGGTATGAGAAATGCCACAAATCCAATAGTGCCATCTATATGTAAAGGTGGATACTGGAACAGATTCTGAACATGACGACTTTAGCCCAGGTACTACAATAGTGAAAAAAAGTGCAATTTCACAGTGTCTCTCCAAGTAGCAAAGAGTATATTGTTTCTGACAGTATCTCTAGAAAAATATTTGTTCTTAAAGACCTGTGTCTCATAAGGCTGGTGAAACATTTCTTCAAAAACTAGAGGGAAGTCAATACCTGCTTTTATTTTTTAAATGGTGGCCAAGTGAAAGGAACAGATGCTGCACTGATACCTACCAAGATTCAAGTTCTTATTCACATAGGCAAGTACAGTAAAGTTCAAAGCTTTTCGAGGTCTCCTGGACACCCTGAATTTAAAGGATTGCTTCCAGAGCAAAAGAAAATGTAAATTTATGTATGATTACTTGATTTTCAGAATCCGTAGAGAAGATACTTTAAACACAACAGTCAACTAAAGCTAACAGTAACTGAATTCTGCAGCAGACTCTGCCCCAAGAAGAAAAGTAGGATCACCTGTTGATTCCCCATGTCAGTAAAATGCCATTGGATAGATGGACTTCGAGTTTAAACAGGGTGCATCCAGTGTGCTCTTCTCCCACCAAAAGACAATTTTCCAATTCACAGAGAAAAATTGTGGTTTAAAGCTAGTCCCTTCTCACCGTCATTGTATATTTTACATCTAATTTTGCCACCGGTACCCTTCACTTCAGTCCACAGTCCCACAGAACTATACCATGAACAGTTCACAACAAATAATAAAAAACAAACAAACAAAACAAAACAAAACAAACAAACAAACAACAAAAAAAAAAACAGAGAAACTGAGATTTGTCAAAAGTTTTGTTTGCTGGACACTGTTCAATCATCTCCATGGACATTAAATATGTGAAATTGAAAGGTAAAGAGGTTAAAGGAAAAAATATCTGATGTTTTCCACAATCCTAAAGCTTCCAGAAGTTTAAAGATAAGGAATTGCTACTATCAGTTGAAAGACTAAGCTTTCTTTGAGACTCAGTCTACAAAGTGTTAAACTTCTTGCTACATTGCAACTACTCAATATTTCCCCCTTTCCTTTCCTTTCCTTTCCTTTCCTTTCCTTTCCTTTCCTTTCCTTTCCTTTCCTTTCCTTTCCTTTCCTTTCCTTTCCTTTCCTTTCCTTTCCTTTCCTTTCCTTTCCTTTCCTTTCCTTTCCTTTCCTTTCCTTTCCTTTCCTTTCCTTTCCTTTCCTTTCCTTTCCTTTCCTTTCCTTTCCTTTCCTTTCCTTTCCTTTCCTTTCCTTTCCTTTCCTTTCCTTTCCTTTCCTTTCCTTTCCTTTCCTTTCCTTTCCTTTCCTTTCCTTTCCTTTCCTTTCCTTTCCTTTCCTTTTGTCCTGGTTTCAGTTAGCACAGAATTAATTTTCTTCCTAGTAGCTGGTGGAATGCTGTGTTTTGGCTTAGAATGAGAAGAGTGCTGATAACACCCCGATGCTTTAATTGTTGCAGAGCAGTGCTTATACTAAGCCAAGGACATCTCAGCCTTTGCTCTGTCCTGCCAACAGGCAGGCTGGGGGTGCAGTAAGAGCTGGGAGGGGACAGACCCAGGACAGGTGACCCAAACTAGCCAAAGGGGTATTCCATACCATCTGACGTCATGCTAAACAATATATAGGGGTGGCTAGCCGGGGGGAGGGGGCCGGACTGCTCGGGGTTAGGCTGGGCATCGGTCAGCGGGTGGTGAGCAATTGCATTGTGCATCACTTGTTTGTACATACTATTATTACTTTCGTATTATCACCATTGTATCATCATTATTATTATTGTTATTATTATTTTTGTTATTTTTTTTTCCTGTCTTATTAAACTGTCTTTATCTCAACTCACGGGCTTCACTTTCCATTTCTCTCCCCCGTCCCAGAGAGGGAGGGGGGAGGGTGAGCGAACGGCTGCGTGGTGTTTAGCTGCCGGTCGGGTTAAACCACGACACCTTTCCTTTCCTTTCCTTTCCTTTCCTTTCCTTTCCTTTCCTTTCCTTTCCTTTCCTTTCCTTTCCTTTCCTTTCCTTTCCTTTCCTTTCCTTTCCTTTCCTTTCCTTTCCTTTCCTTTCCTTTCCTTTCCTTGCCTTGCCTTGCCTTGCCTTGCCTTGCCTTGCCTTGCCTTGCCTTGCCTTGCCTTGCCTTGCCTTGCCTTGCCTTGCCTTGCCTTGCCTTGCCTTGCCTTGCCTTGCCTTCCCTTCCCTTCCCTTCCCTTCCCTTCCCTTCCCTTCCCTTCCCTTCCCTTCCCTTCCCTTCCCTTCCCCTACTGTCTCACATCTTTCTGTTCCCCTAACTCCATAAGCTTTTTTCCAAAAAGATGAGTCATCTGTGCTCATTACAGGGCTTGATCCAAAAATAACCTGAAAATGTTCAGCATTTGTTGAAGAAAGTGTACGGCTGCTGGAAGGAGGGTCAGGCAACAAGGAAGGAATATAGGGATGCTGTTCATGTTTGTAAGGAGAAAATTCATGGGGCCAAAGCCCAACTAGAGTTGAAGCTGGCCATGTCTGAGAGAGACAATTAAAAAGTTTTTTTTTTTAGATATGTTAACAGAAAAAGGAGAACCAAAGAAAATGTTGGTCCGCTACTTGACGGGGAAGGTGTCCTCACAGACAATGACACAGGCAAAGCAGAGACATTTAATGCCTTCTTCACCTCTGTCTTCAATGCTGATGATGGGCTTTGGGACCCTGGGTGCCCTGAACGGGAGGACCGTGACGGTGGAAATGACAAACTCCCAACCGACCCTGAATGTGTGCGGGATTTGCTGCTCTACCTGAATCCATACAAGTCCATGGGTTTGGATGGAATCCATCCTAACGTGCTTAAAGAGCTGACTGATGTCATCACGGGACCTCTTTCAAATATTTTTCAAAGATCTTGGGAATCTGGAGAGGTGTTAGTAGACTGGAAGCTGGCAAATATTGTGCCAATTTTCAAGAAGGGTAAGAAAGAAGACCCTAGCAATTACAGGCTTGTCAGTCTCATGTCAGTGCCTGGTAAAATTACGGAGAAGATTATTCTTGAAGTTCTTGAGGTGCATCTGGGGGATGATGCAGTCATTGGTCCCAGCCAACATGGGTTCATGAGGGGTAGGTCCTGCCTAACAAATTTGATTTCCTTTTATGAGATCACCCATATAGTTGACCAAGGAAAACCATCTGATGTGATCTTCTTGGACTTCAGCAAGACTTTTGATATGGTTTCCCATAGGATCCTACTGGACAAAATGTCCAGCATACAACTTAACAAAAACGTCATACAGTGGGTGAGCAATTGGCTGACAGGCAGGGCTCCAAGAGTTGTGGTAAATGGCGCTACATCTGGCTGGCAGATGATCACTAGTGGGGTCCCTCAAGGCTCCATTTTAGGGCCAGTCCTCTTCAATGTCATTATAAATGATTTGGATGTAGGATTAGAAGGTGTTTTGAGCAAATTTGCCGACGACACTAAACTTGGAGGAGTTGTGGACTCAGATGAGGGTGGAAAGGCCTTGCAGAGAGACCTGGACAGATTGGAAAGCTGGGCGATCACCAACCACATGAAGTTTAACAACGGCAAGTGCCAGGTCCTGTACCTGGGATGGGGCAACCCTGGCTATACGTACAGACTGGGCAACAAGACACTGGAGAGCAGCCCCGCAGAGAGGAATCTGGGGGTTGTGGCTGACAGCAAGTTGAATATGAGCCAGCAGTGTGTCCAGGCAGCCAGGAAGGCCAACTGTATCCTGGGTTACATCAAGCATGGCATTGCTAGTCGGTCGAGGGAGGTGATTGTCCCGCTCTACTCTGCGCTGGTCCGGCCTCACCTTGAGTACTGTGTGCAGTTCTGGGCACCACAGTACAAGAAGGACATTAAACTGTTGGAGAGTGTCCAGAGGAGGGTGACGAAAATGGTGAAGGGCCTAGAGGGGAAGATATATGAGGAGCAGCTGAGGTCACTTGGCCTGTTCAGCCTGGAGAAGAGGAGGCTGAGGGGGGACCTCATCGCCGTCTACAACTTCCTTGCGAGGGGGAGTGGAGAGTCAGGTGACCTATTCTCTGTAAACACCAGTGATAGGACCCATGGGAATGGTTTTAAGCTGAAGCAGGGGAAGTTTAGGCTTGACATCAGGAAGAGGTTCTTCACCAAGAGGGTGGTTGCACACTGGAACAGGCTCCCCAGGGACGCAGTCACTACACCAAGCCTGTCTGAATTTAAAAAGTGATTGGACTGTGCACTTAGTCACATGGTCTAAACTTTCGGTTAGACCTGTGCGGTGCCAGGAGTTGGACTTGATGGTCCTTATGGGTCCCTTCCAACTCAGGATATTCAGTGATTCTATGATTCTATGATCCCTTATTTTTCAGAGTCAACATCAGTCCCTAAAGTTCATCTAGTGCTCAGTAGAGTTGAAAGCTTACACCAATAGACTAGAGAGAAAGGAAAATCTGAACAGCTTGAATATGCCATTTTATGTTGCTGTATGTATAGATAAATGGAAGGATAAATTGTGTCGATATAATTTTTCACATCATAATATACATAGTGAAGAAAAGGAGCAAAAAGAACTTTAGTATCTTGTATATTTAGGCTGCCTTCATGAGCTTTTTTCTTAATAGGATTAGCTTGCAATATAATATGCTACTATTTCAGGCAGTTTGGAAGTGTAGAAATACCAGTATAAACAAATAAGGAAACAGAACTTATGAAAAGAAGGGGGTGTATTGGTAATGGGAGAAACTGAGAAGGCAGAGGTACTGAATGCTTTCTTTGCTTCAGTCTTTGCTTCCAGGACTCCCCTCCTGGACTCCTCAACTCTGGAGGGAGGAGAAAGTGTCTGGGTAATGGAGATCTCTCCCTTTGTTGAAAAAGGAGTGGTTCAGGAGCATCTGAGTGGGCTCAACACACACAAATGCATGGGTCCCAATGGGATGCAACCACGTGTGCTAAGGGAGTTGGCAGAGGTGATCTCTGAACTGCTCTCTGTCATCTTTGAAAGGTCCTGGAGAACAGGAGAGGTGCCTGAAGATTGGAGGATAGCCAATGTCACTCTGGTCTTCAAGAAGGGCAAGAAGGAGGATCTGGGAAACTACAGGCCAGTCAGTCTCACTTCTGTCCCTGGAAAGGTGTTGGAACAGCTCATTGCCTTCTATGATGGCATCACCAGCTGGGTAGATGGGGGGAGAGCAGTGGATGTCATCTACCTTGACTTTAACAAGGCTTTCAATACTGTCTCCCATGACATTCTGATAGCAAAGCTGAGAAAGTGTGGGATAGAGGAATAGACAGTAAGGTGGGTTGAGAACTGGCTGACTGGCCAAGCTCAGAGGGTGGTGATTGGCGGTGCAGAGTCTGGCTGGAGACCTGTGACTAGCGGTGTTCCCCAGGGGTCAGCGCTGGGTCCAGTCTTGTTCAACATCTTCATTGACGACCTTGATGAGGGAATAGTGTCTGCCCTCAGCAAGTACACTGATGACACAAAGCTGGGAGGAGTGGCTGACATGCCAGAAGGCTGTGCTGCCATTCAGCGAGACCTGAACAGGCTGGAGAGATGGGCAGGAAGAAACCAAATGAGGTTTAATAAGAGCAAGTGTAGAGTCCTGCACCTGGGAAGGAACGACCACATGTATCAGTGCAGGCTGGGGGATGACCTGCTGGAGAGGAGCTCTGAGGAGCAGGACCTGGGGGTCCTGGTGGATGATAGGTTGACCATGAGCCAGAAGTGTGCCCTTGTGGCCAAGAGGGCCAACAGGATCCTGGCGTGCATTAAAAGGAACGTGGCCAGCAGGTCAAGGGAGGTGATCCACCCCCTCTACTCTGCCCTGGTCATGCCTCACCTGGAGTAGTGTGTCCAGTTCTGGGCTCCCTGGTACAAAAAAAAAAGACAGGGATCTCCTGGAAAGAATCCAATGGAGGGCCACAAAGATAATACGGGGTCTGGAGCATCTTCCTTATGAGAAAAGGCTGAGAGACCTGGGTCTGTTCAGCCTGGAGAAGAGAAGACTGAGAGGGGATCTCATCAATGTGTATAAATACCTGAGGTGTGGGAGACAGAGGGATTTGGCCAACCTCTTTTCAGTGGTTTGTGGGGACAGGATAAGGAGTAAAGGCCACAAGATAGAGCACAGGAAGTTCCACACCAACATGCGAAAGAACTTCTTCACGGTGAGGGTGATGGAGCACTGAAATAGGCTGCCCAGGGAGGTTGTGAAGTCTCCTTCTCTGAAGATATTCAAGGCCCGTCTGGACGCCTACCTGAGCAGCCTGCTCTAAGGAACCTACTTTGGCAGGGGGGTTGGACTCGATGATCTTTTGAGGTCCTTTCCAACCTCTCCAATTCTGTGATTCTGTGAAAGGGCTCAAGATCCTGGTGATACTGAAGTACTTTAGATTGTGGTAGCCATTAACTCTCCAGTGCAGTGTTGTGTTGATATCTAACACCCACAGCACCACACAGAAGCCAAAGTCATATTAACCATAAAACTGCAAACTGTTTCATTTTGTGAAGTTTCCTAATATACATTGTTCATTTCATTTTCTAAATTTTAAGCTTGCAAAAGTAAGCAAACAGTCTCAACTAGACAGGTTTTATTGAATACTCCAAATGACAGAGTCCTAAGTCATATGAACAAATTTTGAAAGGCTACGTCTCATCCAGCATAATTTATTTTTTTAAATACAATTAATAGTACCTTGTTAACCATTAGTTATGTACATTATTACATTAGTAATAGTTCCTTGTTAACCATTTGTTCTCCTTTCCTGTATTGGAGAACATTCAGATATAAGAAAATGGAAGGGAACTGTTCCACGAGAATCTGATGTAAAATACACAACAATCTTCTTTCTAAATGTATTTTTAGAAAACTCACACGGCTGATCTGCACTTATTTCTGTCTTAATGTATATGCAGAAGTATTAGCTCCTGGTTTTGTATGACCTCCCCCCCTCCAAAAAAAAAAAAAAAAAAATTTGCTTAACTGGACAATGTTTCTATAAGACTCAGTCCCATTAATTTCAATAAAAAACATCATGGTGAGCAGTAAAACATAAATTAATGTGTTATTTAATGGCCAGTAAAACAACAACAACAACAAAAAACTCAGCTGTTGGGAAGGCTTGCGCTGACTTGTTAATATTACATGTGTTTTGTTCATTTCCTTATTGCCAAACATGAAATGACCATTTTCCAGCATTCTCATTACTTGTCTGATGTATTCTTGTATTAGCTCAGAGAAGGCAATGAACTAAAGCAAAACTAAGTAACACTGAAATAGTGTTGATAGTGTTGATAAGATAGTGCTTGTTGTGATGATTTCATCATCATCACAACAGTTAGGGCATCCAGTACCAACAAGAAGAATCAAAATAGTCCACAGAATGAGCTGTACTTATTGCTGGTAATGAGTAACCACAAGAGTATTTTACGAAATTCTTTATATCCCATTCTTCCATTCTCTTATTTGTTTTTGATGTCTTATTGTTATATGGTAGGGAGGATAGAGACAGGGGGATGAAATGTCTCACAGCATGAGCTAACAGTCAAAGAAAAAATATTTCACATTCCATACTGGCTTTTTTTTTTTTTTTTTCTTTTTCTGGAAGCTAATGAGACAAAATCTGCATGTCCTTCATCCCATAATACACTTAATACAAAACCATTATTCAAATTACAGTCGTATCTTATTAGACAACAGATGGTCTTATCTAAATTGGTTGGTTAATTCACATTCACTATTTCTTATTAATAAAGTCACAAGAATGAATGACGTCTTCCTAGAAGTCTTCATGAAGCCAGCCATGTCTTGCAGATGACAGTAAGAAGTAACAAACTTATGGAAAAGCCATTTGTGTAAAATCTGTTACTGTAAATCCTTATGAATCTTCATTATTGATGACTCTAAGTGTGTTTTTTCTACCACTCACAGGTGTCAGAATCTATTTTTCCATTGTGATGTAAATACTAACTCCATGAAAAATAAATGAAGAAATATAGAAAAAACTATGCACCTTATATGACATTCAATTTTAATTTTATAGAAAAGATTTATTCTCCTAAATCCATGAGATTTCATGTCAATCAAGCTTTTCTAAATATGAAAAAATTGTTGTGCTATAAAACTTCAACTACTAAAATATTTTTAAAAGATGAGCAGCAGAAACTTGACTATAAGATTTTTTGAGTTGTCATATATGGTAATATATATTATGTCTTTAATATATACTCAGATATATGCTTTTATTTTTCATGTAAGCACTTTCATGGTACTGAGCAACAGAGCTTTTGCCACAAAAAACTCTAAATTAAAATTCAGTATCTTCATTATCTTAATTTTGTACACAAAACTTAACACCTCACTGAAGACAATAATGTTTAATTCTGTTCTTTTTCAGGAAATACTAAGAAAAGGCTTAATTTTCCAGTGACTGAAATGTTTTACTTCCTGCAGTGCCTTTCTGTGTGTGGCCTCAAGATGAGATTCAATAAAAAAATGTATTACGGCTTTCACGGGTCTTACTTATCTCTGGGTTCCCTTACAAGCATTAGAGCTTCCCTGCAAGCATACTTGTGGTTACAATGTCTGGAAGCTATTCACTGAGATGTTTCCCTTGAAAGAAAAGGCAGTAGATGTATAAACAGGCTAACCCATTACAAAGCCAGATTTTAAAAAGCTGCATGTCCATGGATGTCTTTGTTCACAGCTGTCATTGTCCAATTTGATCTATGTTTTTGAAGTGAATTTGACAGCTGGACTCAAACAAGAAGATTAAAAATATGGTCTTTTCACACCTGAAGTGAAAAGTGAGGCTAGCTTTTAATATGTCTATAGTTTATTTGAGCTCAGGGAGATCAATTGTAGGATTGAATCAGTTGTATTTAGAGCTATACACCCTGATTGAGGTCTCCCTGTAGCAGAGTCATCAGACAATCTGCTTCTTTTTGCAATGGACCAAAGTTTTGAGTAAGTCATTTTACTATGATTGGTACAAACTATTGTCTACAGGTTGAGGTGGAGCACAGAAAGTTAATGCAGAGAATGGGAATGCAGCAGAAGTCCTTACTGTGTCTGAAAGCTAAAAGAGATATGACTGAAAGCCCGGATACCTTCAAAGTCTGGTAATATTTCTTGATTCAAAGATAATTAATGTAGAAGTAGTTGCAAAAACAATTGATAAATACTAACAGAAAAATTAAGTGGGGAAAAGTGCTAAAGAGTTGACCTACCCAACCCCTTTATGAGTTAGAAGTATTAGATTCCTAAGTGGCAATACCTTACAAACCATGAAACTAATAGCTATTGTATACATACTAACAGTCACATCTCCTAAGCATCCTATGTGGATCAAAAATCGAACAAAAGAGGATTCAAGGGTTGGAAGTTAACCATAATGCTATGGACTGCATTTGCGTGCAACGGATGCAACAAGTCCCTGAACACACAGAAGGAGAAAAACACCAGAAACAACAAATAGCTTCTACAATTAAAATCTTGACCCGTATGAGTGTGCTAGGAAGACACACTTGGCCTCAATTGTCTGGCTGCCACCTTCATTTGGAAATTTAACAAAGGTATTAAAAAGACCTACAGAAATAAAAACAGCTATGAAGGTAAATAATTATCGCAGTGGTAGCTCCTCAGTCAAAGGGGCAATCCTCAACATTGGACAAAGTGGCCCAATTGCTTCTTAAGGTTGGGAAGATGCCTATTTTCATATTATATTCTAAACTCAGTAATCACCTCTCCACCCCTGTCTTTTTATTTTTTATTATTATTTTTTTATTTTTAATTTATTTTTTTATTTTTGTGGTGATTGTTAATTTTAATTGATACCATGATTTATTTGAATTACATTTTGGAAGTGAAGACATCATGTGCAGGAGACCAAAAGGAACTTTGAACCCACGTGATACAATTATTCTTTACTTAGACAATACACATGAAACCTCATAAAGAAGATAAAAAGACACATATCTTTGTTCAAGAGAAATACACTTATATCTCAGAGATTAGAAAAAGGATTTGCAAATTTTGAGCTTTGTCTTGAAAAGTGCTACTGTATATATTTAGTTCATCTCATTTAACAGGCCCAATCTCTTTGAATTCTCTGGCATGATAACTGTTTCCCTCCAGTGTTATTTAATTTACATTTGATTTTCTTTACACTTGATGCCAAGTTTTGTGATTTTTTTTTTTTTTTTTTTTTTTCATCTGCAAATGATGTGCACAACGTGGGAGTTAAGAGTAAAAGATGATAAACTGCAAGCTATCCATAAAATTACGGCTCCTAATTTATGTGAAAAAATCAGCTAGGTATTGGGGCCAAGGTTTTGAAAAAAAACTAAGAACCCGTAACAAAACCAAGTCTTTAGGTAATTTCAAAACTACCAAACGTCTAACAAATCCTATTAAGTTGCATGATACAGACTGTCTGCTCAGCTCTTCTGAAAACTAGGTGATTAAACTTAAGAATCTAAATATGAGGTTATCATCAGGCTCTTATTATAAAATGAAGATTTAAATAGGCTAGAGAAAAAAGTATTTTCCAATAAGTAATTTTTATCCACTGAAAAAAAGTAATACTCTAACATATTTTTCAAATAGCACTACTACTTAAAGAGAAAAGAAAATCACAACAAAGAACAATACATAGATACTCCTCTAGACAACGAAGAAAATATTTTATAGAAGTATCACATAAAGTTAGAGGAACAGGAGGACCACTTCAGTCTAAATACTTATCTTCTGCTTTATACTATAATTATACAGTGCCCAGTGCAATAGGAAAATGTAACTTTAACAGTCAACTGCCTTAAAATCTTTTATTTTTAGAGTGCTATGAGCTGTAATATAATACAGGCTACTATAATGCACAAAGAAAAAATGTTTTTTAGAGTAATGTAAAAGTTCTTGCTGGCAGGAATTTCATGTAAATTTCCTGAAAAAAAGTGAGAAATAAAGCAGCAAAAGAAATGACAGCATGTATAGGTGTGCAATCAATGACAGCAGTATGGGATAAGAACAAGAATGCAAAATACAGCTTGCAGAGAAGTGAATCACAGAATCATAGAAAAGCCCAGGTTGAAAAGGACTGCAGAGATCACTGGGTCTAACTTTTCATAGTAAAAGCAAGGCCTAGACAAAGATTGTCTAATACCTTGTTTATCTGAACCTTGAAAGTCTCAAGTACTAGAGAATCCACCACATCCCTGGAGAAGTAATTCCAATGATTGATTGTTCTCACAGTATAATATTTTCCTCTTATATGCAATCAGAATCTCCCCCAGTGCAACTTGTACCCACTACCCTTATCCTTGATGCTCCTTGTAAAAGGGAAGTTTTCATTGTCTTTGTAACCACTCTTTAAATACTGGAACACAGTGATGAGGTCTCCCCGAGACTTCTTTTCTCCAGGGGGAAACATTGTTGTGTAGTAGGGGTGAGTACTCTGGCTGCAGTGCTTGCAGAATTACATATGTAGCTGTTTTTGTCTAGAACCCCTTTCATCTATCTTTGTCCAAATAAAAGAATCCTACCATTTTCTCTTGCCCATCCCAGTCCCCAAAGCAAAGAGGATGTCCCACGGAAAGCCCTCTTCAAGTCCAGCAGCAAGCAGAACAGAAACTTCTGAATGCTCATTTGACAGCTCTTTCCTTGCTGTAATCAGGCTTTGTTTTCATACATCCTGAACATATATAAGGAGGGTTTGGGGCTGGGGATAAGGAAGTTAGTATTCATTATATTTTTAGGTAGCAGTAGGCCCATTAACTAGGAAATGGGCTGGGGGCAATTAAACATGCATAGAACTCACCTTGAACTATGAGAATTTTTAGAATTATTTTCAAACAGCATGTCCAATTGTATAAAATCGCTTTCCTGAGCATGAAGAAATTAAACTTTAATGACAAAATGTTTACAACTAACAGCTTTTCATATTTTGAGTTCATCTGTTGGTGCTACAATATTTCATACCAAACATCTCTTCTCTATGTTTCCCTCATATTTTCACTTTTCTTACATTTTGATTCCTACTCTTTGTAGGATTTCATCTTTCCTGCTAATGTCTCATGCAACTAAAACACTTAATCAATTTTATTAGCTTCAAAGAATTAACATTTTGAACAAGTAGTTCTTTTAATTTAGTTTTTATAAACTGAAATTCCATTTCATAATTCAATATTGGAAGGAGCTATGGTAACTCAATCAACACATACTGTATTGGAGAAAACAATTAGGATGATTGATCCATGGAAACATTTTTTTTTTTTTCTCAAAAATTTGGCATTTTTTGTGAGGCTGTTGGCTGAACGGCAATGAATCTTCAAATAGTCACCTTACAAAAGTCATATGTATATATCATAAAAAGTATGACATTACATATTACCATATGGCATATAAAGTATATGTCGTATAGTAATCAAAATAATATTAAAACATTAAATGAAAATCCTCTGCCACCATTTCTTATTCTGTTCTTCTATCTTGAAATTCTACAGTATTCCTTTCTCTAAAAGTAGAGAAATTCAGCAATATAAGGATTATTAAAACAATCAAAAATAAGGCAGCAATATGAAAATAATGTGGAAAGACTTATCTCTTTACCCTTTTTAGGAGTTACAAAAGACCAGTACTTCTTGGTCAACAGCAATATAGGAGTATCAGATTCCTAAAGTTCCAGCATTTAACCATTTAAAAGAATAATCAAGTTATCAAAGGCTTTTTTTTTTTTTTTTTTTTTTCCCTGAATTCTGCATGATAGACAAGAAACCTAATCTTCCCACAAGCAGGCTTGATGTCTTGGACTGGGACAAGAAATTAAAGACTGTTTCTTTTTCTTTCTTCAATCCAACATCAGAGCTATATTATGGCTATATTATTCTCCAATCTTGCAAAGTATTTTCTCCAGGTACAGCTCACTGAAGGATCCTGGTTTCTGTTCATACCATCTGACAGCTCTTTGGTGGCCAGCATGAAACAAAGAGAAAAGTCAGGAAGCACCACACTAACACCACCATGCCATTAAATGGCATTCTTGCTGGCAAGCTAAACTGAAAAGCCACATTGTGTACATCAAATCAGTCTGCTACCCATACCATTCTCCAGAAACAGGATGAAGACTTTCACTGCTGCCTCCGTTCTTTGGCTAAACAGAGAATTTAACTCTATGTGATATTAAAGTGGTATTATTCCTAAATACGTAATTATTGTCAAACTTAAAAAAAATATATATTGGTTGTTTTTGGCCATAAATGGAAAGAAGCACGAGGTACATTCCAATCCCTGGAAAGAGTTACGTAGCACTGCAAAGAAAATATAACAGACACTAAGTAATTCTGAGGGGTCTTGCCTTTCTGTCCAGAAAACAGACTGATGAGCTTTCTTTCACAGCAAGAATGTAAGTCTGAATTGCACTGCATGAAATTACACTTGCCTAAGTTTATTGGAGAAACCACCTGAAAATGACTTAAAACTCTATTTGTTGGGGAAAAAATAGCAAAGAATTCTGGAATGTTGAAATGAATCTTTCCTGCTTTGAACTTTAGGGATAGTTTTTACAGTATCTGTAAAATAAAATAAGCAAAGAAGCAAACAAACTTTCCTGTAAAGTGTAAATATATTGATAGATGTTTTCTATTATTGCCAAATAATAACTTACTGAACATATTTAGGGTATTTTATGAAAACTTATTTTTGCATGAAAACTACTAACACCAAAAACAATGAAAAAACAATAAAAACAATTAAAAAAAAAGACAACTAACACCAAAACCAATAAAAACTTAGGTCATTTGGTTCATATACTTGAAATTCTAGATTTTTCTTTTCAGTGCAAATCATTTCCATCCTTCTTCCACCCCTTCAAGAGAGGAAAATTATTTCCTGATCATGTTAGGAAGCCTGGTACAAAGCTAGAAATGAAGGTTTAGTTAAAATTTGGAGCAAAGTTCTCCATTTATTTACTGTATTTAATATTATATTTTTCCATTTATTTCTTAGGTTCTTTAGACAATTCTGAACTATCTCATCCTTTTGCTTGAAATTTAGCTTTTCATGTTAACCATATATATAACTATATGTATATATATATAATATATAATGTTATACTATTATAAATTATATATTATATATATACCATATGTATAACAAGGCTAGTAAATTCATTCATACTCATTTAGCATTTTGTTTTTAACATTGGTTTCTATATTTCTATTGTTCATTAAATAAAACTAGTTTCAACACATTACCTGGGAACTGGACTTCTCTATTTCCTTTGGGTATATTACTGTTCATTTTCATTAGAATTTATAGAAAAGGATTTTTTTTTTTTTTTTTCCCATGTTTTCAGTCTTTCTGTACCATATAATTATTTTTCAACCTTTCTCTCAGGCTATGACATCTATAAATTTCTTTAGCACAGTATTAATTCTGCCTCTGAAATTATGTAGAAAAATACATTAGAAAAATAGAACTGACTTTGTTGTCATAAGTCTCTTCTGGTACAATACCTCTTCACCTCCAGTCTATGAAATAGTTACAAAGAAGGTGCCTGTGAGCTGGTAATAACTGCATTGAGCTTTTTTTGAGGTGTTTTTTTTGCTCCTAATCACTGTCAAAACAGAGCCTGTCCTTCCTGACCATCTCTACCTCTTTACAATATAAGATACTGAACTGAAGTACTAATGGAGTACTAATACACTACGTGTGTTTTCTGCTCCCATTTCATGTCTTCATTCAGGGGAACAATTATGCTGTAAAATATAGTGGTTTTCAGGTCCCTTAAGCTTTTCACCATTGGTTATATACATTTTCCCCTAAGAAAATTTCTTGGTAATGGCCACTAGGAGCTCAAAGATGATTCTCAGAATGATCTCCATGGGAAAATTCTTCTTTTCTTGATACAATGAAAGATGTGGAGCATATCTGTTCTGCCAAGCAGGCCAGGGCTTATTCATAAATCAGGCACTTGGGGACTTTCTTTGCTCCCATAGTAAGGGTAGTTGTGTGTGTGTTGTCTGTAGACTAATGCACCTTGCTGAACTTTAATAACTTACTATGCAGAAAAAGGCAAAGCTAGCCTTCAAAAGGCTTTGGATATTTCCAAGATAAAATCTACCAGAGTAGATAAAATCTACCAGTCCACTGGATCATATCACTTCTATGACTGGTGCCCTTAGCTTAGATAAAAAGAGAGAAGTGAATCCAAATTGGTAGTTTCATACGACTGCTTTTTTTTGGTCCCCTTTCACCAAGAAAGGTAATGATGACATTGTGACATGCCACTACAATATCCTTGCAAAGGCTGAGGTGCCAACCCTAGCTTGACAGGAAAGGTTCAGCTAGCACTCATGTGTCTCCGGCTGATCTACAGCCACCAGGGTGTACAAAGGGAGACAACTCTGTGATGCCTTGATGTCATGTTATGTAAAATTACATGATAATAATAATCTCCATCCTCTCATAAAGAAGACGGCAAAGATTCATGGCAATCTTTGTCTTCAACCATATTATAATGGAACAGGACACATGGTATAACTAAGGCAACTCGTTTCATCCATTTAAGTCTTTGCAATGATTATTCAAATTGACACATCTGGAAAATATTAAAATAAGAAACAGAGGAAAAAATGATGAGTTGGTCCCTACCCAGCACAATCAAATTCATGTATTTGGATGAAAAGTAATGTTCTCTACATTGCAAAGATACAAATGATACAGAGAACTGCTGAAAGAAAAGCCTTTTTTACAAAAACTACAAACTAAATTGAGCTTAAATAACACATCTTTAAGAGTGAGGGAAAAAAAAAAAGGAAGATTTATTGTTATAAAGTCATGCTATTTATTGTACTGTCTTTGTTTTTCTTTTTGTGATACTGAAGACAAGACCTTTTGTCTATGCATGCAATGCTTTTACAGGCTGGTACGTTATCGCTGCCTCATATGAGTGCTTCCCTGATAAAAACATGACCTTGTGCTCTAAAGCTGGCATCTCCTGAAAGTAAAGCATTCATTGCTTTCTTAAGGATCATCATGAACTGTGCAAACCAAATCGGATATAAGAAGGATGTGTATATCTCTTTGCTCTAAACTACCGTGTACTGTGCCACCTGAAAAAAAGTGAGTTGCTGTGCACGTATCCCAGGGCCAAGGGAACCTATATGAACCTATATCACAGGGCCAAGGGAATCTCTTTGACAAAGCAAATGAGACTGGGAAAAATAATAGCAAAGCAGCTATACATAGCAACATCTCCTACTTTTTGTTCTAACTTTGGCAGAACTGCTAATTGAAACAATGTGAAATAATGGTTAGATGTTAATCCTAATTAGCAAAAGAGCAACTAAAATATAACCGCTTGTGATAAAGCTTCATATCATCAGTATTTTGTTCACTTCTTCCAAGTGTCAGAAAGTTACAATATTTTGTTCACTTCTTCCAAGTGTCAGAAGTTACAGCTCTGCAGTGTGGGGAATATTACATACCATTTTAAAGCAAAGTTTCCCATCCTGTTTTTATTATTTTAACCAGAGAAGTAGTGAAATTCACTACTACGTTACTTCTGGAAGGCTAAAATACATTCACTTAGTAAAAGGAGCCTTGTTGCTGTAGAATACTGATTTTGGTCACATCTTATTGTCTTCAAAATGGCTTTTAAAAATGTTGGTTCCTTATATTAATCAGGGTTACATTTCCAAAGCACAAGCAGAATATTAGAAATATAAAGCAGTATTAAACTCCAGCTTTTTATGAGCTTCTTTTACTTCTACACACGTAGACATTTTGAAAAGAAGAAAAACAGGAAAGTTTCTAACTTATTTACTTCTATATAAGTAAGTATTTCTATGGCTATTTTGACTTTGACAAAGCTATCTTGTCTTTCAGACCATTAGAAAATCAGAATGCAATCAGATCAAATTTCTATTGATCAAATAAAATGAATTACCTACTTGCACAACTTCATCTGCAACTCTGCCACAGATAGGAGTAAAAGGAATGAATTTCTATATTTAGTGAGGTTTAAATGACAATAAAGAAAAAGCTGAATATGCTTCAATCAGGAAGAGTAATCCTAAGAGGGCCACCTGGCAATTACATTTAATATGCTAATGCTATTACAGTACATGAAATTTTCTACTCTTCCCATAAAGCTCTTGTTAACAGTAATTAAATGTTAAGACATTCTTCCCTGTAAAGAAAAGAGATATAGTGAAATTATTATCACCAGAATCAGTAGAATACTTTTTTTAATTAGTATTTGAATAGCAAAAGATTGAATTCTCTCTACCCAGGGACAAGAAGACTGATCAGGTCTCTGTTAAATTATGTGCAATCATACTTTCATCATCAGAATTGCAAGCATTTGTGTAAACCACTTGAATTGCTACTCAGCAGATGACAAGAATTGACACTAATCCTCACCTTTCCTTTCCTTTGTGTGTTACTCCAAGGAGCAGTGACCTTTACTGCTAACTTTGGAGATCTGTGCTGCAGTCTCCAGTGCTGGCTATCATGCCATCTCCTAAATGGGGAATCACTTGGGATTAAAACTGTCTCTAGGTCTCTAGGTCTCTAGTGCTGACAAGATGAGAAGAGGACCTGCTGGAGAGTGTTACTTCTGCTGCTGTACATTTGTCTGCATGAGGTATAGCGTATTACTGTCCTCAGTGATATGACCCTGGCTCTTTTATTCAAACAGTAAGAGTTCAGTTCATGTTTGTTAGTCCCAAAGGTCATGTTCCCACGCCCACCCCCACCCCACATTTTTTTTTTTTTTTGTTAAGATGGTAGACATGATGTTCATGAAAACAGTTTTCCAGTTTCATAAAGAATACCTTAATAACCTCATAAAAATGTTTTCTCCTTTGCAGTGGTGAAGTAGTTTCTAAACCAATAGCAAGCACTGTAATTACACAGCGTGGCTTCCAATAAAGAATAATTAGATTCAGTCTACAAAACTAATTAAGATTGCCACAGCATATTTAGGATTCCAATGTTGCTTTTAATACTTGCTTATAGTTTTTCACAAAACATCCATTGACAATGAAATTTATTTGCGTAGATAAATGCATATCACCTAATTTAAACACATGAAGAATGAGGTTTCCTCGTTACTTAAACTAGATAAAAACTTAACAGAAAATTCATTTAGATTAATATTTAACAAGCTCTTATATCAAAACTGATGTGAATAACCTAACTGAATAACTAACTGTGAATAATGACCCAAACAGCATGTCAGAGGTCATTGTTCTTTAGCATCTTGGCCCCAGTTAAGTAGCATCTATCTTTGTACAGAAATACTTGAGAAATATTTGGAGCAAAACTCTAAGAAGTTGACAAGATAAAGAGCTAAATTGATACTGTAGGAAAGGGGAAGGATACACCATGGGATAACGATATTTAACTCTTTATTTATATTTTACTATTATAATGCCTGAACTTATAAATTGGATTTTTTTTTTTTTTAATATAGACAGTAGGAAGGTTTAGCCCACCATTACAAATAGGTCTGTTGCTTGCTTTACTGAACATCTGTTCATTCTGATATATTAATATAGCTGTTATACTTGTGAGCTGAGAAAAATGAACATACATGGTAAACTTTTTTGAACCAGCAGCTAAACTTCACTTAACTCATTCCTTTTGAAGAAACATGGAACCAATGTGGGTGACTGCCAAAAATAATTTATTCTTATAAGTAATAATAGTTAAGATTGCAAAGAATAGAAATGTTACTAAATGCCAGTGACCTATTTATCCTAAAACTATCCTATGTATCCTGTATATTTACATTTACATTTACAAAGGGAGATTAAATAGCATTTCTACAATGACAGGTGAATTCCACCTGTCACCATCTCCCTTCTTATCTTTTAATATTTAAACCCGGACAAAAAGCTATGGTTACGGTAGCTAGGGAATGGCAACCAGAAATGAAAAAGATGAAATGCTTGCCAAGTTTTTACAACACATGTTGCTTCCAATCAACACTCATTTAATAATATCTATATTTAGTTTGTTCAGCTGTTTGCCAAGAAGACTCTAACATACTCCATCTGCAGTTATGCTGGGTACCAGACAATGCATTAGACACCTCATGTAGATAAGCAGGTACTTGGCTAAACCTTGAATGAGAGAAGGTGTGGTATGTCATAAGTTAATATTTTCAAAGTCAGTTTGCAGGGCAGCTGAACATACTAATTCTCTTATAATGCATTTCAATCAATAATATTTCATTTCAAGTTGGTAAAGACTCAATTGGAAAGGATTAAGAAGCATTAGAATAGCACTTTCAGGTCTTTTGACTAAGAATTAAAAAAGAAATTTTGAAATTTGTTTTCTTTTAAAGCTGGAGTTAAACTATGATCTATAATAACAATTAATAATAATTAATATTGACAACCCCACACAGAGTGATTTCATAACATTTTTCATAACATTAAGTGCCTTCTTTTCCACTGTTACCAAGTATTTTGTAGTACTAATCCCACCTATGGAAAATTGAAAGTATTTAATCACCTTACATGCCAGTATTTCCACCAACGTAAATCTGCCTTCTGAAAAAAAAAAAAAAGAAAAAGAAAAAAACAAACAACAAAACAAAACCAAAACACAACAACAACAAAGCATAAAAGTGGGAAATGGGAATTTTGTACAAGTTCTGGACTGAGCTTTCCAAGAGTTACTTTAAGAATCCAAAAGCGGAATCCACTGAAGGTTAATTCTCTGGAACTGAAGAAGAAAATCTTGCCTTATGTTCAACATCTTCACATTTTCCATGAGCAATGAGGCCTGCTGATTCTTACACCAGAAACCCCAAACAACAACAATAACAAAAAAATGTTTCCAAGAGCAAGGAGCCTGAAAAAGAAGGACTACAAATCATAGTGCCAATTTCTGGAAACCTTAATGGCTCCATATATAACACAACTAACAGAATTTAAAGCTTGTGCCATTTCATATGTCCTGTCTCCCTGATCATTACAATAATACTGCTGGCAAGTTGGAAGGTGTCTGGGATGATTTTGTGGGAAACCAGTGAGTGCATATGTCTCTGCCTCCAAGTCTGGGAGGAAATGTACAAATGTACATTTTAGACAAAACATGATAATTTAGAGGCCATTAAACTTGTTCTGAAATAATTCCCTCTGACTTCTTGAGCCACAGATTTGCCAACACAGGGATCTAGCTTTCATGATACTTCTGGATCCAGTATTTTGACCATGTTCCAGTTCCAACACCAACACAATTTTCTCTTAAGTCAAGATGAATGGAGGCAGTAGACAGGGGGAACTGCAAGTTCCTTTTTCAAATGAATCCAAGCTGCCATGCTTCTTGCAGTTTCATTCAGTCTTGCCCCACTGATCTTCCACTCTGAATATTTGCTTTATACCAAAGAGATTCATAGCACGAGAAATATGTGTTATATAGCTGATATGCTTAGTGGCAGTAACTGTTGTTTTTCATGTTATTAATTATCTTACTATCTCCAAACAAATGCAAGAGACATTATTTTTAATTCCCCTTCTCATTTTTAATATTATGAATAAATAATGATGTTCTGACCCACAAGAAATTGGCTGTGGTAATAACACATCACCTACCCCAGAAGTGCTATGGCAGTCTCCATAAATAATTGTACTTCTGACCGTACTATGTAATATAAAAAATCAAGTGATATTTCCCTTTGTGTTTTTTTTTTTTTAATTATTTTTACTTATTTTTTCTTTGTGTGTGTGTGTTTGTGTTTGTTTGCTTGTTTGTTTCAAAACCCAAAGGACTTGGAAAGGCAAAAGAAAAATTCAGTCAGCATAATCAACATTTAGATGTATCCTTAGAAAATCCAACAACGTTTGAAAATGAAAGAAAAAAACAACCCTGAAGCTACTGTAGTCAATAACTTAAAATTTGTATAGAAGTTCTCCAAACATCTGAGGGATTTCTTAAAAAGGTTTTGTTAAAATGAATAGTTTTAAAATAAATGATGAGAAATGTGAAAAACCCTCAAACTCAGTAATTAGACTAGTATAAATAGCATGTGCTCAGAGAAATATCTACCTTTTATATTTGTAGGAAAAATGCAATTTCTCACACAATAACTACATAGCAGAACATTCCTGACATTTTTCACTTTTTTGATGAGCTAACTTTATCTTCTTCTCATTTAAATTGCTCAGTAAAGACAAAGCTTCGTCTGGGCTAAATTAATTTAAGCTATTGTGTCCAGTGCTTCTTGAAGGCTGGATCTAGAGGCAGCAAATAATAAACAATCACAAGGTCTCATCTAGACTGAGAGATTCTATATCAAAGATAATGACAAAGGGTAGGTAATACCTGTTAACAATAAAATGAATTGCTGAAATTTTTATATTTTAATGTTTCATCATAGAGGGGTAAGAAATTATAGGTCTTCCATATCAGCACCATCAAGCTAAGGTTGTGTGAAGTCAAGTACAACACAAGAGAGTCTCTGCATTACCATCACACATCATTTTATTTTTAAAAGATAACTTTAAGTGTTATATCTCCTTTTCTCCTTAGTTTTAAAGTACATGGGTTCATGGAGTTACCAACAGACAAAGCTACACTCAATGTATTGTACTGTACACTGACTTGAAAAAAATCTAGAATAACTTTTTTGTTGTTGTTGATGTAGTCTTTGACCATCAGTATCACAAACATTTGGTTTTATTATGCCTATCTCTATCACTCATCCTATGAGCGCTTCTAGTTTCTAAAGAAACCCAGGCATGGGATTGTGAAGGGGGTCTAGATGCCTGGCAGATGAGGTACTGAGCACATCATCTTTGCACATCTTGGGGGAGGGCTCTGGCAGATACTAACAGCCTCTGCTGTAATCTGAGCCTGGCAAGAGCAAGAGCTGGGCAGCTCTCCCAAAGGTCTATATGCATAATGTGTGGCAAAAGTGGCTATGGCTCATATTGCCTACAGCAGTACACACAGTATCTGGGCACTGTCTGATGGACAACTGTTCTCAAAAGGCACCTTCGAAAAGACAAGACCAGCCTTCTTTGGGGTGGAAAAGAGGTTATATGGTATGAGCTATATGACATGCCTTCACCATCTAGAGGACTGCCCATAAGCCTGTTTCCTGGTAGATTCACCCTGCATCTGTTGATCACCAAATTATTAGGAAAAGCAAGCAATTTATGCATGAAGATAAAATTAATAAATAATTAAATAAACACATTATTTTATATGATCTGTTAGAAAAGAGATACTGGTTTTACAGACTAATCTTTATAACAGGCAGTCAAAGGATCTACTGCTCAGGATCCCCGACCCTTGATATTATAAACATATTTCTGTCTTTAAAAAATCCCTCAAAGTAGTCTTAAGCAGACATATCATTTGTGGGTAGTATCTAAAATTTGAAAGAGATTAGAAGAATGTTTGTGACTATCCTTGGGAAAACCTGGTCAGATTTGATTGAACTATGAACAGGGCAATGTTATCATTTGTACTATTCTCAGTAGAGCTTGCTTAACTGCTAGGGAGAAAAACTGTGAACATGCTGTCTGAATGAAATATCCTCAGTCCCATTGAGACTTCTGTTACCACACATATAACACATAAACTTTATTACAGCAAGAGCCTGGGTATCTCTGCTTAAATTCTCTGTTGCATTTTATGAAAGATTGACATGCAACATTTTTTCATTGCATGTTGATACCTTAAGAAAATAGAACGGATATATTTGAAAATTACCTGAAAGTCACTCACGAATTACATACTGTTGAATTTGAAAAAATAGGTGGATACATGCCAATCTTCAAAGTCTATCTTTGTCTTCAGGGAAAAGAGAGAACTTAATTTTAATATGTAGATAATAAAATGCCCTATATTAGCATTGGACAAGAAATTTGCTGAACTGTTGTAATGGTGCTTGAGCAAGGTAGTTTTGGATCATAGCGTTTTCCTTCAAAACTAATGATCAGTACACCTTACACATGTAATTACTGGAGACTCCTGAAGCCATTACATATATATTTTTCAGGACTTTGAAAGACCCTGGATGTTTTTTGGTATTAGGTGAGTTTAAAACAAAAGTATAATCAATCAATTTTGACATTATCAATTTTTAGCCAGATTCTGCTATCCTGGATTCATATGGAATGGTGCCTAGCAAGTGGTGTGATTGATTTTAATAGTATGAGCTGCCAAAACTATTCAGACTAAATAGGATATCAGAAGTTACCTAGTATAACTGCAGTTGAAAAATGTGATGACTACTATGTTTCATATACAATAAAATACTATAGATATATGTGAGGTAAATGCTTGAGTTTAAAGATGAATTCATTTTTCTTAAGCCTTTTTTTTCTTTTTTCTTTTAAAAAAGATCCTTTTTGTCTTTTATATTCTGAACATTTCAGTAAACATGCATGAAATTAATTTTCAAAAAGCTAAAATAGGAAAAAGGAAAAAGGAAAAAGGAAAAAGGAAAAAGGAAAAAACAACAACAACAACAACAAAAAACTTTGACTCCGAAGTAAAGGTATACTCAAAATAAAATAAAATAAAATCATATGAATTAGTATGTAAAAAAAAAACTTTGTTTTTACCTGGGAAAGTCCCTACAATCTTCTTATATTCCAGTCTTCAGAGGAGTTTCTATCAACGATGTTATTACCAAAAACAATATCTCTGTATGTTGGCATCAAAGTGTAAAATTAGCACTATGAGATGCTGTGGAAGTTAAAAACCAGATGTGGCAAAAACCATCTGGGTAGACAAAATATTCTTTTTACCTGTGGGTCCTTGGACTTGGCAATAAACATATGGTGGAGAGAGCTGGGCTTGTTCAGTGCATTTCTAATAAAATTCTAGGTGATACAAATATGCTATGATAGGTGTCACAGAAACTAGTGTAATGACCTTTAACATCTGGATGCTTCATTTCTAATTAAGAATGAATAAGACATAACAAGGTCAGGTGACACTGTCTAACAGGGTATATTACTTGTATATGGATGAGGCATTTTGATGAAAAACTTTCAGAGCATTTTTACCAATTATCCTACCTAACTCAGTATGACGCCAGACTGTGTCCCCTTAAAAGAGCTTCCAGGAGTGAAAGGTTAGAAATTTTATTTGGAGTACGTAGTATATTCTTTTTCCTTTTTTTTTTTTTTTTTTTTTCTTCCCACTGAAATCGTATTTTATTACCACCAACTTCTCTGCTTCCTTGGTTTAAAACATCCCCAAAATACTAGGAGGAAAAGAGGGAACTCCTAGACCTTTGTGAATTGCCCAGACAAGTGCAAACCCAATAAGAGAAACAATGCTGCAGCACTGCACACTTAAACCAAGAGGTTTTCTTTACCTCCTGGGCCAAGCATGAGAATGTGAAAAGGAAGGCTCTTCATAGAATTTAGCAAATCAGAAATTAAGCCCTGTGGGCCCCAGTCTCAGGGAACAGCCTGGGATCACACATAGTAGCACTTGGTAGACAGAGAGCATCTCCTGTAGTAGCTCTTGTACAGTTAGAGGGGGCTGCTGGTGACAGTTCCTGACTTCAGACACCAGTGGGACACTGCCAACAGTGTTTGCTTTTACATGTCATGTACTGCTTCCAAGATTTCAGAGACATATCACATTCTGCTTGGTGTTTAGTGGGAGTGGAGGTGCTACCAGGGAAGTGCTGCATGAGTTGTTTCCTCTGATTTGATGTCAGCTGAAGCTGTCCTGATTTTATGGATCTATTACACTGAGAGGTTCACAGGCAGCTTTTGGACACTTTTTTTTCTATGAAGTTTTAATAAAAAAAAAAAAATGTGACAGAGAGATGGAAATCTGTTGCTTTGAACTCAGCAGTTTGTCTCACAGGTCACTCAAACAAGGTCATTATTGGTTGAAAAGAATCATTCTTGCTCCTTTGAGACACATGAAGAATAAGATAATGTATTGTAAGAGAAAGGAAAAATAACTTTAAGATCAAAACCAGTTTAATACAGTGCTGAAAAGTAAACAGATATTTTGATACTAAAAGAAATAATAGAAGAGAAGAGAGGAGATATCAGACATGATAACAATAACAGCATGTTCAGGATAACATGCAGAACATTGCAAAGGTTCATGATACTTATTGAAATCAATTCAGGGAGGTATATTAAGATTTATTCACTTGATCTTTCCTGGACCTAAAACTCCTAACTGGTTATAACCAAACTATGCTTTCATATGGGGAGCAGAATTTAGTAACTGGCTTTAAAGGAATTTCATTTTAGTACTTCCTGGAAAGGTCTTTATGAATATTGTAGTCCAAAGGGCTGCATCGTCTCCTATGACTTGGCAATACTCTAGACTCACGATTCTATTTTTGTTAATGTAGGCTGATTGCTTAGGTATATACTTGAAGTAAACAGTGAAGCATAGCTTAGGGACTCTTGAGTTAGCAGATAATCAAACTCTGAAATGAGTAGTGTAGCACTACCATCTCAGCTATATACTTTACCATATGCCTATGACACAGTGAAGGATATGCCTTCGTCTCACTTACATATTTACAATATAAGCAGTGTAGAACTGGGAAGAATTTTTCAGATCTTTATTTTTTTGAGCAGGCTTATTCACAGAAATATAGGTTCAATAAAGTCAGATATTCCTAAACCAGTCTACCCTCCAGACCTTTTGTGTGTGTGTGTGTGTTTGTGAGTTTGTTTGTTTTGTTTTGTTTTGTTTGTTTTAACCTTAAGTAAAGGTTTTGGAAAAAAAAAAGACTGCTGCATTCTTCTTTCCTTTACATTCTCTATTGTCCTGCTACAGCCTACCTGTTTCTATTTAATTCATTGATTTTTTTCACTGACTAATAGCTGAAATTATTTTTAAAGTTTTACATGGTCAAGGATTATGATTTTTTCTTTTGTGAGAATTGTAAGGTGCCTAGCATAGGGGTTGTAAATAAAAATAATAGCAAAAAATAATAAACAAATCCAGCAATAACTAGCATTCTGTGTTGGAATCCTGCATTATTTCAGGCTCTCTGTAAGTGCAAAACTCCATTTTGCATATTTGCTTTTAGCATATCTCAAGCTGTATTTCTTTAACCTGTTCTGATTTGTTATAGAAGATTACTAATCATACAGTGCTGCTGGCATGGTTTTTCTGCAAATGAGTCTGTGTGTCTCAAAAGATTTGCCTGCTCTGACTACATAAATACAGATTAGTAAAGAACAAGGAAAAGGCAGGTAAGTTCACTGCCCCTGGCTTTAGCAAATATCTCCCTTCGGTATGTCTATTAATGTAAATGCTATCTTTGCAAAGCAACCTTGTTTTAGGTATACAGCAGAAGATGGAACTAGTCAAGGTCAGACTTGAGCCCTGGGCTGTGGTGGGGCCCAAAGGTCACTCAGGAGTCAATCAGTGTTCCCCCTCAATGTCATCAGTGCTCTGACATATTTTTCTTTGTTCTGAGCAATCATAATCACTTCAAGAATCAACCAACAAGGAAAGACTTCTAATTTCACTTAGCACCCTGAGGAGGAGAGGTCACGATCCCTCAACTTTTCTCCTCCCTTCTTCCAACTTTAATGTGTGGGGAAAAACATCCTGAGCTATCTCTATTATAAAGATTTTTTCTTTTGGTACGAATGGAATTCAAGAATGCGTGATGTTTTCCTTAGCTTTCTAGCTCTATATTAACTTCTGCTGTGTCTCATCCCTTTGCAATTAAACAATCATGACCATAAAAAAGACACAAGATGGAATTTAAAAATGATCCAGTCCTAAATACAGGTATACAGAACAACTTTTGTTTTATGCTGAAGAGAAAAGCAAAAGGAAAAAAAAGAGCAGAAAAAGAAGAAAAGAAAAAAAGGGGAAAAATAGGGAAAAGGAAAAAAGGAAAAAGTAAACACAAAAGAAAAAAAATAAAAAGAAAGAAGAGGAAGAGGAAGAGGAAGAGGAAGAGGAAGAGGAAGAGGAAGAGGAAGAGGAAGAAGGAGAAGGAGAAGGAAAAGGAAAAAGGAAAAGGAAAAGGAAAAGGAAAAGGAAAAGGAAAAGGAAAAGGAAAAGGAAAAGGAAAAGGAAAAGGAAAAGGAAAAGAAAAAAAAAGAAAAAGAAAAAGAAAAAGAAAAAGAAAAAGAAAAAGAAAAAGAAAAAGAAAAAGAAAAAGAAAAAGAAAAAGAAAAAGAAAAAGAAAAAGAAAAAGAAAAAGAAAAAGAAAAAGAAAAAGAAAAAGAAGAAAAAGAAAAAAAAAGAAAAAGAAAGTAAAGGAAAAGGAAAAAGAAAGAACTGGTATACAAAGCCTGATGGATTCTTGCGGAGCTTTAAAGAATGGTGTTAAAAATAAAATATTTATTTTTTCAGAAAGGAAAAATGACACAGGCTTTCCTCTGTGCTTCATAAGACCAGAACAGCAGGTTCTGCTGGTCAAAGCAATTCACACAAATCTTTCTCTACTGGTTGGAATGAACGAAACTTTTCTTTGCAAATGCTGAGGGTATAGTCCTTGCACTCCTGTGGAGGTACACTCTGATTACAATTCCTATTAAAATGTTGCTAATGGCTTTTCTGTGTTCTTTCCAATGAGAAAATCTACAAAGCCATACAGGAGGTTAGCTGTTCTGACTCAAAGTAATTTAGAAGTCTAAAGCCCATTGAATTTTAATAGATTAAACTTCATGTACTGGAACACTTTTGGAAATTTTCTTTTATGTCCAGACTGCATTTGAGCACCTTCATCAGAACTGTCTCTAGATTCTCCATAAAGCTGGTGGTGAATAACCACACAAACAGCATGAGACTCCAGTGCTGGGCTTGCTTTTCAGCATTTTGAAGCGCTTGGAGACAGAGGCAATGATGCAGCACACAGTGACATCTGAGACTGTAACAAAGGTCTAAGCTGACTTGAATTCAGGAACTAATTTTAACTCATAGATGTATTTTTTTAAATTATTATTAATATAAAACTATTTCATTTATATATATATTAATCAGTATATCTGACATGTTTCAAACTACATTTTCAAATTAATCCTGAAATGGAGGGGAGGAGGCTGAATATGTAAAGAGTTAGCAGCCTCATTTTAGATCAAGATAATTATTTTGGAAGAGTAACTTTTCCTAATTTAATCTACAGTTTTTTTTTTGTTTTTTTTCCCCCTCAGCTTTGTTAGTCTGATACTCCTAGCTGACTGTCATCACACATCAGTTATGATCACATTGATATCAGTTGTTCAGAAGATGTTATATAGAAAATGTAATGACACTTTAGAAATGTATTGGCAATAAACACTGTAATAACGTTTAGAGATGGCAGACCACTGTAAATTATATTTTTGATGTTACCCAATGTGCTGTTGTAGTGAGTTTACATGGCAAGGTTTTGGTAGCAGGGCGACCATAGGGGTGGCCTCTGCAAGATGAATCCATAAGCTGCCCCGTGTTAGATAAGGGTCCTGCCACTGTCCAGTGCTGGGCCAATATGCAATGTTGTTTGTACCTCTGTGAGAGCAGATTTAAGAAAAGGAAAAAAAAATCCTGCTGTGGAACAGTAGTTGAGAAAGATAGAGAAATGAGAAACAGCCTTGCAGACACCAAGGTCGGTAACGAAGGAGGGGAAGAAATGCTCCAGGCACTGGAGCAGAAGTTCCCCTGTGGCCTGTGGTGAGGACCATGGTGAAGCAGGATATCCCCCTGCAGCCCATGGTGTACCATGGTGGAGCAAGCTTCCATGCTGCAGCCCATGGAGGAGCCCCCGGTGGAGCAGGTGGATCTGTCCTGGAGGAGGCTGCAGTCCATGGAGAGCCCTCGCAGGAGCAGGCCCTGGGCTGGAGCTGCAGCACATGGAGAGGAGCCCACTCAGGAGCAGGGGGATCTGGGGGGAGTTGCCACCCGTGGGGGACCCAAGCTGGAGCAGTTTGCTTCTGGGGGATGGATGGACCCCGTGGTATGGAGCCATGTGGGAACAGTTCTTGGAGAGCTGCTGCCTGTGGGAAGCTCCCACAGGATCAGTTCAGGAAGGACAGCATCCCATGGGAGGGACCCCACTTGGAATGCAGAATATTGATGTTAAAATTCACATGAAAACTCTGCAGAACATGATATTTGCCTCATTCAAGTTTGCCTACCTTACCTTCTGTTTTCTTTTACATTTCCATTCATTTTTCATTGCTGTTAAATGATGAATCAGTCAACATATTCTGAAAATCAGGCTACAGTCACGGTTGCGAGATAGGAATTACTATTTAGCCCTTAACTTTTCTACAGAGTCTGACAACAAATACACCAATTAGTGTCATTTGTGATCTTGTTGTTTATGCACTGAGGCCTGGACTAATAGCAGAATATTTTAAAACTTACCTGAATGAATTCATATAAATACTTACTGAGTTATGAATTTACAAAATATTGTTTTAAGTGCTTCTGTTTCTTTCAAAAAGTTGCACTGGGCAAAGAATCTACACAATATATGAGATTTCAGGATCCTGTTGGGATTATTTTACCAACAAGTAACTATTTTGTGGTATCTTAAAAGAATGTATACAAAAGAAATAAAGAAAATTCTGTTCTCTTTCCAGTATAAGGATCAAGCTTCATACTTTAAAATGCCTTATTGATTACTTAACAGTGTTGTATGTGAAGAGCTTTCATTAGTTTATATCTGTTTAGTTATTTAAACTTTATCTATTGTGAACTTGCACATTCCCACACTACATCTATGACTGTAATTCACATGGATGACAATTTATATAATTCAGAAACTGCACTGCACAGTGCAGAATAACTGAGCCTGTAAGATGTGGAATAGCTCCCTGAGAGACCAAGAGACAGAATCTGAAAGTCTAAGGTTCAAATTCCTCTTCTGCATGGCAATCAGCTTATGAAGATTTTTTTTTTTTTTTTTTTTTTTTGCCTCTGCCTAGTAAGTATTTAAGCTCCTGTTTTAAAAAAAAAAAAAAAAAAAAAAAGCTGCAAAGCTGAGAAGTCAACTATATATCTATATATACAGTGAATGTATTAATGTATTGCAAATCTCTTATTTCAGTCAGTGGACAGTGAAATTTTGGTGTTTCTGAGTTCAGAATCAGACAGCAGGAATTTTTATCTCCATTACTTCAAGGAGACCATCTATTCTTGTGGCTTCTTCCATTTTTCTCATGTCATTTCCACAAAATCTTTGTCAAAATCATTTTTTTCAGAGGAAGAGGTTCAATAAAACGTTTTCATTGTGGAGCCCCAAGAATATCTTTACATAAGAATGTTTAGTTAAGTGAACAAAATAACATCTAAAGAAGCTTATTGAACATATTTCATAAGATACCATAGCCAGACCGTATTCCCAAAGACCTCTGTTTCATTTTGTGAAACTGTGACTCCAGTGCTATGCAGTATTGGCAATTCTGGGTGGGCTGTTCCCACTTTACCTGGATAAATAGCACAAATAGGACAATTCTCAACTAAAGCTTAGTTTCCATCATATTTTGACCTCAGATTTATAATTCTTAGGATTACGTTTTCCTTCCTTCCTTCCTTCCTTCCTTCCTTCCTTCCTTCCTTCCTTCCTTCCTTCCTTCCTTCCTTCCTTCCTTCCTTCCTTCCTTCCTTCCTTCCTTCCTTCCTTCCTTCCTTCCTTCCTTCCTTCCTTCCTTCCTTCCTTCCTTTCTTTCTTTCTTTCTTTCTTTCTTTCTTTCTTTCTTTCTTTCTTTCTTTCTTTCTTTCTTTCTTTCTTTCTTTCTTTCTTTCTTTCTTTCTTTCTTTCTTTCTTTCTTTCTTTCTTTCTTTCTTTCTTTCTTTCTTTCTTTTTTCTTTCTTCCCAGTTGAGAATCGGTGCCCACTAGTCTACCTTTGGTAATTATTTGTGAAAAAGACCACAGAGAATTGTATATGGCAGAAATAGCGAGGCCTATGAAAAGACAAAAAAAAATTGATAATATGACATCTGAAATGATCAAATTGTCAATTATGACACTGAATAAATTCCCTTGTTATTGCAGATGAACTGGTATAATACCAGGGGACTAAACATGAGCCAGATTTGATTTGTCAACTTGCTGCTATTATTTTGACAACATTTCAGCAAAATTGTCACATCTGTCGAAATTCTCTTGGAAAATTAGATGTAGCAAAGAACACCAAACAGCCCTATTTTCTCCTACTGAGTGTGCTGGGATTTTCCTTTGGTGAGTCATCAGCCGGCAGCAACAATGAAGTGTCACAACAATCACAAAGATGCCATCTGTTTAAAGGAAATGATCCAAAAGCAAACACATACATTTCAAAACATAAGACTGATCAGCACAAAAAAAAAGAAAAAAAAATCACACACATACACATACTCTGACTATGTGGATTTTTAAACATTTACAGCATTTGTGTAATTCCTGACATATTATCAAAACAGCCAGATAATAGCAATTATAAAATTTCCTCTATGAATTTCTATCATCATGTAAAGCCACAAATGATATTACTTGGGGGATCATGGAGGTCATGGTATTTGTAAATGTGGAATATATTTTTCATCACATGGTGTCTCTTGCACTAGGTACACAGGTACTTGCAAACATAAGATGATTAGAATGCTTCAATTTCTTTCAAAGTATTTTGAACAAATACAGGCATACTGCATTGCTCTGCATTGATCACAACTTCTCTAGCAAACTAACAGAATACAGGATGACTACCACAAATGGACTCATTCCTTTTCTAGCACTTTGTCACATTTTAAAGAAAAATATTTATTAAAATATTTTATATTAATAAATATAAAATATTAAATATTTATTTTAATATTTATTAAAATAATAAATGTCCAGAAACCAATAATTTTGATCAGTATAGTTTATATAAAATAGGTAAAAATATCTGACATTTTCTAAACAAAATATGAAAATGAATTATTTGAAGAAAAAACAAAAGCAAAAACAAAACAAAACAAAACAAAAAACAACTCAATAATATTTTCCAAAAATTTTAAAATAAAGCTAAAGGAAACATTTGTATTGCAACTCATGAAAATCATACCGATGAAAAGAATATTATTAAAGAGGCAAATAGAGAGAATTTATTGCTGATATAGCTTCCCATAAGCAGGCAGACAGATACTTCTCTGTTTGCCTAACATTTAGGTTATGTGTCCATTCTTTTGCCTTCCTTTGAAATATAAAATATAGTATAAATGACTTAGGAAATGTACTGTAGAACCAAAAGGAGTTCATCCAACAGCAAAAATCCCAAGAGGAGGTCTATACAACGATCATCATGATTTAATTTAACTACTGTGCTTATATTTACAAAAAGCTTCAATATGTGCAACACCAGGGATCACTAAGTTTTGCTTAAACCTTTAGTGTGTTTCCCTAAGTATGTTCTCATATAGCAGGATATAAGTGTTACTCTTTTCTGTTGAAATTGCCTAAAACATCTGTCTTTTTCTCTGTCTGTTTTTCTTCCAGAATTCAAATGACTATGGTGCAGAAGGGGAAAAATTAAACTTGCTTTCTTTTGCATGTAAAATTCAATTAAAAAAAATTCAATTTAAACATGCATGCCTATGTGAGATTATATCAGAAAGTTCAACTTTATTGAGAAAAAACAAAACACAACTTGTTGCAAAAGAACCTTCCTTCTGTATGACATACTCTACACGTAATATTATAATTTGGACGACATTTCTTTAAGTAACTTTTGACAACTATGTTCATTTTTTCCTGGCTATACACCCTGTCTGATACAATAGTAGCATGAAATTGCATGAAATTAATTAATTAATTAATAATCAATTAATTGAAAATTAATTAAATAATTAAATATAATTATTAATGTAAATGTAATGTAATATAATGTCAGTAATATTTTTAAAATCTATTAGAATGATTTGCACTATACAGAGATTGAGTACTTATTAGTAACTCATGACTGATACTGAAGCAATCTAAATTTTGAGAAAACATCTGATGATTTTGTAATAAACAGTATGATTTTGTATGTTCTCATGTTAATAAATGAAAAAGATAAAACAGTCACTTTCAGTCTGCTTCTATGAATACATACAATCCATATTTAAGCCTGTTTCTAAATGGTATCAAAGCCTCACTTGTTTTTACTGAATTCTCTGCAAATATTCCTATGAACAATACTGATGATCATGATGATGATAGAGTAATAACAGGAAAACATGTTCACTGATGAGGAATTAGTTAACACAGGTGTAGTGTATAGAAGGTCAGAATTCTCTCTCTCTCTCTCTCTCTCTCTCTCTCTTTCTCTTTCTCTCTCCCTCCCCACACCTCCTTCACACTCGCACCCCCACAATCAGAAACATGCATTTAGAGAACTTCCTGTTCTCAAAATTCAGTCTTAGAGAGAGTGTAGGTAGAGCTATGTATCTATAGCCATAGATACAATGGAAGATATAACAATTCATCTGACTTTAACAACTTTGGCAACAACTTTAACAATTCACCTGACAAATAGACTGACATCAAAGCCGAAACCTATGAATGGGTAGTATTTAAGCATGAAAACTAGATATGAAATCCATTTAGGAAAAAAAATATATTAATATATAGTTCATATCATGTTTTCAAATGTTTCCTAATTCAAGGTAGATGGAGCATAACTGATGACAAAAATCAGTTTCCTCCTTTCATTCAGTAGAACTACTGCGTTATGTGTATCTCTTCATTGGGAGTGAGGATGAGTGTGGAATGAAAACAAGGTGACAGACCAAAATGAAAAAGAAGTGTATATAGAAAGAAAGAAAAAAAAAGTGTATATAGATAAACTTGTCTCAGACATGTCAGTACTTGCTATTTTATTTCTCTGATATGAAGGATGGATGAAGTAAAACCAATTTTGGTTGTCAAGGGCTGCCACAAAATGGAGAGAAACAAAAAGAACAACAAAAAGGTGTCAAGAATAGGTCTATCAATAACACTAACTTATTTTACACATATACTGTAAAAACCTATCCAACTTCCAATCTCACATAAATAAAATACCATTCCTTTTCTAGCAGTTACCATAGCTTCAGAAGACATCTATTACTTTATCCAGCCTCTAAAAGTGCATCTTAACACCCATGAAGTCTTGAAATTTTAAATAATTTGTACTAAAACATACTTCTTCAACTAGTACACTATTCACATATTTTATAAAGGTGCCGTACAAAGATCCTGTTGAAGGCAATAGAAACTTCAGTTGGTCAGCATCTCTGAAAGTCTCTTCATATTTATTTATTTATTTATTTATTTATTTATTTTTATTTATTTCTTCAGAAACCATTTAAATATAAGCTCTGCAAAAATAGGAAGACTGTCCAGACAAGAATGTAAACAGTATGTACAGACTTTGGGAATTTATAGAAAATACATTTAAATTTAACACACAATAAGAACTATAGGTATAAATATTGAACACATCCCTGATACCAGCTATAAGAATGAGTTAGTTTCAACAAAAAAATTAAAGAGGCTATAAATTAAAAAAATGTGTAGGTAGGGAAACAAAACCAAAAAACACTTACTGTGTGGAAAATTTGCTGAAACACTTAATTTTCTTTAGAAATTCTAGTGTCATACTGTACTTTTATCTTCACAGTAAATTTTATTTTAGAAGAAGATATAAACAAGTTGCTGCATAAGCCAAGATTCTGTTAATTCTGGTTTTGTCAATAGTCAAATAACTTAGAGTTTGCTGGATTGATTTTTGTCTTAAATCTACCTGGAATAAGTCCTTATTATCAGTAAAAGACTCTAAAAGTTTCAAGACAAAAATCAATCAAAATCTGAAATAACACCTGTGTAATTAAGCATGTTGTTGAAGTTGAATCATAGTAAAAGAAATTGAAATGCTAGAGATAGCCACATGTGATCTGATCTTCTACCTCACTGTACTACATGATCAGATTAAATTTCCCTTCAAAAGTAAAGTCAACAGTTCCATTCAGTATTTGCCAAAGTGATTCTACTAAGGACTGAATGCATTCCTGAAATGGTTTTATACAGTAGAGTTGATAGGAGTGATAGTCTAGCATTTTCCTTCTATGACATGATGCAGAAAACTGAGCAACACTTTCAAGGGTTTTGTTCTTCTAGTTTGAGATTTTCTTCAGAAAATAAAAATAAATCTACTAAATCAACTGCTCTCAGCAGAGATGCAGTGAATGACAGCATATATTAATAGAAAATGCATGTAATAAAGGAGCTCAACTTAAAAGGAGACATGATTTCTAAAAAAAAATAAATTAACTGTGATATAGAAAATAAGTGTCCTTTCAACAAAACAATGTGATATAAGGGACTTATCTTAACTGCTAAGCCTCATTGTTGTCCTTGAAGACCACAGAGTGATACAGGTTTAAAAATCTGACTACTACTAACAAGTTACTCTTGGATTATCTCAAGGATTAAAAAGAAGTGTATACTTAATCACCAGAGCTATTTGCTCTTTCTAAGTTACGATGAGTGAATCCATCCCATGCTACCTAGAGAATTTAAACATTAAAGAAAGTCCCTTTTCTGTTCATAGATTGAATCATCATATCATATTGAATCATCATTGTCTTGGGTTGGATGGGACTTCACAGACCATCTTAGTTCCAACCCCTCTGCCATGAGCAGGCATGCCACCCACTAGATCAGGTTGCTCAGGGTCTCGTCTAGCCTGGTCTTGAGCACCTCAGCAATGGGGCATCCACAACCTCTCTGAGCAACTCTGTTAGAGTGCGTGAGTAGTGTATTTTGCCTTTCTGCTATCCAAGCAGAATGGCTACTACTAAATACTAAGTAACTAAAATATTCTCAAAGACAAATGTTTTAAACATACTACATTAATGTTTCATTTTGTCAACAAAGTTTCACAGAATAATCAAGAATAAATTAAGAGCAATTTCTGTTGAAAAAAGTGATTCAGGAAAATGCAATCACTCTTCTGCTTGAAATACAGCTTGGAGGGTTTCTTGGAACAGATATTTCAGATCAGGTAAGCATGGAAATGAGTCTACTCCATTGGAGATCAAAATGGAAGTGTTTTCAGTGTCCCTTTGCAAATCTGATATGTGTTGATTTCAGGAAGAGAATTCAGCATGTTGATTTAGGCACCTAATTCTAAAACAGGAAAGATATCCACAGGACAGAGAGATGTCCACTTTCATCTTATCAGTAGGATGTTAGGATGTCTAAACCACTGATAGAAAATCCCAATGAAGAAATTTCTCCTGAGTTTAAGTGCTATTTCAGTTTATCAGTTTTATGACTCAATAATAAAGATCTTGAAAGTATTTGAAAACTTCTGGCTTCAGCATCTTTCCTTCACACAATGATAAAGTTTTAATCTAGGAAGTAAGTCACCATGGCTCATAGTTCTCCCATCTCAGAGGCAACACACTATTTTTGAAAACAACTTAAAAAGGAATACCATTTATAAAACATCTTAAGATACTGAATGTTTATCTTCTATGCAATTTCAGTGGGCCTAAGACTTTTCTAAGGTGTTTGGGAATGTTTGGAGATCTTATTCGAACTCCAGAGGGAGGAAAAGCACAATCACAGTAGACCCAAGGAAAAAAAAAAAAAAAGACAGAGAGAGAAAAGAAAAAAAAAAGAGGCAAATAGTACAAGGAAGGATATCAGAGAGAAGTTTTTCTTGTTTGAGTATTAGGATTTGACAGGGCCATGGAAAGGTCCTCTGAGTTTTAAATATCTGAGCAACTAAGACAAGTTGTGTCACTCAGCAAATGCACAGAGCAAATTTGCAGTGCATGGGGCTTTAGTGAACAGCAAGCAAAATGCAGGTGAAGGAAGAGAAAGAGATGGTAGAAATCCATTGTTAAACTATTTATGAGGAAGAAAAAAGACCAGTTCTTAAATTAAGGAGGACAAAATTCCACCTCTATGTTGGTATTGATTTTGCATGCTTACATATTCTATGCAGTAAGATTCACATAGATTTACAAGACTGCAGCTCTACAGGCTTCCAAACCCCTAAAAACAGCCAAAAGAACAGCTATTTGACTATTACTATAGCTCCTTAAATTTTAATTCCAGTTCAGGTATTGTGGCACATATTATCTATACTAACATCCAAGTAACTTATTTGAAAACACTCTTTTCCAGCTTCATTTATATATATCATGATTATTTTTAATTTATAGATTTTGTAATTATAATCTCTCAGAGCTCTTTCAGCATTGAGATTTTTTTGCAGAACACTTGAATTATGTAGTGAAGAATATAGCAACAAATAGGATAGGGATTGTAAATAATCAAAATAACCTGATAAGTTGAGCAACCTGCTAATTTAAATTCATTTATTCTAAGTATATAATCCTGTGGTTTTATCTTTTTCTCATTTATTTCCTTATTTTCAAGACCATTTATTAAGCATACAATATAAGTAACATTGGAGGTCAGGCAGCTGAGCAATCTTGTCATTTCAAAGTAAATAAATGAGGTTCAAGGCACTTTAATTTGTGTGCTCTCCTTGGAAGAAAACTAAAGTTTGTTCTCCTATACATGGAACTTTTTAGAACAGATGTGTTAGCATGAAGCTGAATATTTTTTTTTTTTCTCTAGTAAACCAGTTTTTCAATATGAAAATGTGTAATTATCAGAATTGAAGTCTCTTGCTTCAACTGATTTTACTGGACCTTCCTGTGGTGAAGTTAACTTTCTTCACAGCAGCCTGTACGTGTATGCTGCTATATTTTACATTTGAGAGAAAAACAGTGTTGATATGACAACAGTGTTTTTAGCTGTTGCTGAGCAATGCTTGCACAGCTCTGAGGCTTGCATTTTTTTCTCACTCTGCCCGTACAATGAGTAGAATGGGGATGAGGAAAGGATTGGAAGGAGACACAGCCAGGACAACTGACCTGGAGGATACTTCATATCGAATAATATCATGATCATCAATAAGAACCTGAGGGGTTTCTCTTGCAAAGTAGATGTTGCTCAGAGAATGACTTTATTCTGTTTCCTTGACTTATGAAACTGTCCCTGTCATGACCCCAAAGTTTTCTGGCTTTTGCTCTTCCTGTTGTCCCCTAATGGGGATATCCTTGTAAGGGTGAATGGCTTTGTGGGCACTTAGCTGCTGACTAGCTGAAAAATCAGTTTTAGTAAGAACTTTTCCATGTCAAATGGAAAATGGTTTTCTATCAAAACAAGTAAGAGAAGGAAGTGAGAGATTCCTCCTATTCCAATCACTTTTATTTATTTATTTGTTTGTTTGTTTCTGGTTAATATGTACAATTAAACACTCATTAGTGTAGAAGTAGTGTACAGAAAGCTGTATTGATTTTATGTGACAAGGTTTTGGTAGTGTGTGTATATGTGTACATGTGCCTCTGTGAGACTGTATTTAAGAAAGGGAAAAATGCTGGGCAGAATCACTGACAAGAGAGAAATGAGGATTACTTAGGCTGAAGTATGTGCAATATGAATCAAGTAAAGTCTTGTTCATTCATAGGAGTTTGCTTGTACCTAACTTGATGAGAGGAAAAGAATGGAGAAACATTTTTTTAAATACTGAAAAAATATGTGACAAAAAGCTATTTCCTGTCCAACTACACTCTGGTATCCTTCAGCAAATCATCTCCCAGACCCTTTATAGGAAGACTGAAGTTTCTTGGGATTCATTAGAATGAAAGGTATTACAAAAACCAAATAATTACATAATTATATCAATATAAAATATTCTTACTCAATTATTATTGGGTTGAAATATAAAAGGAGCAAAAGACAGAAATGTGGATGTCCTTGGATCTGGATGGCTTTTGCATTGAAGAATTAATTTTCCTTGAAAGTCTCTCTTTTCCCTCAATTTTCTGCTATTCAATGTTAATTTAAGACATACCCAGGTGAAATGCTATGGAACAACTACCATCTCTAATGGTATCTTTGTCTTTAGAAGTTACAAAATACTGCATAGCCCTAAGCAGTCTTCAGCAAATCTATTTTACTGTGTTCCTTGTAAGTTTTACCATATTTAATTTTGGCTAAATGGATAGTTGAAAAACTGAAACACAAAAACACGTAAGTGCTCAAAACTGGTTCTGTTATTGGAATATAACTTATGTTAATATAACTTATGTTAATATAATTATATTAATATAACTTATGCTAATAATTCAGATAAGTATGGTCTATATACCCTTACTGAATGATTCAGAAAAAAAAAAAAAAAAGAAGGACAAAAAAAAAAAAAGTGAACAAATTTTTTATTGGAATGTATTGAATTCCATTCACATCAGATTGGTACAAAATACTTTATTATTTTCTTTGTAGCTGAAGCTAGGTAAGGTTTCTTAAGAAGAATTAACACTTGCAATTACAAGAAAGCTTAAGGCAATTTGTGTAAACAAAATGCAAAATGAATTTATGTGTTTGGAAATTCACATATGCATTGGGGGTTGTATATCTGGGAGTTGGACCCAATGATCTTTCGAGGTCCTTTCCAACCCCTTAAATTCTGTGATTGTGTGATTGCCTCCATCATATTTACAGACTATATCCATGCCTTGTTGATACAAATGCTCAGTCCTAAATACCATTATCTTTAACAGCAGAATGAAATATAGTGTTGGATAGCAATTTCAAAGTGATCTAAACAATATTTTGATCTAAATAAACAGGAAAGCGATAGTCAGCACTTGGAAAGAGATTAAATAACAAAGGTTTATTGGGTTCAATGACTGTGTAAAGCACTCCTAGCATGTGTAAAGTACTCCTATTAAAGCACCTAGATTCTCCTTTGTTTTTCATGCTATCTTGCTCTTAGTTATAATAAAAATATTCAGATTCCAAATTTTATCTAATTTTTATATCTCCAAACTTCTTTTTTTGTTCTTTTATATGATATTTTGTCTTGTGAGAAAGGAAAATAAATACCACAAATCTTAACATGTTAGTAAGGAAGTTATTATTAATAAATATCAATATTTTATTTGGATAAGTTACATATATTGCAATAAAATTAAAATAGTTTTGGGAAGAATGCAGATTTAAACCTTAAAGACTTGAGAACAATGTTTGAATTAATGGGAAATTCTAATTGCCAAAGAGTTTAATGTAGTGTCATAATTTATTCATTAAAACATGCTATTTACATACAAATATCAACTACTTTGAAAGAAAACTGCAAACATGCCTTAAAAAATGACTTTGATATGCTTAAAATTTAGATGTCATTGTGCAGGGAAATTTATGACACTTTCCTTTGTATTATTTTTCTTATCACCTTTGGTGACTCTTAATCAGTTTTGCATAGCTAGTTACACAGTAAAGCGATAGACTGTTTTTAAAATGTCAAATCATAATAAAAATTTAAAACAACTAGCTATATTCCTGACTGTACTTTGTGGTAGCCCTTCTCTTTAGTATGAACAGTGTCACACTGGACAGTTTCTAAATGCGGCCATTAGCTGTAATATAATGTCCAAAGAGTAAAGCAACAGCTTTTGGGGCTTCTCTTCCTTCTGAGCTTGGGAAAACTGGTAAACAGTAGCTCCTGTCTGACTGGGTAGAAAATCTGCTGGGCCTTTGTATGATTTCTCTTAGGGAGATAAGGAAGGGAATAGTCTCCTCTTTTTTTTTTTTTTTATTTTTATTTTTTTTATTATTTTTTTTTTCTTCCCACATCACTCTCTTTGTGGATAAGGCAAAAGTAGAGCTAAGTTGTAATTAGATCTCTTTCATCATGCAATAGAGGTGTTCCAATGTATCTCATATTAAAGAGTTTTGTTGAATACAACTATGTATTCATGGATATAAATGGTGAAGCACCATCAGGATGCTTTTGCTGTCATCAGTGATGATATGTACATAGTAAAGCTGTATTCACAGCTAGTGCCCTGGAACTGTTGCTCCAGACAGCAGTGTTAATGCAAACCTGCAATATTTCTGAAGGCTAATAAAAACATAAAGTGAAATAATGCAGCAGACTTCTGATGACTTCTCTGTTCTGTGCAATTTACCACAGGAAATAAATCATTGAGACAGGAAACATGTAATGGCAAAACATGGGACCTGTCACATCAGTTCACTATCAATCTGTATCTGTCTAGTTAATAAAGACTTACATTCACCTCTCCTCAAACTTTCCAACCAAGAATTTTTATTGATTTTTCAGAGTGCATAAATAACTTTCTGTTTTGAATAAAAAAAATTGGTAGATATTTTTTATCTAGTAACATGAGAGTATCTTATGGTTTCCTAAACATGAAAAACATTTGAGCACTTCAGGCTATAAACTTACCTCTGAAATTATACATATAGCTTTTTAAGTATACTGTGTTGTCTGGAGCATGGAGATACTACTGAGTCAGTGCTGGTGAATCATTCAAGTGAAAATTTGCTTCAGACTTCTATTGACTATGAACACTCTTAGGCAGTATTTTCTCCCTGATGGCTTTTTCATGATTTCCCTGCTGAATTTTGTTTTAAATACATTGGGATAAGTAAATAAGCCATTTCATTTTTATTTTCCCTTCCGTGAAATCCTTCCCAACTAAATTAATTAATGTTCAAAACCAATATTTGAGCAGCCACATAATGTAATTAAAATTTCATAAAATAGCTATAATCATCCTAGCTTGGTAATAAGCAACCTTATTTGTCACACAAATGATTTCTTCAGATTTTCAACAAGAACTTTATTTAGCTAACTAAATAATATATATATATATATATATATTTTCTTTTTCTGTAGGAGGTTTGTGTTTTAAAACAGACAATTAAAGTCACAGCCAGGATGTCATGTCATACAAGACAATATTTAATCACAGGAGGTTTCAGCTATGTGTATATTGAAGTTAGTCTGATTTATCTAAGAAAGTGTGCTTGACTGAGTTTTATTTTAGACCTGTCTGCCCAAATTGTTTTTTATTTTTGTTGTTGTTGTTTTTGTTTATTTTATTTTAATTTTATTTTAATTTTATTTATTTATTTTTTTATCTGGAAGTGTTAAGAAGTGCACAAGGAGCAAGTGTTAGTTACAAGTTACAGTGTTAGATGAATAGGATTTTTGTTGTTGTTTTAAGTAATTTACAGTACTTCATTGATGTCTTTAACACCATATGTGACTTTCATGTTAATGACAATAACTGTGAAATCTGCTAGATGCTGGAGAACCTCAAAGCTGAAGAGAAATATATTTAATATTTTCCACTGCTTTTTTTTTACATAATTGCTGTCTTCATACTCTCCCCACTGTCCAGTGTTATTTGAGACTGCTTGATTTAAAGTGCAGTCCTACTTTGAAAGTGCTTTTGCAAAAAAAAAAAAGCAACATAAAATTCCATATTTGCTATATACTAGCAATTTCCAGATCAAATTTGCTTACCTTACTGACTGAAATGCAATTTTTACCTATGTATTTGTTCTACAGACCTTCCTGGAATCTGAAAACTAAACTATGCTTTTTCCTCCATGGGTTATTCAAAATGTTTCCCCTGGGCAAATGCTTCCTTCAGGTACAACTGAGAAAGACAAGCCGTTGCTTTCAAATACTGCCCGCATTTACCTCTCCCTGTGTAGTTTATGGGGTCTGTAAAGGCGTATCTGAATATTCATTTTAACCTATAACAGAGAAGAGTAGGCATATTTAACTCAGTTAAACAGTTATACTGATAATATAAACAGTAGAAAACTATCCAGCTTTTTTAATGCTGAACATAATTAGTTCTGTAGGTGTGATGGGATTAGAAAGGGAAGAAGAATTCCTTTTTCCAGAAATATAAGGAAAAAAAGCTGTTTGCTGAATGAAACAGACATTCTATACTATCAGGTTTTAGGGAAAAAGCAGAGTTAAATATTATTCCAAAGTTCAGTACTACCACCAGGAATCTTTTCTTCTGTGAAAATACCAGTAACAGCAACTGATGATTTGTGACATTGTGCTGTAATCCAGGAGGAACTTGGAATATGACCAAAGGGCGTTACTAATATTCTGCATGACTAATTATCAAACCTTCCCCTGAGTTCAAATATCCCAGTGTTTGCACAGTTGATACTTTTGTTCATCCATCATTTAAAATGTCTTGTAGCTGTAAAGCTAACAACATTCATAACAGTCCATTCATAAAGTCCTCTGGTGGGGAGGGGATGACAGTTTGCATTTTTCTGGTCTTTTAACTTCTTTGCTGCTGACCATGATTACAAATACCATGAAGCTGTAGCCACTGGGAAGGTGATTTGTCATATTTTTTAGATAGCAAAACTGAAATATATTATGTTATGGCAACTGTTAAGACAAAAGTCTTCTAGCCAAGAAACTTCTAGTTTTGTGGTAAAAGAAACAGTGTAAGAAGTGAAGCATATCCAAAACTTTCCCTGATATGGAGTTGGAATGTAAAGCAGGTGTTACTGGCTAGACCTGTTTTCACTGATATCATAGTATTACAGAAAACATTAGATTGGAAGGGACCTTGTAAAGTAATCTGGGATAACCCCCTGTCCTCAGCAAGGCCAGCTTCAAAGAAAGATGAGACTGTTCAGGTCTCTGTCCATCATGAGGTGCAAGTTCTGCAGTAGTTTGTCTCTGTGACCAAACCCCATAATCCTAGTGGTGACTTCCCACTCTAACCTCTGTGAATTATCTACATCTTCTTTCATAATTAAACCAGAAAACCCAGTACCTTCCAGGTATTGTGCAGAGCTCCTGAAAAAAATAGTTTAGATTTAAGTATTGGCCTTACACCTCACAAAAATATTTGCTAGCTCAAACTGTCATAACAGTCACTGTAGTTTGGAGTAGGTCAAGAGCAGCAAACCTATATAGCTATAAAAATGTCCAAAAGTTTAATATTTATTTTCAAACTCTTTGCTTTGAAGAGATTCTTGGACAACTAGATCAAAACTTGCCCCCCCTCCCCCCCAAAAAAAACAAACAAACAACAAAACAAAACAACAAGACAAAACAATAGAAAAAAAAAAAAAAACAAAAACACAACAAAACACAACCAAACAACCAAAAAAAAAAACCAAACAACTACATATTTCTTTTTAAAGAAATAGGAGGCACTGAATATCCTATCTTCTTTCACACATCTTCTCTTCTACACTCAATTTCTTTTCTTTTGTCAGTAGCATTCTGATTAGAATTTCTCTGCAGAAAGTCAATACTTATTTAATAAGAATGAAGTTGACTTTGAATTTGAAATGGAAATTGAACCTGTCAACCATTCTGACTTGAAAACACTTGGGTCCTCAAATATGAATCTGTTAAATTGTTCTCCTAAAGCCTGTTTTTTCCCCTGTTTTAAAGAATGAGTATGCACAAAACCATAAGGGTAAATTACTGAACTCATTCTCTTGCAAAGTAGATGAGAATTACCCAGGAGCAAACTCTGGGAAAGTCTGAAGTTGTGCTCAATAATAGGTAACTACTGAGAGGCATCTGTGAGGCATTGGTGTTTCTTCTGGTTTAAAATTTGAATGACAAAAATGGGTATGTAGTATGAAGTGTGTTAAATACATGTATGCATGCATGTATAAATACATAGATGTCTGTACCTGTCAGATGGGGACACTCTATGTCTTCTGTATTGAAATTCCATTTCTGAAAAAAAACCTGGCCTGCTAAAAATAAAATACCACTCAATGAAGAACAGATATTAGACACTCAAGTTGTTTGTCTCTGTGTAGCTATCTCAGAATATTTGCTAATTTTGAAAACACAGGTTCTGACTGCAAGGTCTGAATACATGATTTCCACTGGCTACAAAAAAAAAAAAAAAAGTATCTTAGGTTTTAACTCCATCACCTGAAGGTTGAACACATTCAGCAATGTACAATACTTGCTGATAATCTCATTGGCAAAAGGTTACAATCAAGAGGAACTGTGACCCTCCTCACGCCTCCCCTCTGGGTTATATTTAGGAAAAAATTAGTAGCACGATATTGCAAAACAGAAATTACAGAGGAGCAGAGTGCTTCATTAAAAGAATAGAAGCAACATGGACCCACTCTGTACTGAGCATATGATTACTCAGTGTCGGATTAAGCATTTTCTTTCAAATATTTTTTTTTTCTTGGCTATCCATTCTGTGAATGAAAGTATGATCTTATTTCTCAGCATATGAAGGATTAGTTTGCAGCACAGTACAAAAGAGTTCCTTCAGCTTATATGACGATACCATAGGTAGAGGAAGGTGATAAACTTATTGAGAAGTATGTAGTAGGAGCAACAATTTTTAGCTTCTAGAGCTCCAGAAGAGCTTTTTTCCCACTGGATGGGGGTAGGGGAAGCACTGATCTTATGATTCCACATGCATTAATACCAAGACCAAGCCTTGCTGAATCACTGAGTTAGTACAAAAAATGTCTGGATCAGATATGAAGCAAGCAACCACATTTTTGCCTAATTAATCTGAAATATCCCCAATTGCCCCCTGTGCCTTAGAAACTACCAGTCAGCTCCAACTTATCAACATTGGAGAAATACCTTTTGTATCCTGAGTTTGAACAAATCTGACAACCTCTAAAAGTTGGATAATCTCTTTGCTTGTTAGCAGTTGCCTTAAGGTGAAACATATTCAGAAAGGTAAACTCTGGGGAACTCTCTACCCAGAGAGGATAAACATAGTCATGCTGCAGGCCATTGTAGACCACAATAAACCTTTTTCTGATGACAATATTAGATGATCTGGCAGAGTGCAAGATAGTTTTGTTTTATAGAACTCTTTCCTGATCACAGACCTATGAACAGCCTCTGATCCAAAACCCACGATGATAAATTGACTATGATTATGTTGCCCTGATTTTAGCATTTGGCCTCCCTAGTGTAGTCCTTATGGAAGTATGGTCTAGCTCTTGCTTAGTTTAAAAGAAATAAATAAAATAGCTATTTTTCTCTACTTTGAGTCTGGTTATTTTACCTATCTCATTGTTAATAATAGCAGTAACAGGAAGGATACTGTCAAATGTAACTCTTGGAGACCTTCAACAACTATCTGGACATGGTTTTGTGAGACCTGTTTTAGGTGCCCCTGCTTGAGAAGGAGGGTTGGACTAGCAGACCTCCAGAGGTCCCTTCCAATGTAAACTATCCCGTGATTTCTGTAATGTAAGGAAGGTTAGCTGCACACTGGGCTGTGTAGACTGGGTTGAAGTATAGAATTTTCCCACTTTATTTGACACTAGTGAGACTACACTGGGACTGCTATGTCCAGTTTTTGGTTCCCCACTACAAGAAAGATACAGACGTACTGAAGTGCACTCACTGAACCAACATGAGGGTGAGGGGAGTCAAGGAAAGGCTGAGATGAGGGAACTGGGCTTGTTCAGCCTGGAGAAGAGACAGCTGTCAACAACTACCTGTTGGGAAGTGTAGAGAGGATTGGGCAGACTCTTCTTGCAGATGGATAATTGCAAAACAGGAGAAAATGGACAAAAGCATGGAAATTCCAATTAGATGTAAAGAAAATTAAAAATCATTATGGGTGTAGTTAAGTGCTGGAATAAGTTGCCGTAAGACGCCAAGGGATTTCCTTTCTTAGATCAGATGTATCCTCTAAAAATCCCTTCTAACCTAAATAACTCCAATTCTATGACTGTCTGAAATTCTGCGGAATCAAGCTCCATACTGTTTAAATCTTGGGTAATTTGAATAAATATCGATTCAAACTAAGAAACACATTTTCCTTGTGTTTTACCACAGCTTCTAAAAAACAATGTGCTGGCTATATTCATCTATAGAAATAGAAACAAAAGAGAGTTGGACAACCCTCTGATAGTGAACCCCAGATTTTGCTGAGTTCCACAACAATCTTCAATGCACTGGAGAGCAATTTCCTATTTTACGTGATTAAGGAGTTGCTGAATGTGGCTGAACCTGATAAACAAGTCAGATGTGAAGGATGTTGGCCGCCCCAGTTACAGTTACCTTGAGGTGGTGAAGTTCAGGATCCTGAGAGGAGGCAAAAAGACAAATAGCAAGATCATAGGCCTCTAATTAATAAAGCAGACTTGGCCTGTTCCAAGACCTGCTTGGAAAAATCCCAGAGCATACCAAATGGGAGAGGTTATGGATCCATGACAACTTGTTGATTTTCAAGTATCACCTTTTAAAAGCTCATGTCCATCCCAATGTGCAGGTACAAGGCTGAACAAGGAGCTCCTTACTGTACACAACCCCCAAAAGAAGCACACAAAAAGTGGAAGCAGGGACAGGTGACCTAGGAGGAATATGGAGGCATTCTCCAGGCATGAAAGGGTGAAGTTAGGGAACCCAGGAGACCATCTGGAGTTGAGTATGGTAGGGGGCATGAATGACAACAGGAAGAATCTCTACAGGGATATCAGCAGAAAAATTGAGGGCCAACTGCTGAGTGGAACAGAAGACCTGGAAATAGCTAAGGTACTCAAGACCTCCTTTGCCTTGTTTTTTACTGTTAAGACCAGTCTTCAGGAATCCCAGGTTTCTGAGACCACAGGGAAAGTCTCAAATAAGGTATAATTTACCCTCAGGGGAGAAGGATCAGGTTAGACAAGGATCAGGTTACACAAGTCTATGGGACCTGACAGATTGCATCCACTGAGGGAACTATCTGATGTCATTGTGAGGCCATTCTTGATCATCTTTGAAAGATCAGACTAGAACTACAGACCTGTTAAGTGGACAGTGAGGTAGATTGAAACTGGCTGCACTTCTGGACTCAAAGAGTTGTGTTTGTTGGCATGAAGCCAAGGTGGAAGTAGGTTGATAGTGGTATATAGTACAGTCTTGGGCCAGTAAGGGAATAATGGGACAGAATAATGGGACATAGTGCACCATCTGCAAGATTGTAGGAGATATAAAACTGGGAGGAGTCATTTAGACATCAGTTGTGAGAAATGAGCCAAAAGAGACTTAATGAGGTTCAACAGTGGGACATGTGAATTCCAGCCAAAGGGTAGGAATAACCTCATGCACCAATACACACTGAGGACAGAGAGCTGGAAAGCAACTTTGCAAAGAAAATCCCAGGGGTCTTTGTGGACACCAGGCTGGATATGAGACAGCCGCATGCCTTTGTGACAGACAGCCAGCACTAAGTTCATTACCAGCAGGATGAGGGAGGTGATACATCCCCTCTATTCAAGACTGCTGAAACCACACCTGGAGAGCTGGTTCCAGTTTTGGGCTGATCAGTGCAAGAGACTTATGGACATACCGGGCTGAGTCCAGCAAAAGACCATAAAAATCTTTAAGGGACTGGAGCATCTTTCATACCAAGAGAGGCTGAGAGAGGTGGGACTATAAGAAGGCTAGAATGCTAAAGGAGAATGTAATCAATGTGTATAAATACCTGGTATCAGAGAGGAGTAAAGGATGGAGCCAATGGTGCCATGTTACAGGAAAAAAGTAACAGGTATAAATTTCTCCTCTCTTCTCCTCTCCTCTCCTCTCCTCTCCTCTCCTCTCCTCTCCTCTCCTCTCCTCTCCTCTCCTCTCCTCTCCTCTCCTCTCCTCTCCTCTCCTCTCCTCTCCTCTCCTCTCCTCTCCTCTCCTCTCCTCTCCTCTCCTCTCCTCTCCTCTCCTCTCCTCTCCTCTCCTCTCCTCTCCTCTCCTCTCCTCTCCTCTCCTCTCCTCTCCTCTCCTCTCCTCTCCTCTCCTCTCCTCTCCTCTCCTCCCCTCCCCTCCCCTCCCCTCCCCTCCCCTCCCCTCCCCTCTCCTCCCCTCTCCTCCCCTCTCCCCTCTCCCTTGCCTCGCCTCCCGCCTCGCCCTCTCACGTTGCTTCTCCTCACCTGTCCCAGACATTGAAAAAAGTTGACCAGATACATTGTAGAATAACCTTGGGGATTTTCAAAACTCAACTGGAGCAACCTGAGCAGGAGTTTTGCACTAGATCATTTCTAGAGGTGCCTTCCAACCTTAACCATTCAGTAATTCTGTGAATAACACTGGAGTTTTATTTTTATAATGATTAAATTTGATGGAAATAAAAAAAATAATGAAACAGAAGGAGATAAATATTTGAGAGCTACACTTTCTCTCTTTTGAGTACTCCCTGTTTGAGTACAAAACAGGTTTATTCCATGCCTTCCTATGAACTTTTTTTTTTCTGATTGAAATATTAAGCATTTCCATTATTTCTATCACATTTGCTATACAACAATGAAACCTATAATATTTAATGAATTATCTCCTCCACTGTACTGACATCTGTATAAATGTTCATTTGTTCCTCAGCCACCACTCCCAGATTGTCCCTTTTAATTCTGATAAAACTGCTTGCTGCTGCTCTGAGTGTACAGTTGCCACAACATAAGAAGTAAGAAAAAAAAACACAACCAACCAACCAACTAAACCAAACCAAACCAACCAACCAACCAACCAAAAAAAAAAAAACCAAAAAACTGGCAGATGACCATATTCATCTTTTGCAAATGATCAAATAATGAACCTTGCTATGTCATTATTGATAGAATCATTGTTCTTTTGTTAATTCAAATACTTGTGTCCAGGTAACAAACATGTAGCCTGGCTTAAACAATTTGACAGCATTAGACCTGCACAAGGGAATGCCCTTAAATGAACCAATAAATCTGGCTATTAAAAAGCAAAAAAAGCTGTAGTGAGGCTGAGATTTTATCATTTCAGTGAATCAGATCATTAAACTTGAGTTATAGACCATAACACTCCAAAAGGATGAAATTATGAAATGCTGGTTCTTTGCCAAAAATAAATTAAAGCACTATAGGTTTATTTTTATCTCAGAAAGTCAATGCTTGTTCATTTAGCAGCTTTCCCAGGTGCAATGGAAAATTAAATAGAAAGCTCTAGGCAGTATTATTAAATGGTTTCCACACTCTTTGTTTGATAGAAAAACATGCAGAACACAGATATCTTAATATGAAATATGTATAGACAATAGACCCACATAAACCCATTGGTATAGAAATGGGTCGAAGTGAGGAGAAACACAGTTGACTGTTGCAAGAAACTTCTGTCTGCCATTCTGTTTTCTGAAGAAAAACAGAGAAAACTGTGTATGTCATTCTTGCTTTTAGTCAGTTTGTTTCTTGACAACAGACTAAAATCTGTCACTTGTACTTCATGTTCTCAGTGGAACTTCTCAAGTGAGACTTTCATCTTCAAGTCCTTCATATATCAAAGTATCTCCAAACATATATGAGAAAATGCACATGATCAAACATAGAAAGGAGCTTTTCTTTCTCTCGATGAATCGTACAGTCTCCGCGTAGACAAAGTTTTGGTGCACTGTTGCATAGAACACACTACAGAGGGGAGAGCAGGTAGAAAACAAGGGAAACGTTACCTTGCTGTGGCTGTTTTTAGTATCCCCCAAGCCTTACTTTGTGAGAAAAGAAATTGCTTGCCCATGGCTTGTGATTGTAGTGTTATTTGGCAAGAAGATGATTTAGAAGTACTTTTAGGGATGCTCTCATTTAGACATGGCAAGTAACAATGACCTTGATACAGAAAATCCTCTTCACTGTAAACCCATAAACCAGTCAATTTCATGGGACATAATAGTATGAAGATCATACTACACAGATCATATTCATCTTGTGCTCAAAGTCAAGGAAGAAGTTTTACCCCAATCATTTGCTCCTAAGTCCAAAGTCAATGCACTCAAACTATGCTAAGAGCTTTTTCATGTTAGTAAGAGAACATACATTATGAACTAAGAAGTATTCATGGAATTCATTGGAATGGTTTATTTATAGAAATATGAATAAAGAGGTACACTAATAACATTTTCTTTTTGTTTTTACCAAAAATAGCTCATAATAAATTAATGACTCAGAATACATGAAAGATAGGAAAGGAAAAGAATATCTTTCTCCATCTATAAAAGTATTTTTTGATTGCAGTTCATGTGTGGATTGTATTTTAAGACTGTGCCTGTTCTGATAAGATAGGCAGTAGACAGACATTGACTCAAGGTACATTTTAAAAAATGCTTACTTGTATGTCAAAGACTCAAAACAACTGTACAGTGCTCATGTACATGCTCCTTAATGCATCAGGCAACACAATTTAGAGGTAAAACACCACCACTGAAAGGTCTGAAAAGATATTTTAACAAATCTCACATGCTCATGTTAAGCAGAAATTCTATTCCCTTGGTCAAAAGTGAGAGTCTCATTTTCACATGTAAGCTTTTTCTTCAGACTTTTAAAATCAGAAAAAAAAAAAAATCTGTTACAGAAACTAAAATAAATCTATCAAAACAAGGACAGAAAAGTTTTTTTTTTTTTTTTTTTTTTTTTTTTTTTTTTTTTTTTAATTGACAGGTCAAAGGGTTTTCAGTGACCTGTAAGAATGGGATTGTACAGTTTAATAGTCACAGTATTTCAGGATATCCTAATATTCTGTCACTCAGCAGGGCAATGTCAGAAAGGGACAGTTGTCCTTATTCTTATGGAAGGTATAGACACTGTGATAATTCCTCCTTAAAATGGAGGCTACCTCTGATTGCTTGATCACTGGACAAGATAATTGATAGAAACATTACGTTAGCCTCCTTCTTTTTATAACCTTGTACAAAGTTCAGAAAAACACATTTTCATTAGGTAGAAAGTCTGTGAATAATTTTCTGATGTTTGCAATTTCTGTGCATACAACTGACCAAATAATACAGTAGTCCAAGTACAATATGGAAATGTTTTAGAACATTTTCTAAAATTATTATTTATTTATTTTTAGAATATTTTAGATCTTGTAATATTTAGTAACTTCTGAGATTCCCTTCTGCATCTTAGCATAGGTTTTTTGTTTGTTTGTTTTAGGAACTCATTTTAAAGTACCTGAAGACAAATGACACACTTTAGTTTAAAAAAGTTTTTCTTATAAAGAAGTAAAATTATAAATTTAAAAAGATTCGTAAGAAAAATCAACTTCGATTAAGACTGGGTATTTGTTCACTTGGTTTGCTTACTCTTTTTCTCTGCATAATAATCATTCTATAAAATATGAACAAACTAAGCTTAAGACCCCCCAGCCTTGTCCTGAAAGCAGATGAATCAGAGAATCATTGTATGGATTGTAAGAGACCTTAAAGATAACCTGTTTTGAACCCCCCTGACATGGGCAGGGACACCTCCCATTAGACCAGGTTGCCCAAAGCCCCGTCCAACCTGACCTCAAAAACTTCCGGCGATGGGGCATCCACAACTTCTCTGGGCAACCTGCTCCAATGTCCCACCACCCTCACAGTAAAGAATTTCAACCTTGTATATAATATAAATTCAGTCTTTTTTAGTTTAAAACCATTACTATGGTAATAGTAAAAACTATCACTAGACTCCCTGACAAAGAGTTCATCTCCAATTTTCTTTTAGCCCCCCTTTACATACTGGAAGGCTGCAATGAGGTGTCCCCAGTGCCTTTTCTTCTCCAGGCTTAACAACCCCAGCTCTCTGAGCTTGTCTTCATAGGAGAGGTGCTCCAGCCCTCTGATCATCCTCACAGTCCTCCTCTGGACTTGTTCTAACATGTCTGTGTCCTTCCTGTGCTGGGGGTCCCAGAGGTGAATGCAGCACTCCAGGTGGTTTTTGAATGCAAAGTAGAGAGGGAGAATTACTTCCCTCGACCTGCTGGCCACACTTCTTTTGATGTAACCCAAGATATGGTTGGCTTTCTGGGCTGCAAAAGCACATTCTGGCTCATGTTGAGCTTCTCAGCCACCAACACCCCAAAGCACTTATCCTCAAGGCTTCTCTCAATCCATTCTCCACCCAGCCAGTATTCATGCTGGGGATTGCCCTGGCACAGATACAGAACCTTGCACTTGGCCTTGTAGAATTTTGTGAGGTTTGCACAGAACCACCTCTCAAGCCTGTCCAGGTCCCTCTGGATAGCATCATTTCTCTCCAGCGTGTTGACCACATCACACAGCTTGGTGTCATCAGCAAACTTGCCAAGGGTATACATGGGTATACAAGGGTATACTGTCTGAGTCACAAAGATGTTAAACAATAACGGTCCCAATATTGACCCAAGACAGACCTTCTGAAGAACGCCACTTATTACTGATCTCTACTTGCACACTGAGCCATTGACTACAACTCTTTGAGTGCGACCATCCAGCCAATTCCTTACCCACTGAGTGGTCCGTCAATCAAATCCATGTCTCTTCAATTTAGAGACAAGAATATCATGTGGGAGAGACAAGGATATAATGCAGGAATGTTCTTGAATATTCAGTGCAGTTAATTTCTATGGTAAGAATTGCAGAAAAAATAGATAGATGGGTAGTTTGACATAAAACATCTTTCATATTGGGAAGGAAAAAGACAGAGCACATATGTTTTTTAGAATTAATTTTTCACTGCTTTTGCTGGTCTGAGGTTTAACATTTCCATGCATCTTTAAAAACCCCAGGCATAAGCCTTAGGCAGGCTAAACACACAAAGAATACCAAACCTGATGTTTTGTGATTTCCTGCCTGCTTTCAGGGTATTGGAAATAATTAAATTTGAAGCTTCTCAAAAGCCAGCATCCTATCTCAAAAGTAAAGTTTTTATTTTTATATTTGCTTAGAATATTCATCTCAATAAATTTTCTCATTATTATTTACAATAGTTCAATGTGTCAGTGAAGGGATGGGTCATATTCCTGGTGTTTCACAGGCCACAGCAGTAGAAAACTGCAGGTTATTTGAAGCTTCTTAAATCCTTTATGCACCAAGGGGACAAAAATTCTGTCCCTGCAGTTCTCAACACTTCATCTTGGTCTGGGACCGGTGCTGTTCAATATCTTCATTAATGACATAGATGGTGGGATTGAGTGAACCCTCAGCAAGTTTCCGGATGACACCAAGGTGAGTGGTGTGTTTGATACCAAAGATGGAAGAAATGCTATCCAAAGGGACCTGGACAGTCTGGAGAAGTGGGTGCATGTGAACCACATGAGGTTCAACAAGTCCAAGTGCAAAGTGTGCACCTACATCTGGGCAATCCCAGAGAGGAGTACAGACTGTGAGAAGAGCTCATTGAGAGCAGCCCTGTGGAGAAGGACTTAGGGGTTTTGGTAGATGAAAGGTTTAATATGAGCCAGCAGCACATGCTTGCAGCCCAGAAGGCCAACTGCATCCTGGCCTGCACCAAAAGAGGAGTGGCCAGTAGGTCAAGGGAGGTGGTTGTCCCCCTCTTCTCTGCCCTTGTGTGGCCCCACCTGGATCTGGGGCCTGCAGCACAAAAAGGATGTGGACCTGTTAGAGTGAGTCCAGAGGAGGGCTACAAAGATTATTAGTGTGCTGGAGCACTTCTCCTACGAAGAAAGGCTGAGAGAGCTGGGGCTGTTCAGCCTGGAGAAAAGAAGCCTCTGGGGAGAACTCACTGCAGCCTTTCAATACTTAAAGCAGTATTATTAAAAAAGGTGAAGATGGACTCTTTACTCGGGTAGATAATGGTAGGACAAGGGGGAAAGGTCTTAAACTAAGAGAGGATACATTTAGACTAGACTTTAGGAAATTCTTCACTGTGCGGGTAGCGAGGCACTGGCACAGATTGCCCAGAGAAGTTGTGGCTGCCCCATCCCTGGAGGTGTTCAAGGCGAAGCTGGATGGGGCCTTGGCCAACCTGATATACCTATGACAGGGGGGTTGGAACTAGATGATCTTTAATGTCCCTTCCAACCTGAGCCTTTCTATGATTCTATGAATCACACATTAGGTTTATGTTACAAGCAAAGACCATTAATTTTTAACTTTATTTTTTTAAAGTTATTTTTTTAACATTAAATTTTGATTGATGATTTTTTCCTAGTGAATGCATCTGCATGCATTTTTTACTTTTTTTTTGGGGGGGGGGGAAAAAAAGAAAAAAAAGCTTTTAGCTATCAGAGAGATGTAAATGTAAACAAATCTTCCCATGGGCAAGCATTATTTGTAACAGAGAATTCATCTGTAGTTGCCTCACAGTGCAGGAAGGAGATGACAAGTGTTATTTCATTGACGTGTTTCTTTTACATATTGAATTAGAAATTGCAACATTATTACTGAGGTATGAGTTACTGAGGTATGAGTTTATGTAAACAAAACTATAGCATAGACCTACTATAGAAAAAGTGACATTAAAAGAAATGCTTAAAATAATTTGTAAGATTTTATTTAGAGTATGACTAAATCAGTTACTATTTTTCTAGATCTGAGAATTGCCTGCCTTCATAGACCATTAGATTTTTCTGTATGCATCTGTAAATAGGCAGTTGAGAAAAAAATGAATTAACTTGTTTTGTGTTCTTTTAAAACCGTCTGAGTTCTGCTGTTTGACAACTTGACTACTATATAAAGTGACTTTTTGTATGTACTAAAAGTATCTATGAAAAAAAGAAATTAGTGAGAAGAAGGAATTCTAATCAAAAGCTAATAGAGCAAGGAGATATTATCTGCAGGAATCTATTTGTTTCAAATTAGAAAAAAATGTCAAATTAAGTTTTTAAAACAGATTCAGACAAAAGCAGATTGTCCGTTCAAATAAATGATCAGACTATTATCTTGGTACCTAAGTCCCATGTACTTGTGAGCCAAAGCTTCAAATTAGTTTGACACCTTCCTATCAAAATATTTTGGATATAAGAAGTTTGATACCAGATATCCAAATATAAATAAATAAACCTCTAGTTTGATGGAGTAACTCAAAATTTTGGAGTTTATATATTTGCCTCCTACAAATGATTCAAAATTAGCCAGTACTATTATTCTGGAGAAAGAAAACATGCAATTTCATATTCTATTTAAAAAAAAATAAAATTATATTTATAATAATTTTATATTGTGCTTCATAAGCACAATATGAAAGTGAGTGTACAACTTTCACTGATTTTCACATCTGAGCAATTAAAATATTGAGAAACATTTTCATCTATATGGACTACGGGTTTTATGCTTTCTTTTCTAAAGTTTTGATTTAATAAGCATGGTTGCTGAGTTCTGTTAATGGAGAATGATAATTCAGAAATAACACCCTTTTTGACATAAGGAGCTCTTGCTACAATATATAGTGATGTTGTAAGTTTAAATTTAATAATAATATAAAACAATATAATCAAGCCACATGGAGTAAAATTACGAAACCAATGTCAAACAACCTCAGTGGGTACTGCTTATGCAGAAGATATGAGAGGTGTGATAAACTTGTAACATTCATCAAAATTTCATGTTCAAAGGAACGTAAGATCACTTCTAATCTTGTATGCCCATTTTCAGGATTATGCATCTGCATAGGGTCGGTTTTGCAGTACTTTATTTCTCCTAGCAGTAAAACTTCTCATCAGATTAAAAAAGTAAACAACAATATTATAATACTGCTTAAATATTCTGCAGCCATCAGGAAGTATATCATTGTAACTTGTCATGTAGAATAAATAAAAATGAGTTTCTAGTATTTCTGCAAATTCATACCCAGTTTACAGTGTATTGATTACAATTTTATCAATATAAATATTACATCAAATCCCTCATTTGTCTCTTATATTTATTTATTTTAATTTTCATTGCTACCTTGAAATCTAACTATAAATTAAGATCCTGATGTAAAAAGATTATGAAAAAAAAAATTAAAAAATACCTCACAAAACAAAACACACAAAAACAAATGGAACAAAAGAAAACATATAGACTGATCATAATAGGATAACTGGGAGAAGCAGCTCTTCCCAAGGATTGAACCACAAACTGAAAAACAAGTGAATAGGCAATAGAGAGATGTAACACATCAACAGTACCAATGATGTCAATTTCACTGTTACTTTGTGGATATCATTTCAGCACTTTTATTTATTTATTTATTTATTTTCACTATAAGGATATTTCTAATAAGAACTAGGGGCAGATCAAGGATGGAGACTGGTTGTGATCTGGTTGCATGGCTCACAATAGCATGAGAAGAGGGGATAAACTGTAAAGCTAATAGCAAGCTTATCCCTTTTTTAAATTAATGAAAATGATACTCAATAGAAGACAAAAGACAATGAATAAATGTTTAGAAGAACAATATGCAGCATTCTGGAACCATTAACAAGATTGCTGAAGAGATTTGCAAAAAGATTTGCAGAAAAATTGTATTTGTTGAAGCCAGAAAAGGATGACACTGTGACTCTGGAAGGCTCTCTAAAAGCATGTGAACGCAATAAAAATGTCAATATTTGATATAACTTTGAATTTTTCTACAATACTTAGGTATAACCTGGAGGAAATACCAAATAAAAACTAATAGTGGCAGTTGATAAAAGACATTGTGAGAAGAAAGGTGGCTCTGCTGTACAAAATGCTATAGAAAAAGATAATGAAGAAATATTCTGCAGCTTAACTTAAGAACAGGTAACATGAGGGATCAGATAAACAAAGCTTTAACTTGAGTAGAAGGAAACATGATTGGCATTGATGGTAAATTACATACCTTCCCAGAAGAAAAAAACAGTTAATAAGATTGCTTTTAGTGGAGATTACCCTGAGATGTGGCATACTAGACAGAAAGAACAGACCCTAAAGGGACTACAGCTAAAAGTAGTGTATCAGAAGGGAAAGAAGGCAGCAGAGAATCAGAAATGATAGAGGCCTGGAATCAGAGAATAAGAAAATTTCCAGAAGATAGAGGCATTGGAAGTGAGGGAAAGATGGAAGAAATTAAGACTAAAGTCTTCACAGTGCAATTCTACTCTGAAAAATCATTCACGATGGTTGTTTCATTAGAGTGGTATCAGAAGTTACAGGACAGAATTGGAAAATAGCTCAGCATAGTATTTCAAAACCTGTCCTCTATGATCTCACTGCACTGGCAGCATAAAGTGAGGTACAGCTGCTATAAAATTAGACATCTAAGTGTGAGCAAGTTACCTTAGGCTCTCTTTCTGGCTAATTTATCTGATCTACCTTAACAGACGATGAATCAAACTCTGGAAGAAGCTTCAATTGAATTGAAGGGGGACACAGATACAGAGCAATTATTGCACAAATTAGGGCAGGAATCCTAAGAAAAAGACCTGTAAAAATTTGGCTTTAGGTCATTGTTTTCTTTTATGCTATTACATGAGTTGGTTTCAACTACACTGTTCATGTGAAGATGATCAAGGACTCTTAATTTCTTTTCAGTATTAGAATTATTATTTTATTTCACCAGATTAAGCACAGATCTTAGTAGCTACAATATTTGTTTCTATATCCTTGGCCTGTCTTTCCACAAATTTTTCCTAATACACTTTACCTGCCTCTCCTCCAAATATAAGACTATTAAAACTAAGACTATGGGGCAGAGGGACGAAATATCTGTTGTGCACATGAAAAATACTTAAATCCTGAAAAATAATGATAACAAAGGAGGATTCATAACAACATCTGTGTTAAACTAAAATTATCCTCAAAAACAAAGAAATGAACAAACAAAACCAACAAGACAAAACAAACAAAAATCCACTGTCTGACAAGCTGTTGTTACAAAATTCACCCAAGCCTGCTTTCGGTGCACTGATTGGATCTGATCTGTTTTGTGTACCCAAAGCCCAGCAAGGGTGCTTTGAGTGTGCTGATCTGTTCAGACATATTGCATTGTGAGAACAGTAGCTGTTGCAGTGTTCTTCTAAAGCCATTTTTTGAGCTTCCTTATATATTGAATGTTTGTCTGATATAAAAAATAATTTCCAACATTATTTCAAGATCTCTCTGGAAAAGAAACAAACAAAACCCCTAAAACTTTTAAAACATGACATTTGATTTTCTACTGCTTCTTAATTCTTGAAGTTCAAATATGTAATTCTACTTCTGGAAATTTTATGCTTTCCTTCCTTCCTTCCTTCCTTCCTTCCTTCCTTCCTTCCTTCCTTCCTTTCTTTCTTTCTTTCTTTCTTTCTTTTTTCTTCCCAGCAATATAATCAAAGTTAGATTTTGTATTCTGTGTCACTGATTATAATTTCTTCATGCTCCAGTCCTTTTTATGTTTTAATAACAGGAAAATAACTGATAGAAATTTTTAATTATTTAACCCTTTTTAAAGACAAAACAAAAGTTGTAAAATATTTCAGTACACTTTAAAAAAAAAATGTCATTTGAAGCAGATTTGTAAAGTCAAATAGGTAAACTCAAAATATATTTTTTTCCTTTACTTGTCTTCATTAAAATCTTGTCATATTTAGCATTAAGTACAATTTTACCCATTAGTAATATAAGATCACCAGAAGCTTCACCTAATCAAATGCCCTACATATTTGTTTAACTATGTTTTTCTGCTTGGGTGACAAGCTCATGTAAAAATACTGTACAAAGGATAAACCAGTACTATTTCTGGAGAGCATAGTTGGAGGAACATTTGCTAAGAACTGCAGTGGACTTTATGCTGGACTGTGCATTTACACTTTGGCAAACCATTATTTTTCTCATAAAAATATAACATTCTCGTAGAATAAACACATATTTCATGAAGTTTCATGTTGTATTTGTAAGGTTGGTAAGTTTCATTGTGAATGAAGAGCCATCAAAGGTTCTGTAGCTTACAAATAAACAAAAACAGGAATATTTTCCAAAATACTACCCTAGCCTAGATCTTACTGACATGGAAAGAAAACCAAGCATGTGAACCAAGTGAGAGTGGAAAGAAAGTATTTTCCTTCTATGCCTCCAATCCCCACAAAACTTTGCCAAACTAATCTCTTACTAATCTCAGTCTGTCTACCATATGTAGTGTGCATGTACTCATAACCCTTTCTGGCTAAAGAGCATAAAAAAGCAGCTTCAGGTAGAAGGGTGAAGCTATCTTTTGAAAGACTGAAAACACATCACATGTCAAGATCAAACTTGTAATAGAAGAGTTAACCATAGACTACTAGTAATGCTCCCAGAATACTAAGGAAATGTAATAGGCAAACAATAAAAAGGGTGTTGATCACACACAGTGCCTCTCTATTTACATAGGTATCAAAAGTGACTACTGAATTATGACATTAATTAGCAAGAACATGTTATATTACTTAAAATAATTTTTTTTTTTTTTTTCTCATATATAAGCAGCCATTCCTAATATGAAATTGAAAGAGGTGCTGACTAACAGTTACCTCACTTCTACTTTCTAAAAACCCTGTGAGCTTTAACCAAAATAGTTGTCTGAAGACAGGTTTCTTTCACAGTAATGTCAGAGGTGCCAAAGTCTCACATCTCTGAAGAGACCTCTATGTAGCTGTTTTTTCCCCACCAAAACACTTTGGGGAATGAAACACTTTGGGGAATCCAAGTGGTTAGTATGTCAGGTTGGAAAAAAAGGTAATGTTGACTCAAATGATGATCCAACATCTCATATTCTACAATCTACCCATATTATTAGGAAGACTAAGACTCTAAGGGGAAGATTCATAGTCATACTTTATATTGTTGTGATGTTAAGAAATGTACAGTTTGACTCCTGTAGTTGTAGTGACTCACATAGACAAGCACAGCACCACAGCAAATTCTAAGAGCTCTTTTGCATCTATCCTGAAGCCCAACCAATTCTACAGTAAAAATATTATCTAAGTAAAAGGATCTATTTATTTATTTATTTATGATATACTAAGCCATCCATTCCTTTGAGTTATAATTTAAAATACGACAACAAAAATGAAACAGTTGATTTCTACCAATGAACTTTGCAAAGAGCAGTGATTTTGTCAAATTTACTTGTCCTGTTTGTTGCTTTTGACTGTTAAAAAAACATTTGCCACTTACAACATTTGTCATTACATGTTCCTTTTTTTTTTTTTTTTTTTTTTTTTTCAGATTCATCCTGTGATCATCCACTCCCCTCTGACTTTCTTTCTTCCCTCACATGTGGGAACAGTCCTTCTCTTTTCTGGATTTATACATTCAAGATTGTACAGTGATTTGTGTTTCTGACTGTGTTTTATTTATGGAGCATTTTTCCATTAAAACATTGCCTTCAATTACATGAAAGATATCCATATTTCACCTGTCAGGTGCCAGCCTCTCAGCAGATGCCATCCTACCCCATCACTAATTATGTTTATACCAGAGGTCACAGTCTGAGACTTACTGTCACTTATTTCACTGACACAATAGAAAATTCTCATAAATGCTCTTCATTTATGCGCTATGAATTTCTTTCTAATCTCATCAGTGATTTCACTGTACATTTGTAAACTGAAAGCAGCAATAAATTTGTTGACTACAAAGATAATTTCTGATTAACAGCAGGGATTTCAGTCTGTGTATGCTCTAGTGACAGTGCATTTTTGCAGAATGCAATATGTCACCCCTGCGATTCAGCAGGTGGCCTCATTTTTGTTCTAATCATACAGTATCAGTATCTATTCAATTTTTATCCTGAATCATATCCATTCAAGCTCTTGTCCTTATCTGACCTTGATAAACTGATTGCGTTTGTGCAGCTCACAATTTGCTCTTTAGACTCTTTTTCACATGAGTTATTGGTTGAGCAGTTGGATATACTTGGTTAATCTTCCTGTGCCTTTGGGCAAGAAATCATCTCTGCTGAAAGCTGCTGTGATAAAACTTGGAAAATGTTCTGCTTTTCTGGTGGAGGGAGAAAAGGCGGGCGTTGGGGAATCTTTCAATGTCCTACCATTAACTTTTATTTTGTGGTATTGTTCTATCTTCCAAAGAATTTAGAGTGTATTGTTCCCTTCTGAATAGAAGCTTATAGGAATACATATGGTAGGTTCTTTACAAGATTTTTCTATTCCCAAGGGAAGGAGACTGCTACTTTTTGTTCATAATATTTATTCAAGTTACTGATAAAAAAAAAAAAAAAAGTTCTCTCAGTTGCAACACTGGATGATAAATAAACTATTCAAGTATGATAACAACTAATTTCCACGTGACATTAAAATGGTGTTTCCTCTCTGTGCTTGCATTTAGATCTCCCTTGTTAAATCTACAGAAATGAACACTATATATATATATATATATATATATGTATATGTATATATAAAAGTCTAGGAAGAGAAAGAAGAGAGATAAATATACCAAACCTTGTGGCAGCTTGCCAACAAAGTCATAATTGATATTAATGATAAATGGACACAGAATAAAATACAAACATCCTGGGAAACCATATTGTGACCAGCCTGTACTTCCACTCAAACTCGAGTACTTCAATCTCTTCTACATTTTGGTAATGCTTGATTAGCTTGCCAATAAAAGCATTGTTAGATGGCAAGTTAATCAAATTCTTTTTTTTTTTTTTTTTTTTTTTTTTCTCTTCCCACTCAGGAGCTAAGAATCATGGATGACATATTGAATATCTATGTAAAACTCCTTGACTGGTGTTTAAGAATTATGGACATCTTTGAACATCATTCAGGACATGGACAGGTTTCACTGTGGTGCTGTAAAAGTAGGCCTGTACATTCCTGGTTGACCAGACAAATTGAGTTTGTTACTGTGGATTCACTGAGCCTCTAGGAAAATGAACACAACTATTTTGTGTTCACATCTTAAAGAACTGCAGAAAAAAAGCCTGCATCACCATCAACTAAAACAACAATGAGAAAGAATCACTGTTTAACAAGCAGTTATTTCATAAGTTTGCTTCTTCAAAATTAATATGGAAATAGGATTTTTAGGAATAGAGGAGATCCTACTAGCCAGTAATCCCTTCTTCAGCAAAAGAAAATGCATTCATAGGATGCATTCTGCTGATAGTTTGAAAAAATATTTAAGATATGAAGGTATGTTACATTGGGTGTTATTTGCTATCAAATAGACAGAGCTGGCTAATGATTCAGGTAGGACACTGCTACCTTCAAAGTAGCCTCTTCTAAATATTGAGAGAAAAGACCTAAAAAGATTAAAAACAGACAATTCTTAAATAGATGGCAGCAATAAAAATCTGCCAGGCTGCTAGGCCTGGTCTGCTCCATTAGGTGAAAAATGTCTTAAGAAGTTGGTATTTGAGAAAAATATTTGAGAAAATTAAGCAGTTTCAGCCATTCAAATGGAAAGACGCTTCAGGGAATAAACTCTTTCTCTACCATTATCTCCAGTGTTTTATTGTAACTATTTTGTATAAATATTGAATAATCATAATTTTAACTATATATACCTGTATATACCTGTGTTCTATGATAATACTGCTTTAGGAAAAAAAAAAAAAAAAAAAAAAGTCCTTTACTGCAATTGAAAAATGCAACTGCATGTTTATATGAATCTTTAGCACATAACTTCCTGATGCCTCCTCTGCAGAAAAGTCCTTTAAGTTTCAGACACATTGGTTATTACTACTATTTCACTATTTTAGAATCACAATATGTTTAGAATCACAAGCAGCTATATATCTTGGTCTTCATTGTGTTAAGTGTTTATTATCAGAGCTTGACTTTCACCAGTTATTGCCCTAAAGAAGGCAGAGACAGCTAAGGTCTTGGTATAAGTATGGGCATTATTTGGCATAACTTGGGCATAATTTGGCATAACTTGGGCATAAGTATGACCTTGTTAACAAATGTATTTGATAATCCAATTACTGCTAGCAAAAAATAGCAACACAGTACTAAGACAAATGATCCGTTTTATCATTCCATCGTTCTATCATTTAGTTGGGAAAATACAGTAAACATTTTCCACTCTTACATTTAAAAATAAAATTTAAAAATAACATCACACCTTTTGCCTCTTCTTTCTAAGCTTTCCAACAAAATACTAGAAAAATACCCAACGTACCTTGCCAATCCATACAATCTCCTTCATCATTTTGCTCTGCCGCTCAACAACTTTACAGTCAAGCACAGTAAAAAAAAAAATGAGAAGGAAAAGTATGGAGATCTCAGTCAGCATAAAAGCACTATGAAAAATGAAGCATTAGAACACACAAAATAGAAAACAAGAAGGTCTGTTGAATGTCTGACTTTCTGCTTGCCAAAGAACTTGAAACATTAATTATGATTCATGGAGTCATTAATTCTTTTTAGGCATAAAAGTTAATGGAATAATGATTTTTAATGGCCATAGGATAATTCCTGAAGTGCCTAAACAAAAATAGTCCTGTCAATGTATAATGCATAATGAACATTAAAAAAAAAAATAAGTCTCATCTAAATGAAAGGGTACTTAAGGACTAAGTGTTCAAGGAGTGCACTTTATGGTTTCAGTTCAGAGTATAGGCACTCAGATGTGCACACTGCCAGAAACACAACAAAAGTGCATCTGAAAGAGAAGGACCATATTTGCTTGTATATGTCTTACATGGAAATAACAATGATTTGTACTGATTCATTTGAAACTCTTTCTCTCCAGTTGCTGCTTAAAATGTGATGATTATTACAGGACTTTATGTGGTGGACAAAAAATACCATGGCATTAAGAGCAGCTTCTACTTAATTGCAGAGTACCTTTGGATTGAATTCTGCCAGTGCCAACATAATGGCAAAATTCTGCTGGACTGATTCATTTCAGCAGTCATCTTGTGTTGTTTGTGTCCTCATTCAATTTAAGTCATATTAGCAAATTAAACAAAAACAAAAACAACAAAAAACATTTGTTTTATTTTTATGTCAGATATATAATTTTCCAAAATAAGATATGATTAAAACATATGAGATAGCTAGGAAGATTTGTACAAAACTGTTCTACAGTCTGCTTGGATTTCCTTGGATTAGAAAATATAAATCTAAGCTGAGTCTTCTTCTACCTTATTTTTTTTTTTAATTCTTGTTTATGTGTGTGTTGTGGAACTTTTGATATATATCACCTTTTATTGTTTGCTTCCATAGTTTAAATTCAGTTCTCCCCTACCTCTGCCCTCTCCTTCCAGCCTTTTATTGGCTTGCTTTATAGATCAAAACAAGCTGCTTGACTCAGTATTATTTGGCTGCTGTTTCCAGAGTTGATTAGCTATTTATGTATTTATTTCCTTTCAGTGCCAGACAGCTCCTCCTCAATTCTGTTGTCTCCAGCATAGATGCCTGTACCTGGACTAGTCAACTGAAAGTCCAAGACTTTCTAAGAGGTTTGTGGCATCATTTACTTTTCTACTTGAATTTATTTCAGGGTGAGGCAAATGACCTAGGGGAAGAGGAGGAAGGATTTACAAGCCCTTCCCTGTGCTCAGTATCGAAGCAGAATTGGTCAAAATAGAGTGTGGGCAAGCATAACTTGCCAGGATAAGCTCCTGCCAAGGCTGGGATAGTGCAAGCAGATTTGTAGTCTCAGACATAGACTTCAGCAAAATGCTTGAAACCAGTACTACTAATATAGAACAAAAGTCCTTGTGTACTTGAGGTACAGATTAAAAACAGACAGACACACACACAAAAATGCCAGTTCTTAAGACCAGTTTGCTTTCACAAGAAGGTTAGGGTTGCCATCAGAACTCTCTGTATCTTGTGTATCAAGTTATGAGGATTTCTCAAAACTGCAATCGTGGATGTAAAATAATAATAATAATAAAAAAAATCCTACTAGCAGTGTTTGCCTTATGAAGCACTAGGTCTTCCATTACTGATGTGCAAAGGTGAGTATGCTCAGAGTGTCCTGATTTTGCTGTCAAGCTGCAGACGTTCACCTTTTCTGTAAACTAAATACTTACATATTGAATGTGGACTTAAGTACATAAAATGTATGAATTTATCACAATGTACCGTTGTTTATTTACAGTGTCCTGAAGATAATTACAGAGCAGCAATAGGGGAACTATTCAATTTCCAGAGCACTACTGAATAAAACCTAAGTGAGTCAGCTCCACATCCCCTCAACTAATATAGTAATATTTTTGAACTCTGTCTGCTTCAGGTATCTCAGAGTAGAACAAGCTGTGCTGTTTGCTCATTTTATCAAGGGACTGCATGACAAAATCCACAATTTAATTTATTTTATTATTATTATTTAAAATTAGGCTCTGTAAGTCTAATGATTTTTGTCACATTGGACACTCTACTGATGTAAAAGACAGTACCTCTGAGTAGATATAGATTACATGAACAATACACTTTTTTCTAAACTGTCCATTGAATTTTTAGGTAACAGTCTTCCAGGTCAGGTGGACATTTCTTCTGGGCAGCACGATTCAACTACTTGACCGATAGCAGACCGATAATTCCAGAGGTCATCTGGTCCAACTCTTAGCTCAGAACATGTCCAGCTGAAAGTTGCTCAGCACCTTCTTCCATCAAATTTTGAATATTTCCAATGATGGATATTTCACAGACTTCCTGGGAAACTGTTCCAGTGCTGGACTTCCATCACGGGAAAAAATAACTAAAGCCTAATATCTAATTACCGTTTCCCATATTGTAACTAGGGTTCATTACCTCTCATCCTACTGTACACTTCTCAGAAGAGTCTGTCTCCCTGTGGTGGTTTTACCATGCTAGGCAGCTGAACTCCACAACAACCACTCTCTCACTCCCGCTCCTTTGAAGAGGAGGGGAAGAAGTAAAGGAAAGAACAACTCATGGGTTGAGATAAGGATAATTTAATTAAAGGGGAAAAAATATTAAGGAAAGATTATTATTAATTAAATAATTTAACTAAAGGGAAAAAAAGGAAAGGGGAAAAGTGGGGTGGGGGGGAAGGAAAGACAAAACAAAACAAGTAAAGGCTGTGTGGAAGTGCAGAGGAAAGAAATCACTCTCTACTTCCCACAAATGAGCGATGCTTGACCATGTCCTTGAAGCTGAGCCTCAACGTACATAACTGGTGTTTGGAAAGAAAGACAGACATTTTCTCAGTGAGAGCCCACCCCTCCCCTCTTCTTCCTTTTTCCACCTTTTATTGCTGAGTGTGACATTATATGGTATGGAATATCCCTTTGATTGGTTTAGGTCAGCTGCCCTGGTGATGTTCCTTTCTCACTTTTCTGCACTTTACCCTAGGAGGGTTAGAGAGAATCCTGATGCTGTGCCAGCACTGCTCAGCACACAACACTGGTGTGATACCAGTGCTGTTCTAGATACAAGTGCACAGCACTGCATGGGCTGTTGCAAGGAAAATTAACATCCCAGCGAGACCCAGTACACTCTCTCTTGCACACTTCCACTGGTATTTGTAGACAGTAATAGGATTCCCCCAAAGCTCTCTCAGTCTTCCATTACACATCATATCAAGAAACACAGCTGGTCAAAGTAAGGAAATAAATAAATAAAAAACCACATTTATTTACTGTTATGATGTCATGGATTAGTGTTCAGCTAGAAAGCTAGCTCCTCTTGCTTTTATGGCCAATACAGAGAATATATGACCATCAGCATTTTCAGAATCAAATTTCTCTCCTAAGCAAAACAACATTCCAATTGTTAATGGTGAAGAAGAAAATTTCCAAATATAAGCGGGAAAGCTTTACCATCTACTAATTTTGCACATACAATAATACCTGTAGAGCCAGTCACTTAACTCCTATGTATAAGTTTTGCTTCTTTTTAGGTTAGTAAAAAATACTGATATAGAAAATTTTCATAATTGGTTCTGAAATGTTTTTGAGTAGTTTTAAATTCATTGCAACTATTTAATTTTTACCTTGGTCTCACCCCTGATCATATCAGTGCTGGTCTGGCATGAAGAAAGAGAAAAGTTTTTCCTATTTTGGTAGCCAGAGCAACTTGTCAGGAGGTATGTTGTCTTTACTGGACACATAGTCAGCATTCATATGATCAAAAGGTCCAACAGATGGATCAGTGACCAGTTTGAAGCTTCCAATATGACCAATATTATATATTATATATGACCAATACTATACAGACTAATATTGGAAAGATTTCTGGAATCCCCATTTGCACTTCTTCAAGAAGAAAAGAAAAAGGTTTACGCTTCTCTTGGATTTGTGTTAAATTTGGCAAGAGGGTTAAATGATCTGGCTATTATGCCTCTAGCAAAAGTAGCATTTCCTCAGTAGATGCAAACAAAAAAGGAAAGGTAAATAACTGATCATCCAAATTAATATATAATGCAAAGATTTCACTTTGGGAAGAATACTAATGAAATAAATATAAATTATAGAAGAGACTATTAACACAGAAGTGTAAATGTCTAATGGAATGTAGAGCATATAAAACGAGGTGAACACAGGAAAAACATGAATCCAGAAAAGGAAACACATTTCCTTTTATTTAAATGGCAATTTAAATGGAATATTCTAAATTAATCATGTTAGATTTTGCATATGATAATTAATAATACTAATTTTACATACAGATTAATCTAAATTAATCATACTACATATTGCATATGTTAGTTCTTTATAAGTTGAGTCTTTATAAGTTAAGCCTTCTCACTTCCATACACTGAATTTTGTTGACCCTCCAATTCTAATGAAAGGTGCATCTATCACTAAGATAGATGTGGTTGAAGGGTGAACTGGCTTTCAGTATGGAGAATCTTACTGATTTTTAATTTCAAGATATCTATTTATTTAGTTAGTGAGAGATTGTTAGGGATATTTGTGTAATATATTATTTTTTGGGGGGCGGGGTAGAGTGAAGTTGACTAGCATCATCTGCATTATTTTCATTGTGCTCTGCTATAATTAGACCTGCCAGTTCATCAAGAGAATGTTTGTCTCTCCATAGACGTCAGTGAAGGAAATGGTTAAAGTCTTTAAGGCTGTCCTCTTTCTCTGATTACTCTTATCATTGCTTAATGAATGCCTGAGACACAATAAGAATAAGAAAAAAGTGTATCTTAATGCTGAGAGGGACTAATGGAACTGAGAATTTTTCCCAAACCTTTTATCAGAGCTATGATACAGAGAATACTATAGGGAATTAACTTTCTGAAACTGCTTAGATAAGCGCTAACAAAGTGATTCTAGCTAAGTGAAAAAAATATACTGTCTGAATATTTTATGTATATGGAAAATGATTTATATATCAAACACAAATACAAATACAGTAGTGTTTCCCTTCCTTATAGAAGTGTTACGTCTTTCTCTCAGATGAACTCTGTTTCTGATGGGTTAATTGTGGGATGCAGCTACATCTGTGCTGCTTCCAGCTCTAGAGCTAACTCAAATGAAGCCAGCTTGTGGGTGTCTGCTACAGGTTTCATTGTGTGATGCAGGCTTACACCTCTTTCGCTTTTGCTCTTTCTTGCCTTCCCCAGAGAGCTAATCCAGACAATTTAAAGGGTAGTCACAATCCAAAGGTACGTTTACAGTACATGAGAAAAGATATTTTGACTTTGACATATGAGAAAAATAATCACAATTCACTTAGCTGAAAATGTGATGGACTATCCAAACAGATACAATAGCATTGTTGAACTATTTAAGGCATATGTTAGGTGACAATACAGTGTCTGAGATGGAAAAACAAGACAGCAACTAAAGTGATTTTGGATTCCCTGTTCTCTCATATTTCCCATGCTTGGTTTAATAAAAAGGGCATAGCCTCTGAATTTGGCAGCTCTATGCACAGCAGAGACTATTTGCTGACTGACTGCTTTGTTCAAGGCAAGAAAACAGAGAAAAGCAGCCTATGATGATATTTGTTTCTTGTTCATGTTCGATTTGCCTCTGTCTCTCTCACCTTTTGACCTGACTGATCCATGCCAGGTAAGAAAATCCTACGGTCAGTAATGAGGACAGTCAATTCCTTTTTCTGAAAGGTCAAGCTCTGAAACAAATCCAACTCTTAGTTCTCTAAAGTTTTCTCTGAAAATAAATACATAAAAAAAAATCCCAAAACATTCATTTCACTCTACTCCGACCCCAGGGTGCATCTTGTCTGGAGAGAATAACTGCAGGTTAGGACAGGTGTGAGAGACTTTCAGCATTCTTGATCCAAGAGCCCCAAATAGGAATCTTCTTTATGAAGCATTTTAAATTATTGAGAGAATATTTTTAACACTAGGTATGAATTTAAATGCTGCAGTTTAAAATAGAACTTAAGTCTGTAAATTTTCTCTTTTGTGGGGTGGTCCTTCCATTAAGGGTAGGTTAGCGTAATAGGTATCTTCCAAAAATAGAAAATAGAAAATATGTTTTGCCTGCAATGGATACATTTTTCATGCCCTAGGGTATAGAGATGCAGGAAGCAACTCTGTGAGTTATCCTGCACCAAGGTCTACATATGGTCTATCCCTTTAGAACTGGGGTCAGGAAAGAAAATCTGTGTAATAAGTAATGTTAACGGAGAGGGCCGGGTCTGTAGAGGCTATAGCCTCACTTCTCTTCCTGTACAGCTACTGCTTGTCATAAAGATTTTAGACTCAGTTTACAGACATCCTACAATACTTTCAAACAATTTTTCCCACTGATCTCTAGTCTCAGTAAAAATCATTTTTGCTTATATTAAAAATTACCAGTATAAATAAGGTTTTGCTCCACTTTCATACATCTTTATTTGAAAGAACAATAAAGAGCTTGAATACCACTAAAATTGAGTCATTTTGACTTGGTAGAAGATCAGACTGGACCAATTAATGACTCAAAACAGAAGGAGTCAGTGTTTTTAAAAACCACTTGGCACTAATTTTAAATAAAATGAATGTTAATACTTGGGAGGAAAAACAAAACAAACAAAAAAACACCAACCAAACAATGAAAAAACAAAACAAAACAAAACAACAACAACAACAACAAAATAAAACACTAAGGTCCTCTAAGTGTTTCAAGCCAATGATTTAAATGTCTGTCTAGGAAAACTCATGTTTTAGCATGGGAGGATTATGTTAAACAAGTTTTTCTCTGGGTATGGAGAACTATGAACAATAAGCATATTGCACACCCGAGCCTCAACAATTCCTAAGAAAATAATTCCTGGAGAAGTTCATATGCCACCAATCACCACAACCACCACCACCACCAACAAAAAAGCAACAACTGTAAATTAAATATAAACTTATGAAATCCACATTAAAGAGGAAAATGTATCTTTTATTACTGGGGAGTAGTTGCCTGCTACTGAGTGAAGCAACATATGTCTTGCTTGCTTCTGCCAGTCAGTGTTTGGAAGCCTCCTTCAGACAGAAATGAATGGTCCACAGGCAGTCAGGGGAACTGGGGACACTGAGGGGATCCAGCTAATCATGTTCAGCCTACTGGAAACAAACGAGAGTAGACCCTATGTGACAGCTAAAACACCAGATAAACATTAAAGCAGCAAGGAAAAAACAACCCCCAGGAAAACAAAAAACAAAAGCCAAAAAATACCTCACAGTGATGAATACCTTGCCTTTCTACCTTTACGGTTTCTACCTTTACACATCAACCTTTATGGTTTTCACTTATGTTCCTCACCCTGATTTTATTTATTTATTTTACAGGAATATCAGCTGTCTACAAAATATCTTCTTACAGTTTGGCTCCCTATCCTTCTTTCTATTGTTCAAGTGTCTGGAGATCATTGGCTTCCACTGAGCAGTGCAAATATTATTCTCCTCACTCATGCTAGCTTTCCCTTATTATTCTCTTCTATATTCCACTGTTCCACACAAACTTGAGCTAACAGGCATTGAACAACAACAAAAATCCAAGCAGAAGAGCAGTTGCTCTGAAATGCTTTTATTTAAAAAAAAAAAAAAAAAAGAAACCAAAAAGGCAAATCAACAGCAACAAGAAAAGTGCTTTTGCTTCCCAAGTCCATTTACAATTACTTGCTGAAGTACGAGCAACCAAAGAGAGAGAGATGTGGTCCATCCAAACTTTACATTGAATTATTCTGTAGGGCAGAAAAAAGTCATAACTCTAGCCTCATGCATTGAAACTAATTCAAATCAGTCCTGTGGGATAAGGCCATAAGATTTTGTATGTAAATTGTTTGTGATAAAATAATACATCTCTCTCAGACTTTTTATTATAGATATTGCTGATAGATTTATGGTATTAAAGTGCAGCAGAGATCATTATGATATGAATTCATACCAACTAGTAAATAACATGTATATGAATGTGTCATAACCTATCTAAATTGTTGTTAACCCTTAGATAGGTCAGAGATCTCCAAACACTTTTTTTTTTTTTTTTTTAATGAAAAGTGATAAGTAATGCACAACAAAATGAATATTCAAATTTATGTAATTTAATTTTAATTGATTCAAGATGCATGCTTTTTTTCTTAAACAAATGTCAAGTTTGGTGGAAGATAAATCTTGGTTATCATTGTAAATATATCTTTTGTACTCAAAGTTACTAACAAAAGTTAATCAGGCTTATTTCCTGCCTCGTTCTATTAGCTACCACTTCAAAGCTGACCTACTAAGATTTAAAGACAGTTTCTGAACAGTCAAGACCTCCCTGTGGCATTAGAAATTAAGCTCACCTTTCCTTCTCCCTTTTCTCAGATTGCTTATTCCATCAGGAGTAATTAGCTCTAATTAGAGGCTGTGTGTTCTGAAACTATAACTGTTTCTCCAGGACAAGTTAAACGATATTGCATAGCTAATGGCTATGCCCCTATCAACTTCATAAGCAAACTTAAAACCTGAATAAATTAAAATGTAGAAACACAGCATTTGTCAGACTGTATCAGACAACTGGTCTGTCACAGTGCTCTGCCTGCCACTGGCAATGATCAAACACTTTATGCTCTTGAGCAAGACAAAATATTTGCAATGCACCAAAGGTAGTATTATTCACAGGGAAACAAAATTCCTTCCTGACCACTATGTGTGATTGATTATCTCCATGAAGCTTATGATTTTATTGTGTTTTTACTTTCACTTTACAGAATTAAGGGATACCAAGTCAGGATTATATGTATGTAAAGAAGGACAAGTTCTTTAATTAGTCTGATTCTTCACCTCAAGTCTCCTTCTGTAGCCTTCTCTGTGTCTTCCTAGCCAAGTTTAGGGAAGGATTTCTTGATTTTTCTGTATTGTAACACCCTCATCTCCCACCCAATTACAAAAATAAGCTTGATTTTTTACTTTTACATTCTTCTCCATAACTCTCCATAGCTACTAATTAGACTAGGACATTTCTGGGTGATGCTATTAATTTTACATATATATATATATATATATATATATATTTTTTTTTTTCTGAGACAGCTGTTTCAGTAACAACAACATTTTCCTTGAACTTACAGGACCAAAGATACAAGACATAATGAAACAAGAGAGAAGGATTATTTCTTTGCAATGTCTTTCTCTCTTTCTTTCTTTCTTTCTTTCTTTCTTTCTTTCTTTCTTTCTTTCTTTCTTTCTTTCTTTCTTTCTTATTTTTTTTTTTTTATTTCTTATTTCAGAGAATATATATACGTATATATATTTAAGATAAACTGTCACAGAAAGCTCAAATAATTTCAAAAAATAAACTCCCATAAGAACACTTTTCCTTTAGGGAAGCCATTCTCTCTATTCTCGGGACTTTTATTCTTTCTGATTATATATATATATAATATATATATAAATTATATTAATATTAATTAATTAATTGTTATTATTATTTAATTAATTAATATATATTAATATATATATTAATATATATATTAATCGGAAAGAATAAAAGTATAAATAAAAAAAGAATATAGTGTGTATATATATATATACACTTTATATATATATATATATGAAATAGAAATCATAATTTGTCACCATAAAGCATTAGAAAGCATTAGAAAATCTGGCTGACTTTCATAGACATTATGCTGCTCAGGGACAGAGGTTTCTATATCTGTACTGCTTTGTATTTTAATATCTCAGTCATGTGGATTAACTAAAACAACGTACAGGACTGGTATTAATAAACATCCAATTTACTGACTATTTAATCCAGATTATTAGCCCATTTGTTACTTGGTGCTGACCACAGCGTCATCATTGATTTTCTTCAAGCTGAAGATTCAAAATTGCCTTGTTCTCTTCTCTTTTGGTTAAATCATCTTTTGTCTTAAAGAACAGTTTATTCTTTCCCTTTCTGTGTCAGCAGTGCTTTACAAAAGGTTTTCTGTTCTTATTTAAAAAGGAATAAATTGATCAAAAGTAACTATGTTGCTACCCTTATTTTTTTTTTTCTTTTAACATAAAAGACCGAGTAACACCATGACCTCTGCAACCAATATGAAAGCTGTTTTTTGCTACATAAACTTAGCATAGTATTATAGTATACTCTAAAATTTCAGTTAACATTCAGCGACCTAAAGGGAGGTAGTGTCTTTCATTCTTCAGTTTTACCCTATTTTCCAAGCTTCTTAAAATATTAAGTTTGATTTCAGGGTTTGTGGTTTTGGTCTCTTTCTAGTGAAGCTGCTTAACCCAAAACTGTGGGAAAGAGCTATACTTCTAAAATAAGTGTTGTCACTTCCTTATTTTTTCTCAGATAATGCATATAAAGGCTGGTGGTTTAAACATTTGGTTAAGAAAATAAGAAACAGCTTTTGAAGATGAAAGCATCTCAGTAATTGTTGCAATCATTTCATAAAAGAGAGATGTAATTATGGCTGGTCCAGAAAAGAGAGTGGAAGATGAAAGGCCATGCAATGGTGTACTTAAAAAGAAGAAAATAATATTTCAGAATGAAAAAGCACTACATTGAAACTGTTTCAATGCTCCATAAAATCACTGGAATCAAGCAACCCATTAGGAATGCCATGTATCTCTTCTTCTTCTGACAAGAAAATACATCTAACTTGCTTCACAAGATAATGACACCTTTTATGATACACCCCTGGTACTTACTGTTCTGTCACCTTCAGAAGAGCAGAAATTCACTTTCAAAAGTTTGTGCAGTTCCAAGGCCTTGAAAACTGGGCTTCAAACTGAATAGCTTTAAAATAATGGCTTTAAGCTGAACAATGGTAGATTTAGATTGGATATAAGGAAGAAATTCTTTACTTTAAGGGTGGTGAGGCACTGGAACAGGTTGCCCAGAGAAACAGTGAATGCTCCATCCCTGGAAGTGTTCAAGGCCAGGTTAGATAGGTCTTTGGGCAACCTGGTCTAGTGGAAGGTGTCCCTGCACATGGCAGAGGGGTTGGGATTATATCGTCTTTAAGGTTTCTTCCAAACCAAACCATTCCATGATGTAAGTTGGTGCTTTCCAACTTAAAAAGCAGAACTAGCACAAATATTAACCAAAGTAAAGCCCTATCAATAGTTGTTTCCTAGACATCCAGAGGATAAAAATCACACATGTACAGGAAAATAGAAATAACAAAAAAATAATTACAGAGATGTTAGTTAATTAGATAATATGTATTGTCTGTCTCCCTTAAAAGAATACAAAGTCCCTCTAAGGAACTGGTATAGTAGTCTGCAAAAATTAAAAATCAACATGCATATACAATTAATAAAAATAGATTTTAATTAAAGAGTAAAAAAAATAATCTGGCAACATGTAAACAACAGCAATAACAAAGAAAAAACAGCATTCTTTGTATTAGCCCTTTTTAATATATATTAATTCAATGTCAAATGTGCAGTTTATCTGTTTTCTAAATAAATCTCATATTTATTAAATTTAAATTGATAGTAGAAGAACATTTTAAGTGAAAATACACAGTTAACTTTGAGAAGTGTGCGTCGTCTCACTGAACTTAATCCCTCTATAAAGCACATAGTTCCAGAGGGCAACTCTTTCCACCTCTGTTAAACATCTGTCCTTGGACTGGCTGAATTGTTTTTGGGGGTGTCATCTCACTCTGTTCACCCAAGCAGCAAGCATGGATAACTAACATATCTTACTAAATGACTAACTTCTAGATTATTACAGTTAAACCAGATGAAGACCTTCCACATTCTTTGTGATGGAAGCTGTATATTTTAAATCAATATAAACATAGTGTTGGTGAGAGAGGTATTTCTGAGCACATCAGGCTTTCTGAGTAAAGAGATTTGAGAGTACATTTTCCTAAAAGCTGAATATTTTCTCAGCTTTTTTTACGCAAAATGCAGACAGGCACAACTTGACAGCATTGTCTGTCTTTGGACTGCCTTACTGAGTGTTTCCCTTGCTTAGAAAGAAGGGTGATTCCACACATTGCACAACATAACACACTCTTTCAAAAGGAGTTAACTCAATCATGATGTAAAACATAGAATACGGCAACAAAGATAAAATCCTCAAATATAACTTTACAAAGTTTTAGAATACCTCAGTTTTCCAAAGATAATAAACAATTGGGGAAACATTCAGTGTGTTTGAATGTAATTCAAGTTGCTTGGTATATCTGGCTATTAGTGTGATAGAGAGCTGATGTTTGCTATCAACTAAGCTGTTTGGTAGTTTATGCTGTAGCCCTGAACCAGGGCAGACATTAATTCACATGGTGACTTGTGGAGCCAGACAATAATAGCTCATAAATATTACATATTCTGTTATTTGTCTCTTATAAAGGGGATTAACATATGAAAACCCATATATTGTCTGCACACAGGAAAAAATAAACCAGATTATGCAAAATAAACCAGTTTGTACATCTGAGAGACTAAAGAAAGAAGAACACATAAAGGTGACGTTTCATGATCTGCTGAAGACAATTCATATCCAGGCAGAAAGTGACAGCCCTGCCTTGGTGGCCAGCTCCTGTCCTTGCCTTTGTGCTGGCACCATAGCTTGTGTCACTGTGTGATTATAGAGCCACTCTGTCTGAAAAACAATCGTGCAAAAAAGATAGAAAATCTGGCTTAGAACAGCCAGCTTCAAGGGAGTGGGAGAGTGGTTGCATGTTGAGGAATGTTTCTTACAAAGGAAGATTGCCATTGTTTCCTAGAAGTGAGTGCACATATGCAGACGTAAGAAGGCAATGCATACATACAGTTCTTTCTTTCTGTAGCTTCATTTTTGATTCAGACACCACTTGCTTCTAACAACTTTTATACCGAAGTGCTTAATGTTTGCACTTGCACACAGCATAATCATCCCTCTTTCTTTTCTTTCTCTCAAAATCCATATCCTCTAGTAGATAAATTACCATTAAACTGGTAAGATTCTGTAAAAGATGAATAAATCAGTCTGCGAGTTACCTTTCTGTATGAGTGGAGCAACTCTCTAAAAAGTATATAATCACTAATGTATTAATTCAGAAGCAAGCAGCCTTATGACTTCAGTCTCAAATAACATACTTCAGAATAACTACAAGCCAAGTGAATATGTGAATGTGTTTGCATGTCTATGTGTGTATTTTATATACTTATAAAATAGCTCCTGCTCTATTTGTTGATTATTCTCAAATATAAGAAAGAATAATCTTGGTCCTGTGGATCAGTCATTCTACCAATGACTTCTAGAATCATTTATTTAAGGAACTTCCTTTTGGTGTATTTATTTAAGCATATTTCTTTTCCTTATCATTTTGAGCATCACTGCATTCTTTGGTTGTCCTTTTCTGAGCTCCATAGAGAGCATCATTATCCCTTCCTATGACAATTCCCTGCTTAGCAGCCTGAATCACCTTCAAAACTTTATTTTAGAACTTACCTAATTAGCCTTTGATCTTCTAATTGGCTATTATCTGCAGATGTCTTTGTTCTTTCTTGCACATAAGATTTTGTTCATTAATGGGAACACAGAAATTATCATACTGGGACAAAACAATGGGTCACCTAGTCTCATATTCTCTCTCTTACTTGAGCCAATGATGAGACACTTCAAGAAGGCATTTAGCATCCTGAGCCTGCTACTGTCATTCTCTTTTATGTAGAGCTTCCAATGAAATAAAAGGCACAT